>NW_020838040.1:0-48269 GCF_003676395.1 Aethalodelphis obliquidens | reverse complement strand
AAACGGAGTATTATTCTTTTCTTTATCCATTCATCTGTTGAGGGGCACTGGGGTTGCTTACATATCTTGGCTATTTTAATAGTGTTGCTGTGAACACTGGGCTGCATGTATCTTTTCGAATTAGTGTTTTCATTTTTTTCTGGATATATACCCAGGAATGGAATTGCTGGATCATATGGTAGTCCTATTTTTAGTTTATTTAGGAACCACCATCCTGTTTCCTATAGTGGCTGCACCAATTTACAGTCCACCAACAGTGTACAAGTGTTCCCTTTTCTCCCCATTCTCTCCAACATTTATTTGTAGACTTTTTGATGATAGCCATTCTGACAGGTGTTAGGTGATATCTCATTTTTGTTTTGCATTTCTCAAATAATTAGTGATGTCAAGCATCTTTTCACGTGCCTTTTCGCTATCTGTGTGTCTTCTTTAGAAAAATGTCTATTCAGATTTTCTGCCCATTTTTTGAATGGGTTGTTTGGGTTTTTTTGATATTGAGTTGTATGAACTGTTTGTATATTTTGGATGTTAACTGCTTGTCAGTCACATCATTTGCAAATATTTTCTCCCATTGCATAGGTTGTCTTTTCATTTTTTTTTGATGGTTTCCTTTGCTGTGCCAAAGCTTTTAAATTTAATTAGGCCCTATTTGTTTATTTTTGCTTTTATTTATTTTGCCTTAGGAGACAGGTCCAAAAAATATTACTATCATTTATGTCAAAGAGTGTTCTGCCTATGTTCTCTTCTGGGAGTTTTATGGTGTATGGTCTTTCATTTAGGTATTTAATCTATTTTGAGTTTATTTTTGTATGTGGTGTGTGGAAGTGTTCTAATTTTATTCTTTTATATGTAGCTGTCCAGTTTTCCCTGCACAATTTATTGAAGACCACTGTCTTTTTTCCATTGTATATTCTTGCTTCCTTTGTCATAGATTAATTGACCGTAGGTGTGTTGGTTTATTCTTGAGCCTTCTATTCTGTTCCATTTATCTATATGTCTGTTTTTGTGCCAGTACCACGCAGTATAGTCTGAAGTCTGTGAGCATGATACCTCCAACTCTGTTCTTTTTCTCAAGATTGCTTTGGTAATTTGGGGCCTTTATGGTTCCACATGAATTTTAGGATTATTTGTTCTAATACTGTGAAAAATGTCATGGGTATTTTTTTTTTGTCATGGGTATTTTGATAGGAATCACATTGTAGCTGTAGATTGCTTTGGGCAGTATGGCACTTTTGACATTATTAATTCTTCCAATCTAAGAGCATGGGATATCTTTCATTTCTTTGTAACATATTCAATTTCCTTCATCAGTGTTTTATAGTTTTCAGAGTATAGGCCTTTTAACTCCTTGTTTAAGTTTATTCCTAGGTATTTTATTCTCTTTGATGCAATTTTAAACAGGATTTTTTTTTACTTTCTCTTTCTGATAGTTCATTATTAGTGCATAGAAAAGCAACAGATTTTTGTATATTAATCTTGTATCCTGTGACATTGCTGAATTTATTTATTAGTTCTAATAGTTTTGGGGTGGAGACTTTAGGGTTCTCTATATAAAGTGTTATGTCATCTGCAAATAGTGACAGTTTTACTTCTTCCCTTCCAATTTGGATGCCTTTTATTTCTTTTTCTTGTCTGATTATTGTGGCTAGGACTTCCAATACTATGTTAAACAGGAGTGGCAAGACTGGGCATCTTGATCATGAATTTAGGAGAAAGACTTTCGGCATTTTACCAGAGTATGATATTAGCTGTGAATTTGTCATAAATGGACTTTATTATGTTGAGGTGTGTTCCTGCTATACCAACTTTGATGAGAGTTTTTATCATGAATTGGTGTTGAATTTTGTCAAATGCTTTCTCTGCATCTATTGAGATGATCATGTGATTTTATCCTTCCTTTTGTTACTGTGGTGTATTACATTGATTGATTTGTGAATACTCCATCCCTGGAATAAATCCCACTTGATTATCATATATGATCCTTTTTATATATTATTGAATTTGCTTTGCTAATATTTTATTGAGGGTTTTTGCATCTATATTCATCAAAGATATTGGCATGTAATTTTTTTTGTTTGTTTGTTTGTAGTGTCTTTGGTTTGGTGTCAGGGTAATGGTGGCCTCTTCAATTTTTCAGACTAGCTTGAGAAGGTTAGGTACTAGTTCTTCCTTATATGTTTGGTAGAATTCCTCTATGAAACCATATGGTTCTGAACTTTTGTTTGCTGGGAGGTTTTTTTTTTTAATTACTACAAATTCAATTTCACTAGTAGCAATTGGTCTGTTCCAATTGTCTGTTTCTTCTTGATTCAGTCTTGGCTG
This sequence comes from Aethalodelphis obliquidens, assembly GCF_003676395.1. Taxonomy (NCBI): domain Eukaryota; kingdom Metazoa; phylum Chordata; class Mammalia; order Artiodactyla; family Delphinidae; genus Aethalodelphis; species Aethalodelphis obliquidens. The sequence continues at coordinate 45,947 of NW_020838040.1, read as the reverse complement.
GTTGTATATTTCTAGAAATTTGTCCAGTTCTTCTAGGTTGTCCAATTTGTTGGCCTATAACTGTTCTTAGTATTCTCTTATAATATTTTTATATCTCTGTGGTATTAGTCATTATTTTTCTTTCATTTCTTATTTTGTTTGAGTCCTCTCTTTTCTTTTTGGTGAACCTGGCTAGAGGTTTATCAACTTTATCTTTTCAAAAAACCAGTTCTTGGTTTCATTGGTCTTTTCTTTTTTGATCTCTATTTCCTTTCTGATCTTTATTATTTCCTTCCTTCTGCTGACTTTGGCCTTTGGCTTTTTTTTTCCTTTTTCTGATTCCTTTAAGTGATAGGTTAGGTTGTTTACTTGAGATGTTTCTTGTTTCTAGAGGAAAGCCTGAATTGCTATACACGTCCTTCTTAGAACTGATTTTGTGGCATCCCATAGATTTTGAAGTGTTCTGTTTCCATTTTCATTTGTCTCAAGGTATTTTCTGATTTCCTCTTTGATTTCTTCATTTACCCATTGGTTTTTTAGTAGCATGCTTAGTCTCCACATGTTTGTTTTTTCTTTCTGTAATTGATTTCCAGTTTTATACCATTTTTGTTTGAAAAAATGTTTGATATAATTTCTATCCTTTGAAATTTGATGAAACTTTTTTGTGGCCTAGCATGTGATCTACCCTGGAGAAGGTGTGCACTTGAAAAGAATATGTATTATGCTGTTTTTGGATTGAATATCCTGTACATATCTATTAAATCCAGTTGGTCTACTGTGTCATTTAAGATCACTGTTTCCTTATTAATTTTCTGTCCAGATTTCTGGATAGTCTGTCCACTGATGTCAGTGAGGTGTTAAAGTCCCCTACTATTATTGTATTATTGCCAATTTCTCCCTTTATGTCTGTTAGCATTTGCTTTATGTAATTAGGTGCTCCTATATTAGGTGCATATATGTTAAAGACTGTTATATCCTCTTCTTGTATTTATCCTTTTATCATTATATAATGCCCTTCTTTGCCTTTTATTATAGATTTTGTTTTAAAGTCTATTTTATCTGATGTGAGTACTGCTTCTCTTGCTTTCTTGTTGTTTCTGTTTGCATGAAATATCTTTTTCCGTCCCCTCACTTTCAGTCTGTCTCTGTCTTTTGTCCTAAGATGTCTGTTATAGGCCGCATATATGGAAGGGTCTTTTTTTTTTAATCCAGTCATCCAGCATATGTCTTTTGATCAGAGCATTTAGTTCATTGACCTTTAAAGTAATTATTGATAGGTAGGTACATATTGTCATTTTATTACTTGCTCTCTGGTTATTTTGTAGTTCATTTTTTTTTCTTCTTTGAGGTTTGATAATTTTCTTTGGTAGTATGCTTGTGCTCCTTTCTTTTTAGTTTCTGTTTATCTATTATAGGTTTTTGATTTGTGGTTACCATGTGGTTCATATATGTTTACCTATAATTATATCTGCTTGTTTTAAACTGGTAGTCACTTAAGTTCAAACAAACTCTAAAAAAGGTACATTTTTAACCCCTTTCCCCACATTTTGTGTTTTTGTGCCATGTTTTATATCTTCATGCTTAATCTTTAACTGTTTATTATAGTTATAATTGCTTATACAATTTTTTTGTCTTTTAATCTACAAACTGGCTTATTTCAGTGGTTGATCCTCAGTCCTTACTATATATTTCCCTTTTCTAGTGAGATTTTCCCTTTCCTATAGATTCTTACTTCTTTTCCACTTAGAGAAGACTCTTCAACACTTCTTTTAGGGTACGTTTAGTATTGTTGAGCTCTTTTAGTTTCTGCTTGTGTGGAAAGTTCTTTATCTCTCCTTCTATTCTAAATGACAATCTTGCTGGGTAGAGTATCCTAAGTTGCAAGGTTTTCCCTTTCAGACTTTGAATATATCATTTCACTTCCTTCTGACTTGTACAGAAACCAGCTGATAGCCTTATGAGGATTCTCTTGTATATGATTCTTTGTTTTTCTCTTGCTGCCTTTAGAATCTTTATCTTTAACTCTTGCCAGTTAATTATGATGTGTCTTGGTATGGATCTGTTTGTGTTCATCTTGTTTGGGACCGTCTGTGCTTCCTGTGCCTGAAATCGTTTCTTCTTTAGGTTTGGGATGTTTTCAGCCTTAATTTCCTTAAATACTTTTTTGATCCCCTTACTCTCTCTTCTTCTGAGACTCCTATAATGGGAATATTAGTATGCTTAATATTATCCGAGAGATCTCTTAAATTGCTTTCTATTTTTAAAAATTTTGTTTTTCTTTCTGCTGTTCTGATTGAGTGATTTCCATTATTCTATCTTCCAGATCACTTCTTTGTTTTTCTGTATCACTTAGTCTGCCATTCATTTCTTCTAGAGTGCTTTTTATTTCAGCTACTGAGGTGTTCATTTCTGATTGGATCTTTATCATATTTTCTAGTTCCTTGTTAAAATGTTCACTGTTTACATCAATTCTTTTCCTTAATTCAGTTAACATTTTTATTACCAATGTTTTTTTGGTTTTTGTTTTTTGTTTCTTTGTGGTATGTGAGCCTCTCACTGTTGTGCCCTCTCCCATTGCGGAGCACAGGCTCCAGACATGCAGACTCAGTGGCCATGGCTCATGGGCCTAGCTGCTCCGAGGCATGTGGGATCTTCCCAGACCGGGGCACGAACCCGTGTCCACTTCATTGTCAGGCGGACTCTCAACCACTGTGCCACCAGGGAAGCCCAATGTTTTGAATTCTTTATTTGGTAAATTGTTTATTTCTGTTTCATTGTTTATTTTTTCAGGGCTTTTCTCTTGCTCTTTCTATTGAGAGTAGTTCCTCTGCCTTTTCATTTTTCTTAACTTTCTTGCCTCTAAGAGTTTAGGTAAAACAGTTACCTATGCAGTCTTGAAGGGGTGTCTTATGTGGGAGTGTCCCTATACAGACTGTGTGCTTCTAATGCTATTGGTGGGAGAGCTGGATTTGATGTGAAATAAGTCACCTTTTTCTCAGGGTGTGCTGGGAGCTATCACCTTGGTAGGGGGTAGGGCTGGAGATAGAGGATCTAAAGCCAGTGCTGGGTATGAGGTGGGACTTTTTCTGCTAAGTGACCATCACTGCCCTGTCATGGATGGAGTCTGATCCCAAGTTGCTGGATCAGAAACCCTGAGGGTCGGGCCTGAGGTAGTCCTGTTCCCTTTAAGTGTCTGTTTTTCCCCTCCCCATACTGAGAACTCTGTCCCAGAATAGGGAAGTGCTGAAGCAAGTGGGTCCCATGTACAGACAGAGGTCAGATGTGTTGTTTATGTAGGCACCTGTGGCTCTGCTCAGATGCAGCCTCGGGTGCCAGTCCCCTCTGTCCCTCACAGCCAATCACTTCCCTCTATTTCCAATGTCCCTGGCCTATTGTGAAACCACTCCACAGGGCTGGCAGGGGCCCACGTGGACTCATGGCATGTATCAGGAGGTGAGCTGTGTTGGAGTGGCCACCATCAGAGATCTGGCCTTCTTTTGAGGTGCTGCTTGAGTAAACACCAACAACGGCTGCCACTGTCCCATCCAGGTTCTATCCTGGGACCAACTCACCTCTGTGTCCTGTAGTTGAGTCTTTTCCCTCATAGTGGGTGCCCCAGATCCAGTGTTGCACTGTGGCATGGAGTGAGCAAGGCTGAAGTGTTCCTTTGGCTTGGGCTGAGGTGCATGGCAAGATAGTCATAGGAAACTGGCACCCACTAGAGCAGATCTCTCTCTTCCGTGCCTCAGGGGCTAGCCGGTGCATGCATGCTCCTCACTAGCAAAATCCAGCCTTCCCCCAGCCCTTTTATTTGTCCCAGGGGTCCTTCAAGCAGGGAAGGGGGCTTATCTCTTTTGCCTAGGCCTCCAGGATTGGGATGCCTAATACGTGGCTTGAAACGCTCACTCCCCAGGGCAGATGTCCACCTGTGTAATCTCCCTTTTCCTCTGAGTCCCCTCCTAGGGGCAGGGGTTCCAACTCAAGTGTTTTTCTTCCTTTCTTACTGATTATGTGTGTATCTTTCTTACAGCCTAGGTTGTACAGGAGTACTTTTGTGAGCTTCCAGTTAGTTTTCAGTGAGAATTATTCCACATGTAGATGTATTTTTGATGTATTTGTGGGGGGAGGTGAGCTCCATGTCCTCTTACTCCACCATCTTGATCCTTCCTCCAACTACATCTCTTAGAAAAAGTATAACAATGTGGAGCTTCCTTTACCCCCAAGATGTGTCCAAAGCTGGTAATGAGGAGGGATAGGAACTGACATGTTAGGCAGAGGCTACAGGGGTTGCAGTGGTGTAAGTGTGTGGAAAGGCTTTGGGGCATCAGGCTTTCCCGGTTCACACTCCAATATTCTGACACCTTTCTACCAAGTTCGTGAAGTTCCTATTTTTAGTCAAACATAGGGAAAACTTTCCTATCTTGACTTAAGCAGTTCTACACATTAGGTCTGTCACTCACAGTTTGGTTCCAGTTTCTGTGTTAAGACACCTTCATTTGCAACAGAAATATATCTAACTTAAGAACATTTGTTGATTCATATAACTGAGAAGGGCAGACTTGGATCTTGCTTCAGAGATAACTGGCTCCAGAGGCTCAAATGCTATCAGAAGGTTTGTCTCTCTCAGCTCTCATCTCTGCTTCACTCTGTTGCTGTTCTAATTTTCTTCTACCAGATGAAACTGTAGCACACATGTACCATTATAGTGCACTGAATTGCTCACCACTGATCAAAGTCCCATACAGCTCACAGGCTGTGTGTGTGTGTGTGTGTGTGTGTGTGTGTGTGTCACAGTTTCATAGCTTACGGAGCTCAGAAGACAGCAAGGAAAGGATATTTCTGGTGCAGTTTCCCTGGTCTTCCATGGTTCCACAGACAAGCAGTAGCTAACAGTTAAACATCTGAGAAGACATTAGGAAGTGTAGGTGCCTTTGGAAGCTCCCAACAACTTCCCTTAAGAGGCTCTTCCTTGCACCCACATAGGGGCACATCAAAATAAAGCAAATATTAACAGACATAAAGGGACATATTTACAGTAATACAATGATGGTAGGGGGTTTTAACATCCCACTTACATCAAAGGATATATCATCCAGAGAGAAAATCAGTAAGGAAACACTAGCCTTAAATGACACATTTGGCCAGATGAACTAAATAGATATCTACAGAACATTCTACCCCAAAATGGCAGAATACAAATTTTCCTTCAAGTGCACATGGTATATTCTCTAGAATAGATCACATGTTAGACCACAAAACAAGTCTCAGTAAATTTAAGAAGACTGAAATCTTATTGAACATCTTTTCCAACCTCAACACTATGAGACTAGAAATCAATTACAAGAAAAAAAATACTGCAAAAAACAAATGCATGGAGGCTAAACTACATGCTACTAAACAACAAATGGGCCACTGAAGAGATAAAAAAGGAAATTAAAAAATCCCTGGAGACAAATAAAAAAATGGAAATACCATGTTCCAAACTCTATGGGACACAGCAAAAGCAGTTCTATGAGGGAATTTTATATAGGCCTATAACAATATAGGCCTACCTCAGGAAACAAGAAAAATGTCAAATAAATAATTTAACCTTACACCTAAAGGAACTAGAAGAAAATAACAGACAAATCCCAAAGTTAATAGAAGGAAGGAAGTAATAAACATCAGAGTAGAGGGCTTCCCTGGTGGTGCAGTGGTTGAGAGCCCGCCTGCCGATGCAGGGGACACGGGTTCATGCCCCAGTCCGGGAGGATCCCACATGCCGCCGAGTGGCTGGGCCCATGAGCCATGGCTGCTGAGCCTGTGCGTCCAGAGCCCGTGCTCTGCAATGGGAGAGGCCACAACAGTGAGAGGCCTGCATACCGCAAAAAAAAAAAAAAAAAAAATCAGAGTAGAAATAAATGAAATAGAGACTAAAATAAACAATAAATGAAACTAAGAACTGGTTCTTAGAAAATGTAATCAAAATTGATAAACTTTTATCCAGACTCATCAAGAAAAAAGAGAGAGGGTCCAAATAAATAAAATCAGATATAGGATAAGTTACTACTGACACCACTGAAATACAAAGGATCACAAGAGATTACTACAAACAAATCTACACCAATATTGGACAACTTAGAAGAAATAGATAAATTCCTAGAAATGTACAATCTTCCAAGATTGAATCACTAAGAAATAGAAAAAAATCTGTACAGACTTATCACTACTAATAAAATTGAATCATTAATCAAAAAACTCTCAACAAACCAAAGTCCAGGACCAGAGATGACTTCACAGGTAAATTTTATAAAATTTTAAAATCATTTAATACTTATCTTTCCAAACTATTACTAAATATTGAACAGGAAGGAAAACTTACAAACTTATTCTATGAAGCCAACATTACCATGATAACCAAAATCAGATAAAGACACTACAAAAAAAAAAAATTAAAGGCCAATATCCCTAAAGAACACAGATGCAAAAATCCTCAATAAAACATTACCAAACGGAGTTCAACAATACATTAAAAGGATCATACACCATGATCAAGTGGGATCTATCCCGAGGATGCAGGCTGGCTCAGAATCTGCAAATCAGTCAACATGACTCCACATTAACAAAACAAAAGATAAAAACACGATCATTTCAATAGATGCAGAAAAAGCATTTGACAAAATACAACATTCATTTATGATAAAACTATCAAGAAAGTGGGTGTAAGAGGGAACATACCTTAACATAATAAAGGTCATATATGAGAAACCCACAACTAACATGATACTCAATGGTGGAAAGCTGAAAGTATTTCTTCTAAGACCATGAATAAGACAAGGATGCCCACTCATGCCACTTTTATTCAACATATTAGTCAAAGTCCTAGCCACAGCAATTAGAGAAGGAAGAGATGAATTGGAAAGGAAAATTAAAACAGTCACTACTTGCAGATGACAAGATACTTTATATAGAAAACCCTAAGGACTCCACACACACACACACACACACACACACACAAAACTATTAGAACTAATAATGAATTCAGTATAAATTTGCAGGATAATAAAGCAATATATATATATATATATATATATATATATATATATATAAAATCTGTTGTGTTGATATACACTAATAATGAACTATCAAAAAGAGAAATTAAGAAAATCCCATTTATGAATTGCATCAAAAAGAATTCTATACCTAGTAATAAATTAAACCAAGTACTTGAATCACCTGTACGCTGAAAACTATAAGACATTTATGAAAGAATTTGAAGACGAAATAAATAGAAAGATATATTGTGCTCATGGAGTGGAAGAATACTACCGTTAAAATGTTCATACTACCCAAAGCAATCTACTGATTGAATGCAAACTGTATTAAAATATCAATGGCACTTGTCACAGAACCAGAGCAAAAATAACCTAAAATATGTATCAAATGGCAAAAGGCCCCAAATAGCCAACATGATCCTAAGAAAAAAAAGATTCAACATTACTTCATTCTTATTAGTGGTTGAGTAATATTCCATTGTATATATGTATATCCATTCATCTGTCAATAGACATTTAGGTTGTTTCCAAATCTTGGCTACTGTAAACAGCACTGCAATGAACATCAGGGTGCATGAATCCTTTTGAACCTTGGTTTTCTCCAGATATTTGCCCAGGAGTGGGAGCTGGTTCATATGGTAGCTCTATTTTTAGTTTTTCAGGGAACCTCCATACTGTTCTCCACAGTGGCTGTACCAATTTACATTCCCACCAACAGTGTAGGAGGGTTCCCTTTTCTTCATACCCTTTCCAGCATTTATTGTTTTGTAGACTTTTTTATGATGGCCATTCTGACTGATGTGAGGTGATATTGTAGTTCTGATTTGCATTTCTCTAATAATGAGTGATGTTGAACATATTTTCATGTGCCTCTTGGCCATCTGCATGTCTTCTTTGGAGAAATATCTTTTTAGGTCTTCTGCCTATTTTTTTGCTTGGGTTGTTTGTTTTTATGGTATTGAGTCACAGGAGCTGCTTGTAAAATTTGGAGACTAATCCTTTCTTGGTCACATCACTCGCAAATATTTTCTCCCATTTAGTTGGTTGCCTTTTCATTTTGATTATGGCTTCTTTTGCTGTGCAAAAGCTTTTGAGTTTAATTAGGTCCAACTCCTTGCTTTTTGCTTTTACTTCTATTACTCTGGGAGATGGGTCAAAAAATATATTGCTGCGATTTATGTCAGAGAGTGTTCTGCCTATGTTTTTCCCTATGAGTTTTATAGTATTCAGTCTTACATTTAGGTCTTTAATCGATTTTGAGTTCATTTTTGTGTGTAGTGATAAAAGTGTTCCAATTTTTTTTTTTTTTTGCCGTACGCAGGCCTCTCACTGTTGTGTCTTCTCCCTTTGCGGAGCACAGGCTCTGGATGCACAGGCTCAGCGGCCATGGCTCACAGGCCTAGCCGCTCCGTGGCATGTGGGATCTTCCCGGACCGGGTCACGAGCCCGTGTCCCCTGCATCGACAGGCGGACTCTCAATCACTGTGCCACCAGGCAAGCCCCCCCCCACAATTTCATTTGTTTTACAAGTGGCTGTCCAGTTTTCCAAGCACCATTTATTGAAGAGACTGTCTTTCCTCTATTTTATAGTCTTGCCTCCGTTATCATATATTAGTTGATCATAGGTGCATGGGTTCATTTCTGGGCTTTCTATGTTGTTCCATTGATCTATATTTCTGTTTTTGTGCCAGTACCATACTGTTTTGATGACTGTAGCTTTGTAGTATAGTCTGAAGTCATCGAGCCTGATACCTCCAGCTCTGTTTTTCTCTCTCAAGATCACTTTGGCTATTCGGTGTCTGTTGTGTTTCCAAACAAACCGTAAAATTTTTTGTTCTAATTCTGTGAAAAATGCCTTTGGTAATTTGATAGAGATTGCATTAAATCTGTAGATTACTTTGGGTAGTATAGTCATTTTAACAATATTGATTCTTGCAATCCAAGTACATGGTATGTCTCTCCACCTGTTTGTGTCATCTTTTATATTGGTCATCAGTATCTTATAGTTTTCTGAGTACAGGTTTTTGCCTCCTTAGGTAGGTTTATTCCTAGCTGTTTTATTCTTTTTGTTGCAATGGTAAATGAGTTTGTTTCCTTGATTTCTCTTTCTGAACTTTTGTTGTTAGCATATAGGAATGCAAGAGCTTTCTGTGTATTAATTTTGTATCCTGAAACTTTACCAGATTCTTTGTTGAACTCCAGTAGTTTTCTGGAGTTCAGAAAATCCTAAGAAAATCTTTAGGATTTTCTATGTATAGTATCATGTCATCCGGAAATGGTGACAGTTTTACTTCTTGTTTTCCAATTTGGATTCCTTTTATTTCTTTTTCTTCTCTATTTACCATGGTTAGGACTTCCAAAATTATGTTGAATAAAAGTGGTGAGAGTGGACATCCTTGTCTTATTCCTGATCTTAGGGGAAATGCCTTCAGTTTTTCACCATTGATAATGATTTTGCTATGGGTTTGTCATATGTGGCCTTTTTATGTTGAGATAGGCTCCCTCTATGCCCATTTTCTGGAGAGTTTTTATTATTAATGGGTGTTGAATTTTGTCAAAAGATTTTTCTGCATCTATTGAGCTTATCCTATGACTTTTATTCTTCAATTTGTTGATGTGCCGTATCATGTTGATTGATTTATGTATATTAAAGAATCCTTGCCTCCCTGGGATAAATCCCACTTGATCATGGTGTATGATCCTTTTAGTGTGTTGTTGGATTCAGTGTGCTAATATTTTGTTGAGGATTTTTACATCTATGTTCATCAGTGATATTGGCCTGTAATTTTCTTTTTTGTGATATCTTTGTCTGGTTTTGGTATCAGGGTGATGGTGACCTCGTAGAATGAGCTTGGGAGTCTTCCTTCCTGTGCAATTTTTTGGAAGAGTTTGAGAAGGACAGGTGTTAGCTCTTCTCTAAATTTTTGATAGAATTCACCTGCAAAGCCATCTGGTCCTGGATTTCTGTTTTTTGGAAATTTTTTAAATAACAATTTCAATTTCAGTACTTGTGATTTTTCTGCTCATATCTTCTGTTTCTTCCTGGTTCAGTGTTGGAAGATTGTACTTTTCTAAGAATTTGTCCATTTCTTCAAGCTTGTCCATTTTATTGGCATATAATTGCTTGTAATAGTATCTTATGATCCTTTGTATTTCTGTGGTGTCAGTTGTAACTTTTCCTTTTTCATTTCTAATTTTATTGATTTGAGTCCTTTCCCTATTTTTCTTCACGGGTCTGGCTAACGGTTTATCAATTTTCTTTATCTTCTCAAAGAACAGCTTTTACTTTCATTGATCTCTGCTATTGTTTTCTTCATCTCTATTTCATTTATATCTGCTCTGATCTTTATGACTTCTTTCCTTCAACTAACTTTGGGTTTTGTTTGTTCTTCTTTCTCTGTTTAGGTGTAAGGTTAGGTTGTTTATTTGAGATTTTTCTTGTTTCTTAGGTAAGATTGTATTGCCATAAACTTCTCTCTCATAACTGCTTTTGCTGCATCCCATAGGTTTTGGCTCATCATTTTTTTCTTTGTCATTTTTCTCTAGGTATTTTTTTTTCCTCATTGATTTCTTCAGTGATCCATTGGTTATTTAGTATCATATTGTTTAACCTCCATGTGTTTGTGTTTTTTACAGGTTTTTTTCCCCTGTAATTGATTTCTAATCTCATAGCATTGTGGTCAGAAAAGATGCTTGATATGATTTCAATTTTCTTTAATTTACTGAGACTTGATTTGTGACCCATGATGTGATCTATCCTGGAGACTGTTTGTGCACTTGAGAAGAAAGTGTATTCTGCTGCTTTCAGATGGAATGTCCTATAAATATCAATTAAGACTACCTGGTCTATGTGTCATTTAAGGGTTGTGTTTTCCTTATTCATTTTCTGTCTGGATGATCTGTCCTTTGGTGTATGTGGGGTGTTAAAGTCCCCCACTATTATTGTGTTACTGTCAATTTCCCCTTTCATGGCTGTTAGCATTTGCCTTATATATTGAGGTGCTCCTATGTTGCGTGCATATCTATTTACAATTGCTGTATCTTCTTCTTGCATTGAACACTTTATCATTATGTTGTGTTTTTCCTTGTCTTTTGTAACAGTCTTTATTTTAAAGCCTATTTTGTCTGATATGAGTATATCTCCTCCAGATTCCTTTTGATTTCCATTTGTGTGGAATATCTTTTTCCATCCTCTCACTTTCAGTCTGTATGTGTCCCTAGGTCTGAAGTGGGTCTCTTGCAGACAGCATATATATGGGTCATTTTTTTTTTTTTTTATCCATTTAGCCAGTTTGTGTCTTTTGGTTGGAGCATTTAATCCATTTACATTTAAGGTAATTATTGATATGTATGTTCCTATTTCCATTTTCTTAATTGTTTTGGGTTTCTTTTTGTATGTCTTTCTTCTTCCCTTCCTCTTTTGTTCTCTTCTCTTGTGTTTCCTGCCTAGAGAAGTTTCTGTAGCAGTCGTTGTAAAGCTGGTTTGGTGGTGCTGAATTCTCATAGCTTTTGCTTCTCTGTAAAGCTTTTGATTTCTCCATCAAATATGAATCCGAACCTTGCTTGTTAGAGTATTCTTTGGTGTAGTTTTTTCCCTTTCATCACTTTAAATATATTATGCCACTCCCTCTTGGCCTGCAAAGTTTCTGCTGAAAAAATCAGCTGATATCCTTATGGGGATTCACTTATATGTTATTTGTTGCTTTTCCCTTGTTGCTTTTATTTTTTTTTCTTTGCATTTAATGTTTGTTAGTTTGATTAACATGTGTCTCCATGTGTTCCTCCTTGGGTTTATCCTGTATGGGGCTCTCTGCATTTCCTAGACATGGGTGACTACTTCCTTTCCCATGTTAGGGAAGTTTTTGACTGTTATCTCTTTGCATCTCTTTTCTCAGACCCTTTCTCTTCTGGGACTCATATAATTCGAATGTTGGTGCCTATAATGGTGTCCCAGTAACTCTGAGACTGTCCTCATTTCTCTTCATTCTTTTTTTTTTAAATTATTTTTCTGTCTTGCACAGAGATTTCCACAATTCTGTCTTCCAGGTCACTTATCTACTTCTGCCTCAGTTATTCTGCTATTTATTCCTTCTAGTTTATTTTCCATTTCAGTTATTGTCTTGTTCATCTCGGTTTGTTTGTTCTTTAATTCTTCTAAGTCTTTTTTGGACTTGTATCTTCTCGATCCTTACCTCCATTCTATTTCCGAGATCTTGGATCATCTTTATTATCATTACTCTGAATTCTTTTTCAGGTAGATTGCCTATCTCCTCTTCCTTTAGTTGTTCTTGTAGGTTATTATCTTGCTCCTTTGTCTTCAACATATTTCTTTGTCATCTCATTTTGTGAAACTTATTGTGTTTGTGGTCTCCTTTCCACAGGCTGCAGGATCGTAATTCCTTTTGTTTCAGATGTCTGCTCCTTGGTGGATGAGGTTGGTCCAGAGGCTTCTGCCATTATCTCCTTGATAGGGGGTTTGATTGGTTTTGTGGTGACCAGAGCCAACCCTAGATATTGAGTGGGGCCTCCCTTTGCTCTGTTGTTGTCACTGCCCTGTTAGGGGCAGGGTCTGATCCCTAGTTGTTGGAGCAGAGGCCCCCAGATCTGTTTCACAGCTGTGATTCTCATCTGTAGGTGGGATTGTAGCACTCCTTCTGGGAGAGAAGCCACTGAGTATTCCTCCTCTGGAGCTGTTCAACTGTGAATGAGCTCTGTTGTGTCTCCTTTCGTCCATTTTGCAGGTTCACAAGGTACACTGTTTTTGCCACTGCTCTTAGTCCTGCCTTAACTATGGGTATACCAGCAATTGGCCCTGGTGACTCTCAGGGGCTCACTGGGAGAATTTCTAGTGGCTGGAGCTGTCTTCACCTTTCTGGGTCAGCAGAGGCAGGTCCTGTGGCCCACTGGTGGAATTCCTAATCACAGGAGCTGTCCATGACCTTCCACAGAGCCAGTGGGGGATGGGGCTGGTGTCTGCCCATCGGTCTGGAAGATGCGGCCAGTGCCTCCCTCTGGATCCCAAGATGGCAGCAGTGACACGTGCCCACCCTGGAGGTCCTGTAATTTGTGTCCTGTTGCCTGGGAGCGCTCACAGGGAAAGAAGCTCTTATGGTGGTCCTACTCCTCTCCTTGTGTTGTGCCTTGCCTCTCTGGTGGGCCCAGGTTTCTTCCTAGTACACCCTCAATTGCCACAGCCTGACCTCTTCAGGCTCTTTCCACACCTAACCCTGGTCCTCTCCCTGGGACCAAGCTCCGGAGTTTGAGCTTCAGCACCTGACCCCCATCTCCACCAACAGAGGAATGTCTCAGGTTGGGGAGCACATGATTGTCCTCTTGACTCCTTTTTCTTTTTCCTTTGGTCTTGTGTTTTCTTGTCTTTTCAGATGTCTGAGGTCTTTTGTTGGCACTCAGTAGCTGTTCTGTGTGAATCGTTCCACTTGTAGATGTATTTTCAATGTTTCTATGGAAGGAGATGAACTCTGCTTCCTACTCCTCTGCCATCTTGATCTCTCTTTGGCACTTCTTGATTTACATCACTCAAATATAAGGACACAAAATGAAAGAAACACCTTGCTTCAATATTTCCTCATCTTCTCACCTATATTGAGATTGCACAAATTGACACAAAATGGACTCATCTTGAAAATTGTGGTCAGAAAAAGGGTATCAATATTCTAATTGTTTGACAGCCAAATTGGTCTTTATAGATTAGGATACATTATTTCTTTGCCTTAAATATTGGATTTAACAGAAAAATACAGTACAGAAGTATCAGCCTGCAATGTCATCTTGAAAATCTGCATCATGACCTCATTTTATCACTAAACAATTGTAGATTTGAAAATTCATGAATTTTTTTTAAGTTTTAAAGATATAAATTGCTCTTTCACCCTAGGATAAGAATATATGCCTCCACTTTTCAAATGAGAGTCAAATATTCCTTGGTGTCCCCACTGTTCCCTATGCACTCACACTGTATGTGATTTTTCTGCACTTGTTATTGTCTGTGCCTAATCTTTGAGCCACTGACACGTGTATCATACCTTAACCACCTTGGTATACTCAGTGTTGCATGCAAGATCTGTCTAATAGTAGCTTCTTCCTTAATAGTTTTGTACTAATAAAGCAACACAAAGTCTCAGAGAATGGGAAATAGGGCTTATTGCAGTGTGCTGATCTATAGAGCCTCAAAACCTTGTTTGCGACAAAGATGATTTTCTTAAGTTTATGAAGGTCTGCTTTATCTGCCTTCATTTATTTTTTCCTTTACAGTTAACCATTTCCTTTTCTCTTTTAACTTGAATCTCTCCCATCTTCTATATTGTCTCAGAAGTGGTCAGGCTTTCAGCGCACTTTCTAAGTTCAATTCAGCACTGAGAATCTTACGAAATTCTTACAAATTAATAAAGAATGAGTGTTCCTTCTTGAAATTACAATGATTGTTCTTAAGCTGATTACCAATTTTCTAGCCCCTCAGAATTGAAAAAGTAAAGGGAAACTTTACCTTGGGAGTGTGCCTCTAAAATAGTCACATCAGATATCTTTTATTATTCCTGCTCTCAAGATCATCTTGGTCTCACTTGATCTAAGGCATTTGATCCTTAGATGCATTTTAAAATCTCCATTTTAGAAAACTATAATTCTAAAAAACACAGGCACCCCAGTGTTCATTGTGGCACTATTTACAACAACCAAGACATTGAAATGACCTAAATGTCTAGTGACAGAAGAATGGATAAAAAAGATGTGGTATACATATGCAATGGAATACTACTCAGCCATAAAAAAGAATGAAATCATGCCATTTGCAACAACATGGATGGACTTACAGATTATCACACTAAGTTAAATAAGTCAGAAAGAGAAAGAGAAATACCATATGATATCATTTATATGTGGAATCTAAAATATGACACACCCAGAGATAAACTCATGCACATATGGTCACCTTATCTTTGATAAAGGAGGCAGGAATGTACAGTGGAGAAAGGACAGCCTCTTCAATAAGTGGTGCTGGGAAAACTGGTCAGGTACATGTAAAAGTATGAGATTAGATCACTCCCTAACACCAGACACAAAAATAAGCTCAAAATGGATTAAAGACCTAAACGTAAGGCCAGACACTATCAAACTCTTAGAGGAAAACACAGGCAGGACACTCTATGACATAAATCACAGCAAGATCCTTTTTGACCCACCTCCTAGAGAAATGGAAATAAAAACAAAAATAAACAAATGGGACTTAATGAAACTTCAAAGCTTCTGAACAGCAAAGGAAACCATAAACAAGACCAAAAGACAGCCCTCAGAATGGGAGAAAATATTTGCAAATTAAGCAACTGACAAAGGATTAATCTCCAAAATTTATAAGCAGCTCATGCAGCTCAATAACAAAAAAACAAACAACCCAATCCAAAAATGGGCAGAAGACCTAAATAGACATTTCTCCAAAGAAGATATACAGACTGCCAACAAACACATGAAAGAATGCTCAACATCATTAATCATTAGAGAAATGCAAATCTAAACTACAATGAGATATCATCTCACACCAGTCAGAATGGCCATCATCAAAAAATCTAGAAACAATAAATGCTGGAGAGGGTGTGGAGAAAAGGGAACACTCTTGCACTGCTGGTGGGAATGTGAATTGGTACAGCCACTATGGAGAACAGTACGGAGTTTCCTTAAAAAACTACAAATAGAACTACCATATGACCCAGCAATCCCACTACTGGGCATATACCCTGAGAAAACCATAATTCAAAAAGAGTCATGTACCAAAATGTTCATTGCAGCTCTATTTACAATAGCCCGGAGATGGAAACAATCTGAGTGTCCATCATTGGATGAATGGATAAAGAAGATGTGGCGCATATATACAATGGAATATTATTCAGCCATAAAAAGAAACGAAATTGAGCTATTTGTAATGAGGTGGATAGACCTAGAGTCTGTCATACAGAGTGAAGTAAGTCAGAAAGAGAGAGACAAATAGTGTATGCTAATACATATATATGGAATTTAAGAAAAAAAAACATCATGAAGAATCTAGGGGTGAAACAGGAATAAAGACACAGACTTACTAGAGAATGGACTTGCGGATATGGGGAGGGGGAAGGGTAAACTGTGACAAAGCGAGAGAGAGGCATGGACATATATACACTACCAAACGTAAGGTAGATAGCTAGTGGGAAGCAGCCGCATAGCACAGGGAGATCAGCTCCGTGCTTTGTGATCGCCTGGAGGGGTGGGATAGGGAGGGTGGGAGGGAGGGAGATGCAAGAGGGAAGAGATATGGGAACATATGTATATGTATAACTGATTCACTTTGTTATAAAGAAACTAACACACCATTGTAAAGCAATTATACTCCAATAAAGATGTAAAATAAAAAATAAATAAATAAATAAAATATGACGCAAAAGAGCTTATCTCCAAACAGAAACAAACTCACAGACATAGAGAACAGACCTGTGGTTGCCAAGGGGGCATGAGGTGAGGTAGGGATGGATTGGGAGTCTGGGATTAGCAGATGCAAACTATTATATATAGAATGGACAAACAACAAGTTCCTATTGTATACCACAAGGAACTATATTCAGTATCCTGTGATAAACCATCATGGAAAAGAATATGAAAAAAATGTATATATAAATATATATACAACTGAATCACTTTGCTGTATAGTAGAAATTAACAGCATTGTAAATCCACTGTACTTCAATAAAACAAATTTTAAAAAATAAAATAATATCTCTGTTCTATAGGAATAACCATCATTTAGTCACTGAGAGAGGAAACTGTCATGTGAAAGTCTCTTTTCTTTGCCATGTGTTCCTTTTTGTTTTTTTTCTTGGCAGTAGGCAGAGATCTGAGCCTAACAGTGAAGATAATGAAATTAAAAATGATTCACACTTCCAGCTCCCATTTGAAGAGTACAAGAAACCTCTGAGTTTCTAAGAAGAAAGATTTCTCTGGACCACAGTTCAGGCCCCATATTTGGGAGTCCATTCAGACTCAGAAAGGTGCAACTAGCTCACATAGTCAAAAAGAAAAGGCGGTGTTTATATGTGGAATCTAAAAAATACAATAAACTAGTGAATGTAGCAAAAAGGAAGCAGACATATTTATAGAGAACAAACTAGTGGTTACCAGTGGGGAGAGGGAAGGAGAGAGGGGTAATAAGGGATAAGGGACTCAGAGGTAGAAAGTATAATGTATAAGATAAGCTACCAGGATATATTGTACAACACAGGTAATTTTGCTAATATTTTATAATAACTATATATGGAATATAACTTTAAAAAATTGTGAGTCATTATATTATACACCTGTAACATATAATATTGTACATCAACTATACTTCAGTAAAAACATTTTTAAAAGACCAAGTGATGAGCTAAAACTTTTCGTTTGAATTCCTGAAAGTTTGTGTTTTTATCCATAGTCTCTGGTCTTTTCAGGGACAGTGACTTTTATACCATGTTACTACACCAAGTCTTATATATGTCTTTGGAATGGAAAAACTGTTGCCACTCAGTGCAATATCAGGTATTTCCAAGTGAGTTCCTTGAATGTGAAGAATGTATTTTTAGAAAATATTTATTTATTTGTTTGTTTGGCTGCACTGGGTCTTAGTTGCAGCATGCGGGATCTAGTTCTCTGACCAGGGATCGAACCCAGGTCCCCTGCATTGGGAGCATGGAGTCTTAACCACTGGACCACAAGGGAAGTCCCAAGAATGCATTTCTGAATCAGGAACTTTTGATAGGGGAGATGCATAAACAGGAATATATTTTCTCTTTATGATGTTGCTGTTACATTGTGGAATTAGCCTTTTGCATATCCAGGACTCAAGAGACTGTTTCTACCTATTTGGATACTTCTCCAAGTGGGTGGTTCATCAATGTGTATTGAATAGTGACCAGGATATCTGTAAGTAAAAAATCAAGTAAAGTAGAGGCGATTAGCTGAATGGCATTAGCATCTAAGAAAGTATTTTATAAGAGATTGTAGAGCAGGATTTGGCAAAGTACAACCCATGGGCCAAATACAGCCCATCACCTGTTTATATACCTACCACTTTCAAGCTAAGGATGGTTGATTTTACAACTTAAAATAGTTACATTTTAAATGTAAGCACCTATGTAATATCCTCAATTTTGCCTCTTGGACCACAAATCCTAAAATATTTACTATCTGGCCCATTATGGAAAAAGTTTGCTTTCACCTGTTATAGAGTAATGGTCTTGAAATATCAGTAGAGAATATGAGTAATGCAGGACTCTTTCTCCTCCCCAACTGTGGTAGGTTGACCCTAACCCTAATCCTAAGATATCAACATCCAAATCCTTGGAATATGTGAATATGTTACTTTACATGGCAAGAAGGATTTTACAGATGTGATTAAATTAAGGATATTGAGATAGGATATTATTCTAAGTTATCTGGGGATGGACAATATAATCACAAGGGTCAATCTAATAGGGAGGCAGAAGGGTCAAAGTCAGACAGGATATGTGATGACAGAAGTAGAGGTTTCAATGAGCCTTCCTCTTGGCAAGGAAACAGATGCTCCCCTGGAGTCTTCAGATACAGCCAGCCCTGCCAACATTTTGATTTTAGCTCCATAAGACTCATTTTGGACTTCTCAACTCCAGAACTATAAGATAATAAATTTGTGTTGTTTTAAGCCACCAAGTTTTTAATATTAATGTGTCACAGCTGTAATAGGAAGCCAATACATCTATCAGCCCTGTGTTCCTTGGGTGGTAGAATTTTAGGCTTCACCATAGAGTCTCCCAAAATATATTGAGTGCCTATAGGCAAGCTGGGCAAGAGGTAGAGGTAAAGTTGTGAGAGAAATTTAGTGTAGCTGATTGCACATTTTTGGTTTTAGAGAGTATTTGGAAAAGGCACCCAAGGAAGAACTCAGTTGTAATCAGGGAAGGAAGAACTGTAGAGTGGAATGTGACTGAAAGTTAAGGGAAGGTAAATGATTGAAGGAACTGGGAGTTGAGACATAGTTGCATTAGCTAACCTCAGGTTTTGAATGGCCGCTATCCAGGTGTCTCTCTGAAATCTAATGATGCCACCATTGGTAGAAAAACAAAAGGGAAGAAAGTTCTTAAAATTATTAAGGTTGTGTTTTATGTCAGCCATATAAGCCCTGTGACTTCCTTACCAAACAGAATATTTATCTCCACCTGCCTCTTAATTCAAATGAAATTTCCTTCCTCCGACTAACAATCCATCTCCCTATTATGTTTTCCGTAATTTGCACACAGTGGTAACCTTGGTGACCAGTCATTTGTTGCAGATACAGCTCTTAGAGTTCAAAATGATGTCCTCACTCTAGAAACTATTCACTAAATAGACCAATATCTCTTAATACAACATTTCTCAAATTATGTCCAATTTGAGATCACCAATTACTACACCTTGGAACTAGAGGTCCATAAAACACAGTTTGGAAAACATCTCTTTAAGTCATTAAAACAGAATGTAAAACACAGATTAAAACTGAAATTTGGGAATTGGGAGATTGAGATTGACACATATATGCTTTTGATACTATGTATAAAATAGACAACTAATGAGAACATACTGTATAGCACAGGGAACTCTACTTAATGTACTGTGGTGACCTAAATGGGAAGGAAATACAAAAGGGTATATATGTATACGTGTAGCTGATTCATTTTGCTGTACAACAGAAAATAACACAACATTGTAAGGCAACCATACTCCAATAAAAATTAATTTTAAAATCCCTGCAATTTGGAGTGAGTTCTTAGTAGTGTTCCAGGGCTTGGAAGAAATACCAGTACATGCAATACCTGAGGCTTTCTCAGAAATTTGGGTCCATACTAGAATAGACCCTACAATTCAAAATTATCTATGAACAGTATGAATATAAAAACATGAAAATCCAAGGCTACTTTTGGAGGTTCTCTCCAGATATGTGAGCAGTTTTTGAACTTCCTGAACCAACTTGCATGTGGGTGCAATGACCCACAATGTCCCTTTTCCCAAGATGCCTGCAGCTCTCAATAATTGGTTCCTTCTAGGTGATGGGGACCATATGCAATACTTCTCTGGAGACCAGGAAGGCAGCAGGTGTTGCTAAAGATCTTGACATGCAGGATGCCCAACTCTTCCCTTTTGCCTAACATTGAATGTGTGAAGAATGCAAGAATGCTGGTGTTTCCTGGTTGGATATGAAACAGAACCCCTAGGATCAACCTTGACATATGGCAAATGGAGAGGCAGGCAATTTGTTAATTGAGTTTAACCTCTCTTATGCATTGAGTACTTAAAGGATATTTGACAGGTAATATCTTATTGTCTGTGTCCTCCACTAGATTCCAAGTTCTATGAGGTAAAAAAAAAAATTTCTTTTCAATATTCCTAACACAATGCCTTTCCTTAGTATGTGCTCAGTACACATGCATTGTGACTAAATGTTAACTTTTAGCATCCAAAAGCTCTTCTGAAATTCAGAGGCAATTTTGGTGTTGTTGCTATTGCTATACAAGGATGTAATACTAATTGTATTATTGTGAGTTATTTTCTGCCAGGCTGTTTTAGTTGCCAATAGAGGGAAAATGTCTTATTTTGGTGAAAATGAACAAATAAGTAAAATAACATCTGGTTGTATCTGAAGATTCTGTTAACATGAGAAAAATATATGAAAGAGTAGAATGTTTATAAAGCATCCATTTTTTTTTTTACCCCTGAGATTCACTGGGATAGATTTTGGAGATTCCACTGGCATCATTTCAACAAATATTTACTGAGTATTTAGTATGTTCAAGACAGCAAGAGAATTGTGTCCTCTACCTGAGTCTGCCAGAGGAGATAAGAAAGTACATAATGGCTGCTTTGCAAAGTATAATATGAAAAGAGTAAAACTGAAAGATACAATGTGCTAGAACTTCCAAGGATGAAGAGATCACTGGCAGCTGGGGAAAAATAGCCATGGAGCTACGTCCATATCCCTCAAGTGTTCAGTCTTAGGGAGAATGAAGACTCAATGGCGCCGGAAAGCCAGATAAATACACATTCAAAATAACACACATTTATTAATAATCTTTTCTTAAAGTAGAACACCTCATTGCTGTTTGTGGAACAGCATGTGCTCATAATATTCTTCATACAAAGGGAGGCCTTACCAAAGTACATTCTAGTTACCAGTAATGCTCACTTTAATGTTTTATTGATGCTCCCTGCACCAACACACTGGATTATTTATTGTTTACCAGAGCCTTTTGTGGGTAACTAAGGTGTTCTCTTATATGAGAGAATCTTATAAGACAGAAATCTATCATCCAAGATTAACAGAAAATGCCCATCTGATCCAGGCTTTCTGTCTCTTTGAAATTATTTTAAATGACTATTTGCAGTATATAATTATTTTTTAATGTGCAGAGTTTATAATTCGAAGGCCAGAGCTTTCTCTCAGGGTTGAGTTTATAAATTTTCAGTTGGCTTGTGAGGCTGGTAGGGGTACTTCTTCTTGCCTAATTTGGTTTCTGGGAAGATTTCATTCAAGTCCTCAATGGTCATCTTATCAAATGGAATTATGTTCTTCATCTTCTCCATGTCTTTCTCATATTCTTCAATCCTGATCTTTGGAAGAGACAAAAACTCAGCACAACTTTTCACCTCTTTTTCTTCAGCATCCAAAGGGAAACCTTAGTTATTTTATTGCTTGGAGTTTGGGACCAAGGTGTAAGATCTTTGAACTAAGTCCTTCTTAGGTCCCCTCAACTAAGTTCTCAATTTCTCTTGGGGAATCCTTTGTGGAAAGAAAGGTGACTCTGATTCCACTCAAGTGGAATGGGTGTCATGGTGGCCAAGATCTGGGACACAGGGTTGAGGCATCAGAGCCAGGGAAGAACAATGAACACTAAACTTAGGGGTCAGGGCAGGCATGGGAACCAGTTTCAAGGCCAGCAAGTGGAAATCAAGGAGAAAATGAAGGGAATGAGAGGTTCCAGGAGTATGTTGGTGCCTGCAGCGAACAGTAACAAAGGATAATTATGGAGACTGTGGAAAGGCCAAAGGAGGAGGCAATGTGACTATAGTAAGGGCAAAGGTTAAGAGATTGCTGTGTGGGAGAAAATGGACACAGGAGTTCTATTTATTCATAATTTATATCGACATAAAACTTCCAGAAAGTTTAAGGCAGCTTTCAAGAATAGAAACAATTGCAGTACAGTTGTTAAAGTAGAAATAAAAATAGTTTGAAATAAGGAGAGGGAACAGGAAACAAATTTACTAAATGCCCAAGAAAATCTGGTTATTTTGACTGAGCATTGACTTTAGCTTGGACTTTTCTAGTAGCCAGGGGAAAAAAAGGGACAATTTTCATAAACTTGCTGTCAAATAGAAGCAAGCAAGAAGCAGGATTAAATGCCAGCTTTCTTTTTTATTCAAAATAAAAAGAACAAAACTTCCCTGTAGGAACAGATGGAGTACTGAATTGAAAAGGAAGTCTGGGGCTTCCCTGGTAGCGCAGTGGTTGAGAGTGTGCCTGACGGTGCAGGGGACGCGGGTTCGTGCTAAAGGTGTTTTGTGGATGTGATGCCTGTTATAGGATGAGAGTTATAGGATGAGTGGAAGTAATCCAGGAGAAGATGTTTTGGGGGGAGATGGGGTGGAGAGGGCAGGAAGGTGCACCAAGAAGGAAGGATCTATTCAAAGCCCAGGAGACAAGAGGGAGCCTCGTATGTTCCTAGAAGGGAAGAAGTTTATTCTAGCTGGTGTTTAGAATGTGAAAGGGGAGTAGTAATATCTGAGGCTGGAGCCACAATTAGAGTATAGATCTTGTGGGGTCTTATAACCACGTTGAGGAGTTTAGACTTTATTATAAGAACAAAGGGAAACCATATAATTTTTATCAAGATATTCATCAAAGGATTAACATGATCACACTTACATTTTTGAAAGGTCACTTTGTGGAAAAGAGAATGATTGAATTGGAACAGGATTGAAGCAGAAGGATCAATTAGGAACTTGTTGCCATAATCCAGGAGAGTTTAAATTGGCCCTGAATAAAAAAGTGGTAGTGTGGTAGATGTAAATTATTTTGGAGTCCTCTCTCTCTCATACACACACAACCTTCAGGAATTGATTAGTGACAGTGGGCTAGGAAGAATTCAGAGATGAAGTCTTCATGTGGACAGTGTTGGG
Organism: Aethalodelphis obliquidens; assembly: GCF_003676395.1. Lineage (NCBI taxonomy): Eukaryota > Metazoa > Chordata > Mammalia > Artiodactyla > Delphinidae > Aethalodelphis > Aethalodelphis obliquidens. The sequence continues at coordinate 22,734 of NW_020838040.1, read as the reverse complement.
TCTACTGAGATAAGAGACACAGGATGGGGAGAAGTTTTGAGGTGGAGGGTGGGGAGTGAATATGTTTTGGTATATGTTTGGTATATTATGTTTATTATTTTAATACCCTAAATATACAAAGGGAAGTAGCCAATAAGCTATTTGATAAATGGGTCTTAAGTTAGGAGATTGGAGACAGTATTCTGATGATAACTGAAGCTATATGAGCCAATGGGCAAAGTATTTAGCAGGTGCTCTCTCAATAGTTGTCATGGGACCAGCAGGTAGACAAGAATCAAAATGTTGATTAAGGTGAAGAACAAAAGGGCATATTTTATGTAAAATTACCAAACATTTTGTGTTAACTCAAAAAATAAATATATTCACATGACAATCTTTGATATAAAATTATGGCTTTTCAAAAACTTAGGTCTAGTGATTAGAGTTTTACATGGTATTTCTTGCTGAGTTCATACTTGGAATGAAGCACCTGCAATTCCCAGTTTTCAGCTTCTATAAAGTGGAATGAAGGCCAAAAAATGCTTGCGAAGAATCTATATATATATTCTCTCTAGAGATTCACTTTTCCTTTTGGTTATTTATAGTTGTTTCTGTCAACCTAATTCTTCTTCTTCTTCTTTTTTATTAAGCAGCTTTGTCCTGAATCTTTCTAAAGCATTAAACATTTTCTTTATGAAGTCACACTTGTCAATTTATGGAATATTTAATTATAGCGCATATAACATAACAAGTGGAATTAGATGAGGAAGAAATACTCATTGTTGTAAGTTGTAAGTACACAACTCAATGGGAGGGGACATTTTACAGAGTAACTGAGCAGACTGAGTGTGGGTCAGAGTGTTTTACAAAGAAAGTGAGGTATATTGCTTTATTTGCTAATTAGTTGAGACTGTTTAAGAGAGGTATAACATAAATCCTAAGAATATAAATTAGTGATGCTTGCCTTTAAATCATGAATTCTGTTTTGCAACATCAACATTTAAAATAAAACATTTATTTCTCCATCTATCAGAATTGCTGTCCCTGTCTTTTGGTTTATAATAGGAGCAATAAGGCATTAACAAAGCCTATCTTTCCCATTTTTTCTAGTAAAAAGTTAAATTTCATATTAAAACAGTGATCTTAATGTTACACGAAATCTTGGTGACCAAGAGCAAATTTCATAGTCAAGAGAACCTTTGCCTTTTCTGCTGTTTCTGAAATGTTTTGAACTTTTCCCAAATCTAATCTTATGCACAGGGGGTGGTTAGATTGCTGAGTTTGAAAATCGCTGCATTGAGCTGGGCATAATCAGCCTCTTTTAGTAGTTTGTGTTCACCTTTGTGTGCTGCTCATAATCAGAGTGGCTTCACCTTTCACTAGCTGTCCAGGAGTGTTTAAGATGATAAAGCTTTAATTTTCAGTCTGTTAAAAATTCCCTGGGTTCCTCATCCTGCCTCTCTTCGTTTCTTCTACATGAATTTCAAGAGATAAAACATGGTGCAGGGCACTGCTCTGTTGACAAAATAAAATTCTGATTCCAATGGCAGACCTCCCTACTGATTTATTTGTCTTGAAAGAGAGAGCTTCCCTCTTGAATTCAGTGTTTCTCATACCCACCTAAACTTACCCACCTTGTTCCTCCTTCTGTCTTTCCTCTTGTTCCTTAACACCATCATTCCCTGTCCACCTGTAATGCCAAATCATAAATGTGAGCAGCATCCTAGTCTCTTTCTTTTCCAACTCTACACAGTATTGGTCACCACACATTATCAATTCTGTCTTCTAAATTTATCCTCCCAATTTTGCCAATACTACCACTGGATTCTTTCACCTGGATTATAGTCTAGGACTTCCAATTTATCTTCCTCCCATTAGATTCAGCCCTATTTTCATCAGCCATCCACACTGCCACCAAAATGACATTTCTAAATTGCAAATCTGTGTATGTCATTTGCCTATCTAAAACTCCACCCAGTTGCTCATCTCCTTCAGGATAAAAAGTCCAAGCTTTTTACCTTGAACCCTCTGGTCTCTTCAACTCCCCTCTCTCCATGTATCAGACTCCTTTGAGCCTCCAAATCCACTGCCTATTTTCATGCCCCCTTGCATTGCATGTGTTCTCTCAGTATATACAGCTTCCCCACTTGGAAGCATGGCAAACTCCTTCTCATCCTTTAAAACCCATGTGTCACTTTCTCCCAGAAGTTGCCCTGCACCACCCTCAATTCTTCACTTCTTCCTGGATGTCATTTTGGAATATTGATCTGCTGCGAGTATGTAAATATTTATTGGAGAGTCTATTTCCCTGTATGGTTGTGATCTCCTTGATCCTAGTTTTAGTTTCCTAAACTAAAGCAAAGTGCTGGCCACACTGAGAGAAATAAAACATTATTAATGGTTGATGTAATCATATGAATGAATGTCCCTAGCATAGTTCCCTCTTTTATTCCTTTTGCTAGCAAGGAAAACTGCAGTCCTGAATAAAGGAGATGCTCACTGCATTTGCCTAGTGGAATTAGATAGAACAGATCTCCATGAGAAAAAAAAATAATCTTGTTGGAGATGCCAGGTATTTGTCACTCTAGGGATTAGACAAAAAGAATGTCTGGTCTCTAAGTATTCTGGATTTCACTCACCTCAACCTTCACCTTGGAAGGAAACTCCACCAACAATGTAGTAACATGGAATTTTCTTGGCATGTTTTGTGAAAATTACCACCATATAGTCAACTAAACTGTGTAAAACAATAAATATCACTTAATTTTCTTAGATTTAATGAGCACTTCCGGTGTTGTGTGCCAACCTTAGGGAGAGAGACTTTTTGGAAAGGGTTAGGACTTAGTGGGTCAGCAATTGGGAATGTGGGTTTTATTATCCAAGTAGTAATGTCACCTTTAAATACTGAGGTGACATTATCTGTAAAGTAGCTCTCCATTCACTACTACACTTATAGAGAGTAAAGCTACTCTCCAGCTCCAGAACAGCTAATGCAAAATTTAACCAGACAGTCCCTAAGAAATTAGGATTCTGGATTGCAAATGAAATAGCCTAGATGAACTAGCTTAAACACAAAAGAGGAATATAAGATTGTCTCATGGAACCCAAGAATGAGAACACACCTGCTGGAAAAGCAGGGCCTCAAAGTGCCCTGGTTCATCTCTCATATCTTCTCTCCCCTCACCAGTTGTAGCCTCTACTTTCTATCTTCTGTAGATCAGCCATCTCTGCTTTCTCCTTGCAGGTGAGAGAGTTTCTTTGTAATAATTTAATTTTTTTTAATTTTTAAAAGTATCATAGCAAAATGAACTTTTTTCTTTTGAAAAATACTTATGAATTTTGTGAATTTTAATGCACATATAAATTTGTGTAACCACTATCACATCAGGATACAGAACGGTTTCATAACTTCCCAAACTATCACATGCTATCCCTTTTCAGTCACACTTTGCCCCCATCCATAACCCCTGGCAACCACTGATATGTTCTCCATCACTATAGTTTTGTCTTTTTGAGAATGTAATATAAGCAGAATCATACAGTATGTAAATTTGGAGAACTGGCTTCCTTCAATTGCCATAGTGTCTTTGTGATTAACTCAAGTTGATGTATGTATCACTAGTTTCTTCCTTGTTACAGAGGTATATTATTCCATTGTGTGAATGTACCAAATTTTGTTTAATCCATCCAGCTACTGTAGAATGAGATGAAGTTTTAATGCTTATCTCTTTAGTTGCAAGAAAATAACTAATTGATGTTCTTGGTTTCAAATCCAGAAACCCTTGTGAGTTACTAACAGGCCTATCATGAATTAGATCACCATCCCTGGAGAAATCAGTTAGAATTCAGGATAAGGTGTTGAACTGGTCTAACTTGGGTCTATGCTCAGTCCTATTGTTTCATCTTCGACCACAAGGGCACACTATTAAGAGAACAAGGCAGCTGCCACAGAAACCATAAGGATGAAGAGGAAGAGGAGTGAGGGGTGAAAAAAAATGCATTCTTAACCAATTACCTCATAAACTTGTTTTTCATTAAACTTCTTCCCAGATAAATTGGTCTAAAAGGTATGGTTTGCCAACCTTGATTCATAAACTGTTAGAGCTGTGTTGCAAACTCAATTTGGTAGGAACAATTACATTCCTTCATTGTCTGAGTGGTAACAGACAAGGGGCAGTGACTGCTTGTGGATCATATGGCCCAGCTCACTTACCTTCGCTGGATTGGCCCTGCTCCCTTAGCACTGTGACTTGTTTAAGTGTCCAGGTACACACAGAAGATCAAAGAAACATATGGTGGAAGCCCAACCTGGTGCAAACATTTTGTTTGTAAGTCATGGTCTCATCTCTCATTTGCCTTTTCTTTCCTTGAAAAATAAAAGATTTCTTTTTCTTGTTTTTCCATCTAAAATGTTGTCCTATCTAAGGCATTTTCTAGTCAGTGCTGCACTGCCTTCAAAATACATTTTTCTATCCAGTGCACAATAATTGCTGTGATCAATGAAAGTTTGAAATCAGGCTTCCACTCAGCTTTGTCTGTCACCCGTATATCACTTACATCAAAGAGACCTGCCTCTGCTTAAATCCCTAAAGCCAAGGAAACAAAAAAGAAAAAGCCAACCATTGTTGATATCACTCTCAAAAGACACTGCCTTGTCTTTTGTTCCTGGAGAAGGGGAGAAATAGGGGAGGGTGACCTCAAGCATAAGTAAAGTAGTTGGGGCTCAGGGTCTACTAACCCTTCAATCAGAATAGTACTCTTGTGATTTCTGTTACATACAGGGCCTCTGTGTAGATTTTATTAGAAGAAAAGCATTCCATTGCTGAAGAAAAACTCTGACAACAGCCTAGCCAAATACAGAGATACAGAGATTCCTACCATCTGCTAGTCTTGCTTTGTTTCTTCTGTTTTGCTTTTCTCTTATGGACTTTTATTCTTTGGAAGTTGTTTCTCTAGGAACTGCCTTGTACATAATTTAGTTATCCATTTTTGGTGTATTCAAGAAAATTTTTTTTAAAGTTTTTAAAAATTATGGAAATAATGTTCAGTTAGAAAAACTGTAAAATGTATAAAAGAAAAAAGAGGTGGCTAAAAATCATCCTTTAATCCATCACCCAGAGACAGCTACTTTCAACATTCAATCCAATACTAAATCCTATCATTGTACTGTCAATATATTTGGGAAATTCATCCATTTTATTCCATTTCTACTACCAAGTATTCGTAGAAATTTCTACTAGTCCAAGTTTTATAACTGGTCTCTCAATCTGTTAAAAATATCCATTACACCCCTGGTTAAAAATTTTCAGCTGATACTCAATAGACAAGTAAAACACATTTCCTATGAACCACTAGGGGTTGAATGCTTTGGCCTTGGAAACTTTTTTTTTTCTTGCGGTACGCAGGCCTCTCACTGTTGTGGCCTCTCCCATTGTGGAGCACAGGCTACGGACGCGCAGGCTCAGCGGCCATGGCTCACGGGCCTAGCCTCTCCACGGCATGTGGGATCTTCCCAGACTGGGGCATGAACCCGTGTCCCCTGCATCGGCAGGTGGACTCTCAACCACTGCACCACCAGGGAAGCCCTTGAGAACTTTTTTCATCACGTTTTCATTCTCTCCACTATGTTTACTCTGAGGATCTCATGTCAATACTCAATGGTTCTGTCTGCACAATATATCTAAGAGATTTCTTCATGTGCATGTGTTGACACCCACCCCCAGGTTCTAGTGCTAATATAGATGAATTCCTCTTTGGTTACTTCATTGAAAATGTGAGAAAGGAGAGACTAGGTACATAGAATCATGTTGCTATCTTGCCTCCTTAAGAGAAAGTTCTTTTCCACTAAGACATGATGATGAAAGTCAAAATAAACAGATTTGGCCATACAGGGTGCATGATTACCAGGGAGTACTTCTTTCAACACTGGAAAGGCAATATTGTCACCATCATTGGTCCTCTCTTTGACCTCAACCACATGATCTGTGGTTTTAGTGTCCATGGAAAGTTCAATGGCAGTGTCTAAGCTGAGACAGGAAAGCTTGTGATCAATGGCAGTAAATCTCCATCTTAAAATATCAAATGGGGGTGATGCTAGTGCTGAATATGATGTGGAATCCACTGGTGTCTTCCTTACCTTATAGAAGCCTGGGGTTCACTTAAAGTATAGATACCAAAGGATCATCACCTCTGCCCCTTCTGCTGATGCTGCCTAGCTGATGTTTCAATGTGATGGCAGTGAAACATGATGTATGACCACTCCCTCAAGATGATCAGTAATGCCTCCAGCAGAAGTCTTGGCCTCCCTGGCCTAGGTCACCATGACAACATTGGCATTTTAGGGAGATTGGTAACTATATCCATGCTATTATTGCCATATCAAAAGCTTTACATATCTCCTCTGGAAAACTGGCATGATGGCTGGGGTTCTTCTCAGAACATCCACTGGTACTGTCAAGGCTGTGGGAATGACCTCTATGAGCTGAACAGAAAGATCACTGACATGGTCTTCTTACTCCCAGGGTGTCTGTCATGGATCTGACCTGACCTCTGGAGAAAGTGAAAAATATGACAACATCAAAAAGCAGTAAACAATTAGTTAATAATGGAAACTCACATAAGACTATCAGCTGACTATTAAGCAGAAATTTTTTCACCAGAAAAAGTGGCATAATAGGTTCAAAGTGATAAAAGGAGAAAAAAACCATTTAACCAAGAATACTCTACCTTGAAAAGTTATCATTCAGAATTGAAGGAGAGATGAAGAGTTTTACAAACAAGCAAAAGCTAAAAGAATTCTGCCTACTAAATCAGCTTTCAAAGAAATGTTAAAAGGACTCCTCTAAGTGAAAAAGAAAAGACCTCAACTAGAATATGAAAATTATGAAAGGAAAAATCTCACTGGTAAAGGAAAATATAAGCAAAGGAAGTAGATCAACCACTTATAAAGCTAATAGGAAGGTTAAGAGAAAAAAACAGTAATCCATCTATAGGCACAATAAGTAGTTAAGGTGTGCACACACAAAAAAGATGTAAAATATGATGTCAAAAACTTTAAATGTGGGGTGTAACAGTAAAAATGCTGGGTTGCTCAAATGCATTCAAAATTAAGAGATCGACTTAAAATAATCATATATATATACATATTAGATACATACACACACACAAAGAAAAAGGAATACAAACATAACACTAAAGATTGTCATCAAATCACAAGGGAAGAGAGCAAAATAAAAAGAAAGGAACAAAAAAGAACAACAAAAACAACTAGAAAACAAGTAACAAAATAGCAATAAATGCATACCTACCAATAATTACTTTAAATGTAAATGAACTAAATTCTCCAACCAAAAGATATAGAGTGGCTGAATGGATACAAGAATAAGACCTGTATATATGCTGCCTGCAAAAAAAACCAAAACAAACAAAAATAAAACTTCAGAGCTAAAGACACACACAGACTGAAAGCGAGGGAATGGGAAATGATACTCCCTGCAAATGAAAATGAAAAGAAAGGTGGGGTAGCTATACTTATATCGGACAAAGTAGACTTTAAAACAAAGACTGTAACAAGAGACAAAGAAGGACATTACATAACACCCCACTTACATCAATGGACAGATCATCCAGATAGAAAATTAATAAGTATACTCTGGCCTTAAATGACATTTTACACCAGGTGGACTTACTTTATCTATATATATATAAAACTTTATATATATATAACATTCCATCCAAAAGTAGCAGAATACACATTCTTTTCAAGGGCACATGGTGTATTCTCCAGGATATATCACAAGTTAAACCCCAAAACAAGTCTCAAATTTAAGAAGATTGAAATTCTATCAAGCACATTTTTCAACCACAATGGTATAAGACTAGAAACCAACCACAAGAAAAATACTACAAAAAACACAAACTCATGGAGGCTAAACAACATGCTAAACAATGAATGGGTCACTGAAGAAATCAAAGGGAAATTTAAAAAATACCTGGGGACAAATGAAAATGGAAAGACAATCATCCAAAAACATGTGGAATATAGAAAAAGCAGTTCTAAGAAAGTTTATAGGGATACAAGCCTACCTCAGGAAAAACAAAAATTCAAAATAAACAATCTAATATTACACCTAAAAGAGCTAGAAAAAGAACAAATAAAACCCAAAAGTAGTAGAAGAAAAGAAATAATAAATATCAGAGCAGAAATAAATAAAATAAAGATTAAAAATGAAAATGAAACTAAGAGCTGGTTCTTTGAAAAGATAAACAAAATTGACAGACCTCTAGCCAGACATGAAGAAAGAGAGAAGGCTCAAATAAATAAAAACAGAAATGAAAGAGAGGTTACAACCAAAACCACAGAAATTCAAAGGATCATAAGAGATTTATTATGAACAATTATATGTCAATAAAATGGACAACCTAGAAGAAGTGGATAAATTTATAAATATACAATCTCCCACTACTGAGTCAAAAAGAAATAGAAAATGTGAACAGATCAATTACCAGTAATTGAAGTTGAATTAGTAATCAAAAAATGCTCAACAAACAAAAGTCCAGGACCAGACAGCTTCACAGGTGAATTCTATAAAACATTTAAAGAAGAATTAGCACCTATCCTTCTCAAACTATTTCAAAAAATTGATGGGTAAATAATGCTTACAAACTCATTCTACAGAGCCAGCATCACCCTGGTACCAAAACTAGACAAAGATACTACAGAAAAAGAAAAGTATAGGCCAATATCACTAATGAGCATAGAAGCAAAAAGCCTCAACAAAATATTAGCAAACTGAATTCAACAATACATTAAAAGGGTCATACACCACGATCAAGTGGCATCTATCCCAGGATGCAAGGATGGTTCCATATCTGCAAATCAATTGATGTGATACACTATCTTAACAAATTGAAGAATAAAAATCTTATGGTTACCTCAATAGATGCAGAGAAACCTTATGACAAAATTCAACATACATTTATGATTTTTAAAACTCTCAAAAAAGTGGGTATAGAAACATATCTTAATATGTTACTCATACTTAACATAAAAGCCATATGTGACAACACGTTACTCAATGGTGAAAAGCTGAATGCATTTCCTCTAAGATCAGGAAAAAGATAAGGATGCCCACTCACTCAACTTTTGTTCAACATAGTATTGAAAGTCCCCGCCACAGCAATAAGCAAGAAAAAATAAAAGGACCCAAATTGGAAGAGAGGATTGAAACTGTCATTATTTGCAGATGACGTGATATTATATATAGAAAATTCTATAGACTCTACCAAAGAACTATTAGAACTAATAAATGAATTCAGTAAGGTTTCAGGGTTACAAAATTAATGTACAGAAATCTGTTTCATTGCTATATATTAACAATCAGAAAGAGAAATCAAGAAAACAATCTGATCTACAACTGCATCAAAAAGAATAAAATATCTAGTAATCAACTTAACCAAGTAGGTAAAAGGCGTGTACTCAGAAAACTATCACACATTGATGAAAGAAACTGAAGAAGACACCCAAAATAAAAAGATATAATGTTCATAAATTGGAATAATTACTATTGTTAAAATGACCATACTACCCAAGGCAATATAGAGATTCAAGGCAATTCCTCCTATCAAAATACCAAGGACATTTTTTCCCCATGGATTTCAAAAAAATAATTCTAAAATTTCTATGGAAGCACAAAAAACCCCAAATAGACTATATGATCTTGAGAAAGATGAACAAAATTGAAGGTACCACACACCCTAATTTAATCTATACTACAAAGCTACTCTTATTGGAACTGTATGGCATTGGCACAAAAACAAGCACATAGATAAATGGAACAGGATAGACAGACAGAAATGAACCCACACTTATATGGGCAATTAATCTATGACAAAAGAGGCAAGAATATATAATAGAGAAAAGACAATCTTCAATAAATTGTGTTGGGAAAACTGGAGAGCTACATGCAAAACAATCAAACTGGACTACTTTCTATCACCGTATACAAAAATAAACTCAAAATGGATTAAAGAGTTAAATGTAAGGTCATAAATGTCTAAAAGAAAACACAGGCAGTATACTCCTTGACATTGGTCTTAGCAGTATTTTTTTTGGATATGTCAAGGTAAACAAAAGCAAAAATAAACAAATGGGACTCTATCAAGCTATAAACCTTTTGCATAGCAAAGGAAACTATCAATAAAATGAAAAGGCAGCCTACTGAATAGGAGAAGATATTTGCAAACAATATATCTGACAAGGGGTTAATATCCAAAATATCAAAGGGCAGACCTTCAAGATGGCAGAGGAGTAAGATGTGGAGATCACCTTCCTCCCCACAAATACATCAAAAATACATCTACATGTGGAACAACTCTTACAGAACACCTACTGAACGCTGGCAGAAGACCCCAGACTTCCCAAAAGGCCAGAAAATCCCAACGTACCTGGGTAGGGCAAAAGAAAAAAGGAAAAACAGAGACAAAAGAATAGGGACAGGACCTGTACCTCTGGGAGGGAGCTGTGAAGGAGGAAAAATTTCCACACACTAGGGAGCCCCTTCACTGGTGGGGACAGGGTGTGGGCAGGGCAGAAGCTTCAGAGCCACAGAGGAGAGCACAGCAACAGGAGATCAGTGCTGACCAGCACTCACCAACCTGAGACGCTTGTCTGCTTGGGTCGGGTGGGGGCTGGGAACTGAGGCTCTGGCTTCAGAGGTCAGACCCCAGGTAGAGGACTGGGGTTGGCTGCATTAAGACAGCCTGAAGGGGGTTAGTGTGCCACAGCTAGCCAGGAGGGAGTCAGGGGAAAAGTCTGGAGCTGCTGAAGAGGCAAGAGATCATTGTTTTGGGGTGCATGAGGAGAGGGAATTTGTACTCCATGTGCCCACAGAAGGCAGAGCTCTGCCTAAGCAAGCTCCAGAGATAGACATGAGCCACAGCTATCAGCTCAGACCACAGAGATGGGCATGAACTGTTAACCTTACAACCGCCACCAACAAGAATCCTGTGTGCAAGTGCAGGTCACTAACCACATCCCGCTGGGAACCTGTGCAGCATGCCACTGCCAGGGTCCTGAGACCAAGGGACAACTTCCCCGGGATAACACATGGCATGCCTCAGGCCATTGCAATGTCAAACCGGCCTCTGCCACTGCAGGCTTGCACGGCATTCCAATTACGACTACCATACCCCTCCCTCTCCCTGGCCTGAGTGAGCAAGAGAGCCCTAATAACATGCCTGAGGGTGGCCTACAGGCAGAGGAGGGGCCAAAACCAAAGCTGAAGCCCAGGAGTTGTGTGAACAAAGAAGAGAAAGGGAAATTTCTCCCTGCAGCTTCAGGAGCAGCAGATTAAATACCCACAATCAACTTGTTGAACCCTGCACATGTGGAATACCTGAATAGACAATAAAAGTTCCCAAAATTGAGGTGGCAGACTTTGGAAGCAACTGTAGACATGGGGTTTGTTTTCTGCATCTGATTTGTTTCTGGTTTTTATGTTTATCTTAGTTTAGTTTTTAGTGCTTGTTATCATAGGTGGATTGATTTGTTGGCTCCATTTGTTTATTGGTTTGGTTGCTCAATTCCTTTTTAAAATTTTAAATTTATTTTATTATTTTTTAAATTTATAAATTTTTTTTCTTTTTTCTCTTTTTGTGAGTGTGTATGTGTATGTTTTCTTGTGTGATTTTGTCTGTTTAGGTTTGCTTTTAACATTTTTCCTAGGGTTCTGACTGTTCTTTTTTGGTTGTTATTTTTGTTTGTTTCTTTGCTTTCTTTTTATGAGTGTGTATGTTTCTGTGTGTGATTTTGTCTGTTTAGTTTTGCTTTTACCATTTGGTTTTGGGTCCTTTCTGTTGGTTTTCTTTTTTTTCCTTCCTTTTCTTCTGAGCCGTGTGGCTGGCTGGGTCTTTGTGCTCCAGCTGGGTGTCAGGCCTGAGCCTCTGAGGTGGAAGAGCCAAGTGCAGAACATTGGAGCACCAGAGAACTCCCAGCCTCACGTAATGTCAATTGACAAGAGCTTTCCTAGAGATCTCCATCTCAACACAAAGACACAGCTCCACCCAACTGCCAGCAAGCTCCAGTGCTGGATGCCCCATGCCAAACTAGCAAGACAGGAGCACAACCCCACTCATTAACAGAGAGGCTGCCTAAAGTCATACTAAGTTCACTGACACCACAAAACACACCACTGGATGGAACCCTGCCCACCAGAAGGACAAGATCCAGCCCCACCCGTCGGAAAACAAGCACCAGTCCTCTCCACCAGGAAACCTACACAAGCCACTGAACCAACCTCACCCACTGGGGGCAGACACCAAAAACAATGGGAACTACAAACCTGCAGCCTGCAAAAAGCAGACCCCAAACACAGTAAGATAAACAAAATGAGGAGACAGAGAAACATGCAGCAGATGAAGGAGGAAGGTAAAAACCCACCAGACCCAACAAATGAAGAGGAAATAGGCAGTCTACCTGAAAAAGAATTCAGAATAATGATAGTAAAGATGATCCAAAATCTTGGAAATAGAATAGAGAAAATGCAAGAAACATTTAACAAGGACCTAGAAGAACTAAAGAGCAAACAAACAATGATGAACAACACAATAAATGAAATGAAAAATACTCTAGATGAGATCAATAGCAGAATAACTGAGGCAGAAGAACGGATAAGTGACCTGGAAGATAAAATGGTGGAAATAACTGCCACAGAGCAGAATAATGAAAAAAGAATGAAAAGAATTGAGGACAGTCTCAGAGACCTCTGGGACAACGTTAAATGCACCAACATTCGAATTATAGGGGTCCCAGAAGAAGAAGAGAAAAAGAAAGGGACTGAGAAAATATTTGAAGAGATTATAATTGAAAACTTCCCTAATATGGGAAAGGAAATAGTCAATCAAGTCCAGGAAGTGCAGAGCGTCCCATACAGGATAAATCCAAGGAGAAACAGGCCAAGACGCATATTAACCCAACTAACAAAAATTAAATAGAAGGAAAAAAATATTAAAAGCAGCAACGGAAAAGCAACAAATAACACACAAGTGACTCTCCATAAGGGTAACAGCTGATCTTTCAGCAGAAATTCTGCAAGTAAGAAAATGCTAATTTGAAAAGATATACGATCACGGGATTTTTGTGGCATTATTTACAATACCCAAGATATGGGAAGAACTTAATTGTTAGGTTGGTAGATGAATGGATAAAGAAGATGTGGTATATATTATATATAATAGTCCATTGTATATACAATGGAATATTATTCAACCATGAAAGTGAAATCTTGCCATTTGTGACAACATGGATGTACCTAGAGAATATTGAGCTAACTGAAGTAAGTCAGAGAAAGACAAATACTATATGATTTCACTTATATGTGAAATCTAAAAAAGGAAATGAACAAACATAAAAAAACAGAAATAGATTCATAGATACAGAGAACAAATGTGTTTGCCAGAGGGAAGGGTTGTGTTTGGATAAGTGAAATAGATGAGGATATTAAAAGCCTCCAGTTATAAAATAAATAAGCCAGAGTGATGTGATGTACTGTGTAGGGTATATAGTCAATATGGCAACTAGACTTATTGTGGTGTTCATTTTGGAATGTATAAAATATTGAATCACTATGTTACACATGAAACTAATGTAAATATAGTTGTAAGTCAACTATACTTCAAAAAAAAGTGGTAAAGCAGACATCAGAGGGACTGTTTATAGGTACCCCAAGTGACACTGATGATTTTTAGTCATACCTGCTCCTCCACCTTTGATTTTTCTTTGCCCTCAAAAAACCGTGTCAAGCTTATATTCTAGTGTGATGATGGATTTTTCTATAGTGTCTCTGTGATAGACTGACACCCATGTGTCCTCTAAGGAATACGCACACTAGACCAGACCATCAGCTCCAGCAACAGCATGAAAAGACAAAGACTCTTGGCCTCTGGGGGGGTTTGGGAAATGTCACTGGTGCTATAGACTGACCTTATCAGAATAGCTTAAAAGTATTTTGAGAATATTAGCTATTAAGACCATAAGTAACTGTCAAATCTTTATTTTTTAAAACTTTTATTGAAGCGCAGTTGATTTACAATGTTGTGTTAATTTCTGCTGTACTGCAAAGTGACTCAGTTATATATATATATATTATTATATATATATTATATATTATTTTCTTATTCTTTTCAGTTATGGTTTACCACAGGATGTTGAATATAGTTCCCTGAACTACACACTAGAACCTTGTTTTTTATCCATCCTATATATAATAGTTTGCATCTGCTAATCCAAAATTCCCAGTCCTTCCTTACCCCACTCCCCTCCCCCTTGGCAACCACAAGTCTGTTCTCTATGTCTGTGAGTCTGTTTCTGTTTTGTAGATATGTTCACTTGTGTTGTATTTTAGATTCCATATATAAGTGGTATCATATGGTATTTATCTTTCTCTTTCTGACTTCACTTTAGTATGATAACCTCTAGGTCCATCCATGTTGCTGCAAATGGCATTACATTGCTGAGGAGTATTCCACTGTACACATATACCACATCTTCATCTGTGAATGGACATTTAGGTTGTTTCCATGTCTTGGATATTGTGAATAGTGTTGCTATGAACATAGTGGTCCATGTATCTTTTTGAATTATAGTTTTGTCTGGGTATATGCCCAGGAGTAGGATTGCTGGATAATATGGAACTCTAATTTTAGTTTTTTGAGGAACCTCCATACTATTTTCCATAGTGGCTGCACCAGTACATATTCCCACCAACAGTGTAAGAGGGTTTCCTTTTCTCCACATCCTCTCCAGCATTTATTATTTGTAGACATTTTAATGATGGCTATTCTGACTGGTGTGAGGTGGTACCTCATTGTAGTTTTGATTTGTATTTCTCTAATAATTAGCAATGATAAGCATCTTTTCATGTGCCTTTTGGCCATCTGCATGTCTTCTTTGGAGAAATGTCTATTTAGGTCTTCTACCCATTTATCAATTGGGTTGTTTGTTCTTTTGTTATTGAATTCTATAAGCTGTTTGTATATTCTGCAAATCAAGCCCTTGTCAGTCGCATCTTTTGCAAATACTTTCTTCAGTCTGTAGGTTGAGTTTTCATTTTGTTTATGGTTTCATTTGCTGTGCAAAAGCTTATAAGTTTGATTAGGTCCCATTTGTTTATTTTTGCTTTTATTTCTATTGCCCTGGGAGATTGATCTAAGAAAACATTGGTACAATTTACATCAGAGAATGTTGTGCCTATATTCTCTTCTAAGAGTTTTATGGTGTCACGTCTTATATGTAAGTCTTTAAGCCATTTTGAGTTTATTTTTGTGCATGGTATGAGCGTGTGTTCTAACTTCATTGATTTACATGTAGCTGTCCAACTTTTCCAACACAACTTGTTGAAGAGACTGTCTTTTTCCCACTGTATATTCTTGCCTCTTGTAAAGAATTAATTGTCCATCAGTATGTGGGTTTATTTCTGGGCTCTCTATTCTGTTCCCTTGATCTATATGTCTGTTTTAGTGCCAATACCACACTGTTTTGATTACTGTAGCTTTGTAGTATTGTCTGAAGTCTGGGAGGGCTATGCCTCCTGCTTTGCTCTTTTTCCTCAAGATTGCTTTGACAATTATGGGTCTTTTATGGTTCCATATAAATTTTAGGATTATTTGTTCTAGTTCTGTGAGAAGATGTCATGGGTAATTTGATAGGGATTGCATTAAATCTGTAAATTGCTTTGGGTTGTATGACCATTTTAACAATATTAACTCTTCCCAAGAGCATTGGCTATCTTTCCATTTCTTTGAATGATCTTCAATTTCCTTTATTAATGTTTTGTAGTTCTCAGCATATAAGTCTTTCACATTCCTTGGTTAGGTTTATTCCTAGGTGTTTTTTTTAAAGATTTTCTTTTGATGTGAACCATTTTTAAAGTCTTTATTTATTTTGTTACAATATGGCTTTTTTTAAATGTTTTTGGTCACGAGGTATGTGGAATCTTAGCTCCCCAACCAGGGATCGAACCTGCACAACCTACATTGGAAAGCAAAGTCTTAACGACTTTACTGCCAGGGAAGTCCCCCTAAGTATGTTATTTTTGATGCAATTTTAAAAAGATTGTTTGTTTACATTCCTTTCTGATATTTCATTGTTACTGTAAGGAAATGTAATGATTTTTGTATGTTAATCTTGTATCCTGCTACCTTGCTGAATTCATTTATCAGTTCTAGTAGTTTTTGTGTGGAGTCTTTAGTGTTTTCTATATATAGCATCATGCATATAATGACAATTTTACCTCTTCCCTACCAATTTGAATACCTTTTATTTCTTTTTCTTTTCTGATTGCTGTGGCTAGGACTTCCAATACTATGTTGAAGAAAAGTGGTGAGAGTGGGCATCCTTGTCTTGTTCCAGATTTTAGCATGAAGGCTTTTAAGCTTTTCACTGTTGAATATTATATTGGCTGTGGGTTTATCATAAATAGGTTTTATTATGTTAAGATATGTTCCTTCTATATCCACTTTTGTAGGTTTTATTTTTTAAATCATGAATGGATGTTGCATTTTATCAAATACTTTTTCTGAATATATTGAGATGATCATGTAATTTTTGTCTTGTTGATGTGGTGTATCACACTGATTGATTTGTGTATGTTGAAAAATCCTTGTGACCCTGTCAAATCTTTATATATAGTCTGGTTATTTAATTGCTTCTCTGGGGTAATACTGATTCTGTTTCATATACACTATAGTAAATAATATAATGTTCCTTAAAAGTAGGGTATATGCATGATTAACAGCTGATTTTGTGTTTTTAGGAAAATCGTTTTGTTCCACAAATTTTAACTCTTGATACCAGAAGAAGAGAGATTTATAAAATTAGAGGCTGTGATTCTGTTAGCCTAGAAAGATCTGTGTTAAAGTTTTAAAAATTATCTCAGTAGTCATTTACAGTGACAATAAAAAACAAAGAAGTTCCTTTAAAAAAAGTAGGGTATATGTCACCCTCCATTTTGTATCTATCTCATTGCTTTGCCCAATGTAGGTGACAAACAACTGTTCATTAAAAAAGAGGGAAGGATAGAATAACCCCTGTGGTGTCATTGAAATAGGCTTTTTGTGGTTATGAGACTTTTGCCCTGATTAATGTGTCATTCATAGCTACATTCAATATTAGCTACTAGTTCAAGATCTAGCAATCAAACAAAAAACACATAAAATCTCCTTTAACTGAAAATGAGATATATAGAATTTTTCTGCCATAGTTCTCTCCCTGCTTCTTCCCTCAGAATTTAGTCATTATTTTCCATCTCTTTGTCATCTAAAGATGACTTTTGACTTTTGGGAAAAAGGCAAGTCTCAGTTTCAATATTGATTAGTCAATTTAAACCTTATATGGTCATAGGAACTTAAATAGAAATTCCAGGGACTGAGACAGAGATGATTCTGAAGTCAATGTGAGACTTGAAGGATGAAGCAAGGATTGGGCACAGAGCAGGCAGAGATGAAATGAGACAGAGGAATGAATGAGAGTGTCCAGGAACTAATCTAATTCTAGATTTCAAGAGTTGGGCTGCTTAGGTGAGGTAATTGGCCTCTTGACTGTTCCCTGTGACACTCCCTCCCAATATACACATGTCTATTAAGCGTCTACCATAATATTTATAGAGCGATCTGTGAATATCTATTTACCTGTATCTCTGCCTCTGTATTTTATCATCTCTGAGTCACTACATCCTAAATTGTATCTAGAATGTTGGAAAGAGCTTAACAACAAGTATTGGTTGAATGAGAGACTGAATGAATAATTTGGGGGATGGATAAAGTGTGGGGAAAATGATAATAATCTAGTGAGATTAGATCAAATGTATACTAAGACACAAAATGTCATTTTATTAGGTAGCTGGGATTGTTAGAGGTTAAAGAGAATCAGTTTAGAGGCTAGACAGGACTAAAATCCTCCCCAACATCTGGTATAGGCACCAAAATAATTCTGAACCAATGATGTAACAAAAACCTGAGGACAATAAATAGATTATTTGAATCCCTATCCCTGAGCCTCAGTTTCTACATCTGTAAAATGGAGCAATATAGTAGACTACATCATAGATATGTAATGAGTTAAGTCATGTCTGGCACATATAAAAGGATCAGTTATTATAGTACCTCTTAACTCCACCAACCACATGCCCATGATCCACCATCCAAGGTACATCTCATTGCCAACAACTTCTTCCATGCTGTCATATGCTTTACTCTCTCCCTTGCTGACCTCTCCAGTTCTGATAACTTCCCCCTTTTATTTTTACTATGTCCTGTGTATGATTAAAATAATAGGAAGCCTTTATATAGTACCTAACCTATTTTAGACACTGTGCTAATTGCTTTCCATGAATCATTTTAATCTTCCTTACAACTTTATTATGTAGATTACATTATTATCTCCAATTTCTAGATAAAGAAACAGAATCAGGGAGTATATAACATGTCCAAGATCACGAAGGTTGTGATTGATAAATGTGTGAATAAGCCAGCCTTCCCTCTGACCCACTTCATTATCCTTCTCCATATGGCAAATAAATCCCCTTCTTGTGTAATTTCTGCTCACCCACCAGTATACTCTGCTTCCTTGGGTTGCGTTTCTTTGGAGCAGACACTCTAGATCCATTCATCTAAGTGGCACATACTGCCTGCTAATACCCAGCTGGGTCTGTCCCCTGGAGCCCCCTCACCTCTGGAGATGGGTTGAGTTTCAGGTCCTATATTTTATAGTCTTTCCAGTCCTGCTTAGATAACAAGATGGATCAGCAAAAAGATGCCCTCTCTAACCTATTCCTACCTGTACAAATTACAACCCCACTTTGATGTTCTTTCTACTTCTGCAGAATATGTGATCTGCCTTTTTCAAAATGGACTTTTTTTCTATTTTTATCTGGTATGATTAAAGCTTTCTCCAGATATATACCATAGGAAAGAGTCATGTCATACTTTTTGTTTTATTCTCTTCAAAGACATCACCTTAAAACAGAACAGTGGTTTGAGAGACAGATGGAACTGGACATAGACTTTGATTCTCTACTTCCTAACTTTGCGATTTGGGGAATGTTACTTAACCTCTCTGTGCCTCAAAAATTACATCTATATAATGAAAATAATACTTCATAAGGTTGTCATGATGGTAAAATGAAATAATATGCTTGTAAAACGCTGTGCTTTGCACATAGTCAACACTCAAGCCATAGCAACAACCATTTGACTACCAAAAGCACAAAGCAAAAGCCACTACTTGTTGAATCTACTTGCAGCATTACTGCTAAAACTTGATGAATTAGAACAATACTAAGCATCTTAACAAATTACATGGCATAATTCCTCCTCATATTATTCTTCTGAGGACCAATCATAACCAGCTCAATCTGTTTATGCCAGACTTAAAATCACTCTTTCAGCCACATAGTACTAGTCATTGTAGCCATTCTTATTTAAACACCAGGAAGCTGTATAGGAGCTACAGCCCTAATAATTGTCCAATGCCTTACATCATCAATATTATTCTACCTACCAAACCTGAATTATGAACAAATTCACAGTTGAACTATAGTTCTAGCTTACAGTTTATGAACACTCCTTCCACCTATAGCAGCATTATGACTCCTAGCAACTCTCACCAACCTAACTTTAACCCCCAAAATCAAACTAAATGGAGAACTGTTTGCAGTAATATCATTCTCATGCTCTAATGTTACCATTATCCTAACAGAAATTAATATCATTATAACTGTCCTATATTCCCTCTATATATTAAATATAACACAGCAAGGAAAATATACATATCTTGATTTTTTTGCTCTTTCAGCCACTTCTTTTTATTTACAGTTTATGTTTAATACAATATCAATTCCATAACATGAGAAGTTACTATAAATCAAAGCATAAATACAATAAAAAACAATATACAATCCAAAATAGAGATACAGCATTCAGGTATGAAACAAAAGAGAATGTTCATTCACACACACAGTAGCTTGAGATCTGTTGGATATGGTTATTCCAATGTAGGTTTTTAAAGATGGAAAAATATGACTTTGGTTAACTGTGACCATATTAGATTTTGGAACATCTAAGCATCATTGTGTGACCATGTGAACAAAAGACTTTAGGGAATGGCTACTTTTAAAAAGGTTTCTGTGCATCAAAGCAGTTGTGAAAAGTTTTACTTTCCAAAATCAAGCCCACTTTAGGCTTAAGACCGGGTTCCAACTGTCTAAAAATATTGAATGACAACAGAAAGTGTTCCAAATATGGCCATTCTGATTCAGTTTAAAAGGAAGTATTTACAGAAAAGAGTATAAATTTTTTTCTGAATTTAATGTAAGCAAGCTTCCAGTCTTCAGTTCTCGAATATTTGATTTACAGTTTGGTTCCTTCACATATTTGCCTTTTTAATTTCAAGATTTGTCAATTTTACCTTCAAAACAGACCATTTTTTAAATTGTAAAAACTATTCAACCTATGCAGAAATAAAAAGCATTTTGAAATTAGTTGAGATTAATATACTTCTACTCTTTGTTATCTCTCTAGCTAAATGAATCTAGCACTCTTTTTGAATAAGAATAGTTGATAAGTATATAAGCAAAATGTACTCATTATGCTTGGATTTGGGGTAGATTCCAATCCATCATTGAGCTGGCACATGTCAATGGCTATAAAAAAATCCAAATTTGGGGCTTCCCTGGTGGCGCAGTGGTTGAGAGTCCACCTGCCGACTCAGGGGACACGGGTTCGTGCCCCGGTCCGGGAAGATCCCACATGCCGCAGAGCGGCTAGGCCCGTGAGCCATGGCCGCTGAGTCTGCGCGTCCAGAGCCTGTGCTCCGCAATGGGAGAGGCCACAACAGTGAGAGGCCCGCGTACCGCAAAAAGAAATAATAATCCAAATTCAATGTCAAACACAAAGCCCCAGAAGAAAGAGTTCAGTTCCCAAGAGAACAGTGATAGCTTAACATAAAATTTTATTTAGAGTACATCGGCATTAAGTTAGTAATGCTGAAACAACACATGGAGGATTTGCAGTAACACCTGGAAGTTCCTTCTAATGTATGTATAAAGAGAATCATGGAAGCTTTCTGTTTTATCCAATTGTTTTATGGCCTTATAAATTTAATGCACCAAATGAAAACTGAATCTTTGTTCTACATCTTATTCTTTATCTCTAAGTAAGATAAAATCTATTCTCATTTTCAAGGTAGAGTTTTATGTGCCCATACTTCTTAAGCTACATTTAAGAAAATCATCTCAACTAATTTTGGATATTGTCTCTCTTCATCTTGTACAGGAAACTCCAGCAGCTTTAATATTGGCATTCATCATCTAGTCAAACCCTTCACATGCTCTTCAAACCAATCAAATGTGGGATCCTCAACAATTTCTGTCAATAAAATAAGGTGTGAAATCAGCAGATTCATTCAATGAAGCCCTGGTTGTTGTTGTTTTCCTTGTCACACTAGATGTCTAGACGCCTTTTGAACTGGGTTTAGAAGATGGGGATGTATAGATGCTTCTTGCCCTGAGTCTCTTAACAGCAGAGATGTAGAAGGGAGACCGAGATCATGAAGAGACTGGCTGTTGACTGTGGAGCATCATCACTTGACATGATGGTGGCATTGGCTGGATTGGGGGCAGCTGAGATATTCTGGGAGGGGTTACTTGAAGGTGTTACAACAATTGTTTGATTTGAATAAATCTGCGTAGGTAAGAGCAGCACCAGAAGCAGCAGCCCCAGTCGGAGCCTGGCCACCATCGTTCTGCTCATGTCCGCTCCATCAGTGTGTAGCGCATCTCACTGGATGCAGGGAGCATGGAGGATCTCTGGCTCAGGGCGGGCACAGGCAAAGTCAAATATACATTTCTTGTTAACAGTGTTAAACCATCATTTACATGGGAAAATGCCCTCATGAAGTAACGTCAAGTTAAGAAGGCTACTACTGTACATACATATATATATACATTTTGTACATAAGTATATATATACAAACGTTTGACCTAGTGGCACCACATGACAGAGGGAATCTCACCTTCCTCTTTATTTCCCAGCTTCCTGGACCGCATCTCTCTCCACTCACCTCCCCATGGGCCACACCTTCCCAGCCTTCTTTGCTGGTGCCTTGACATCCTCTAACTGGCAAATGTTGCAGTGCTACAGGTCTCTGACCTCAGACACTTCCTTGTTTACAACACCCACTTTCCAGATGATTCCACCTATTTTCATGGGTTTAAATATTGTCTCTTCACTGATGTATCCTAATACATCTACAACACAGACAGGCCCTGGGCTCCTATCATGTTCATGCCTGTCAACATGCCTACAGGACATCTTCACTTGGATTTCTGATCAACTTCACATGCTCAAAACTGAACACCTGATTTCACCTGCATCCTGCAGGAAAATATCCATCACTGAACTACTTCTCAAAACCTCCACTGGTACAAATCTGATCTCAGCGGCCAGCACCTCCCAGCTGGATCTATTGCAAGATCTGCTCTCCCTGGCTTCCCTTGGATCCTTTCAGTTTGAGCCTTTAATAACCACTATCTTCGCTCAGGGCTCTCTGGTTTTAGACTCTATATAAGAACACCTAGGGCTTCCCTGGTGGCGCAGTGGTTAAGAATCCACCTGCCAATGCAGGGGACACGGGTTCGAGCCCTGGTCTGGGAAGATCCCACAAGCCGTGGAGATACTAAGCCCATGCGCCACAACTACTGA
>NW_020838039.1:4430898-4548504 GCF_003676395.1 Aethalodelphis obliquidens | reverse complement strand
TATTTTTCAGATATTGAAAATTAGAATTACTACATGATCCAGGAATTTTACTATGAGGTATACCCAAAGGAATTGAAATCAGGGTCTTAAAGAAATATTTGTACTCCAGTGTTTAGAGCAGTGATAATCCCAATAGGTAAAATATGAAAGCAACCTAAGTGTTCATCCACTAGTTCCTGGATAAGCAAAGTGTGGTATACTCATATAATACAATATTATTCAGTGTTAAGAAGGAAAAGGTCTAGGAATATGCTACAACATGGAGGGATCTTGAGGAAATTTAGCTACAAAAATTCCATTTTTGTGACTTTTAGTGAGTCATAACAATACAACTACTTATTTCAATTATATGGGGTACTTAGTGTAGTCATAACCATAGAAATTGGGAGGGTAATGATGCTTTTCAGGTGGTTATGGAACAAAAAGGAAAGTTATGTTTAAAGGATATAGAGTTACAGTTTTAAAACGTAGAAAAGAAGTAGAAAGATAAATGGTGATGTTCATCACCCAATAATATGAATGTATTTATACATTCATATTATATATTCATATAATATCACTGAATGGTGCACTTTATAATAATTAACATGTTATATTTTATGTTATTTTATTTTACCAACATAAAAAATTGGGAAAGAATGTAATATCAGGAAAGGGAGTGGACCTGAAATAGAGCAGAGAGTAATCAGAAGGGTGAGACATTGTATATGTTGAAGAAGAAGAGCTGAGATTCTTGATTAGACAGAAGACACTTTATAAAAAAGAAAAAAAATTATTCTGAGGGTATATTAAATAGATATCTGTGGGTGTACTGCTATCTCCCATGGGTTATCTTAAAGAGTCTTTAACAAAGTCCATAAGGCTTGCTGAGGCTTTTTTAAAAACTGGATTCCCTAGGAGAAAATTAGAGGGTGATACTTAAGTCTATGTCTAGGTTGACAGATTTTTCAGGGAAGACGAACCTGAGAACAGTGGAGGTCCTGAGAGTGTTAAGTACACGGAAATTAGAAAAAATATAGGGCTTCCCTGGTGGCGCAGTGGTTGAGAGTCTGCCTGCCGATGCAGGGGACACGGATTCGTGCCCCA
Organism: Aethalodelphis obliquidens; assembly: GCF_003676395.1. Classification (NCBI taxonomy): domain Eukaryota; kingdom Metazoa; phylum Chordata; class Mammalia; order Artiodactyla; family Delphinidae; genus Aethalodelphis; species Aethalodelphis obliquidens. Next base: position 4,547,418 of record NW_020838039.1, on the reverse strand, counting down.
GTCCGGGAAGATCCCACATGCCGCAGAGCGGCTGGGCCCCTGGGCCATGGCCACTGAGCCTGCGCGTCCGGAGCCTGTGCTCCGCAACGGGAGAGGCCACAACAGTGAGAGGCCCGCGTACTGCAAAAAAAAAAAAAAAAGAAAAAAAAAGAAAAGAAAAAATATAGTAAAGGGAATTAGGAAAACTTTGGACTTCGAAGGTCATGTATTCATGAGTCAGACCTGAGCTTTCTAAGGAGTTATATACACAGTTGTTCTTTGGAATACTTATTGATAAAGATAAGTGGAAAAACTAGAGTCGTTTCCAAGTGTAGGTAAGATGTAATGAGAGGATGGAGGTGGAAAGTAGGGAGGCCCAGAGAAAAGTGGGAAGGTCATATTGGACCACTATGGTGGTAATATCCCACAGAACAGATGGTAGGGCAGACTATGGATTCATCTTTCTTATTTCAGTTCCCCACCTCATTCTTAATAATTCTTTGTGAATATTTCATTGCTCTGTGATGCAGGTACAGAATTCGAGTGAGGAGACTACACCTTCAGTGTCCAGCTGTCTGAGTTCTCAGTGTGCTTCAAATGATGGAGAGTTATTCCTTCTTTATGAGAAGAGTTAGTACCTTGTAGCCAAGCTTAAGCTGGAGCTTATGCAATATTGATTCCATTTTATATATACTGTTGGCATGGAGCTTCCTTCTCCTCTTTTCTTGACCGTTATGAAATGAATCTATATTTCTCAATATTTGGGTATATCAGATAAATACATTAAGTAAAGGAATCTTATATATTGCTCCCTGCATAGTTTGCTCTTTCTTGTTTCTCTTTTACCTTTACTAAATTAGCACAGGGAGATACCTTGAAATGTTCTAATCAGGAGAGATTAGCATATCATATTTCTAGAGAGGTTGGTTGGACAGAGCAGGGGTCCCATTGAGAATCAAAGCTTCTGTTTCTACTTGGAAGTGTACCTGTATAGAGTAGAGGGCTCCAGGAAATATCCTAGAATATTCCAATGTCCCTGCAGGAGTTCATTAAGAGAGGCAGGATCTGGTACCAGATCAGTGTACTATGACATGTTTGTCAGTCATGTGATGTGAGATTCTCAGAGCCAATCCCATATGGTAGGGCTGACTGCAGAGTGATGAAGAACCTGTGAGAGCCTTTGATTGCATGTTAAAGATGAAGCTCTGATTTGGGGGAGAATTTTCTTACCTGATTGAATGTCACCCTTCTGTGGGGATGAGATTCTGTGCTTTTCCTCTGTTGATGACCACTGACTGAAAATCATTAGAGGATCATGTCTAGACAGCATTCTTTATTTAATTTCTTAAAGAATAAAACATTTTTATCCACTTTCAAATTGAGGATCAAGGGGAATGACATCAGTGAAAATGTGCGAGTAGGGAGCTCTGGCTTGTGTCCATCGCCAGAAACACTGACATACATGGTAAAACCTGTCAGAATGGTCTTATCAACACATGTAAGTTTTCTTTTCTTTTCTCCCTGTAGATTTATCTTTCATTGAAACTTTACTTACTACAGGATGTGGAGAATAAACAGGGAAGTAGAAACTGTGTTTCCTGATGAGAGAATCACTAAGTCACATTAGCTGTTCTAAGCTATGTCTTGCTCACCGTGACTGTAATTAAAACAAACAAACAAAACAGTTTTTTTTGTAAGTCAGTTCTGACATTTCATAGTTAAAGACAAGGTAACAGATACAGACTTAGATCTACCAGAATTGAGCAAAATTTTGATTGTACCTGTGTTGAATATATGAGCATGACCTGCTACAATTCTTCATTATACTTATTGTCACAACTGACAAATTCCCTTTTTCCACTTCTGATATGTTGCATGTAAGGAATGCATAGGTCACCAACCCTAGCTGGTCACAGGTAAACTCTGCCACATGGATTACTGCATGTTTTCCTGCTGGAAGACCACAGATTCTCGAGTATCATGCCTGCAGAGTATCTGGGCTCTTCTTTTTTCTGGATAAAGTAGAGATAATCACCTAATTTTATGAGAAATATACAAATTGTATTTGCATATTCTTCAGGTTCTTATTTATCCATTCTCTTTCAAGTCCTAAGTGCAAATATTAAAGTGATTTCCAAGAGGGTGGTAAATAAGACAGCTACGTTTGTGCTCCAAAATTAGCAATAAAGCATAATACAATTGTAAATGCGTTAATGTGTGATTAATATGTAGATACTTATGTAAATGCAATTTTAGTAATGCTCTGTGGAGAGCTTCAGAATCTAGGTATTAAAAAAAAAAGAAGGAGTTCTTGAAACTCTCAGGGAATCATAGAGAAGTTTTTGTGTCTATAAATATCAATCTGAAATAATGCATGTTCTCAGAAACAAACTAGGCATAAAATTGTAGGAAAAAACTTCATGAAATGAAAGAGCATGTGTTGGCCATACAAGATAAAGAATATTCTCAGAGGATAATGAACAGTGTGGAGTTCGGCAGAAGGGTAATACAGATTCAGAGAGTAATACTTTGGAGAGCCTAATTATGAGTTCCTCATATTTCATCTTTGGAGAGACGGTAGTCATTTGAAATATGATGTTATAAGATGACCTTAACATACTTAAATACTTCCATTTAGAAATGACCACTTAGAAGCAGCAGCAATGAAAGAGAACACAAAATTATGTTTTGGTTGATTTTTTGAAGACCTCAGGTGAGTGCTGATAATTTAAAAATACATGATGTCTTTCACTGCAAAGTAAAGGAGCTGTTACAGTGGAGGATTCCTGGACTGAATGTCAATATTATGACATAGTATGAGTGTGTTTCGTGTTTGGTAATTGCAATCACTGTTGCTTTTTTTTTTTTTTTGCGGTACGCAGGCCTCTCACCGCCGCGGCCTCTCCCGCTGCGGAGCACAGGCTCCGGACGCGCAGGCTCAGCGACCATGGCTCACGGCCCCAACCGCTCCGCGGCAGGTGGGATCCTCCCAGACAGGGGCACGAACCCACGTTCCCTGCATCGGCAGGCCGACCCCCAACCACTGTGCCACCAGAGAAGCCCTCATTGTTGCTTTTGTTGTGGTCATCCATTTACAATGCTTGGTGTCAGTTGATTTATCTCTTGTAAAAATAAAATACAGTCTGTGTGTGTGAAAAAAAAACATACATGATGTCTTGATAAAGTTGTATGGAATTTGAGATCTGGAAAAAGCATTTATTTTCTGTGATGCTAATTGGACATTTTTGCAAGAAAGAGATTTCAGGATGCAAATCTCGTGTCTCTAAGGTGGGAAGTCATTTCATGGTGGAACATTCTATTAAAGTTGTGTGAGTGCAGAAATATTTCATTGGAAGGAAGAGGTCACGAATCCCTTTTGAATAGTGGTTTATTGTATACTGAATGAGCAAAATGGCTACTTCTGAACTTTAGAAAAAAAATATAGTTTCTCTGCATTTATATTATGAAGCTGATGTAGAATCTCAAAAATTCTTCATTTTGAAAAACAATGTAATCATTTTGACATAATTCATATATATTGAACCTGTGGTACACACACAATAAACTTACATTTGAAAAATTTTTTGCAATTAAGAAATATTTTCTAGTGTAGTTGATTTACAATGTTGTGGGTTTTTTAAATACATGTTTATTGGAGTATAATTTCTTTATAACACTGTATTAGTTTCTGCTTTACAACAAAGTGAATCAGTATATGTATACATATATTCCCCATATCAGCCCCTCTTGAGCCTCCCTCCCACACTCCCTATCCCACCCCTCTGGGGCACATAAAGCACCAAGCTGATCTCCCAGTGCTATGCGGCAGCTTACCACTAGGTCTTTTACATTTGTTAGTGTATATATGTCAGTGCTACTCTCTCACTACATCCCTGTCTCCCCTTACGCCCTGTGTCCTTAAGTCCGTTATCTACATCTGTGTCTTTATTCCTGCCCTGTCACTAGGTTCCTCAGTACCATTTTTCTAGATTCCATATATATGTGTTCACGTAGAGTATTTGTTTTTCTCTTTCTGACTTACTTCACTCTGTATGACAGACTCTAGGTCCAACCACCTCACTACAAATAACTCAATTTTGTTCCTTTTTATGGCTAATACTCCATTGTATATATGGGCCACATCTTCTTTATATATTCATCTGTCGATGGACATTTAGGTTGCTTCTATGTCCTGGCTATTGTAAATAGTGCTACAGTGAACATTGTGGTACATGTATCTTTTTAATTATAGTTTTCTCCAGGTATATGCCCAGTAGTGGGATTGCTGGGTCATATGGTAGTTCTATTTTTAGCTTTTAAGGAGCCTCCATACTGTTCTCCATAGTGGCTGTATCAGTTTACATTCCCACCAACAGTGTAGGAGGTTTCCCTTTTCTCCACACCCTCTGAAGCCTTTATACATTGTTGTATAAATTTCTGCTGTGCAGCAAAGTGATTCAGTTTTATATATATATATATATATATATATATTCTTTTCCATTATGGTTTATCACAGGATATTGAATATAGTTTCCTCTGCTGTACAGTAGTTCTTTGTGGTTTGTCCATCCTATGTAGAATAGTTTGCTTCTGCTATTCCAAAACTCCCAATCTTTCCTTCACTCTCTCCTTGGCAACCACAACTCTGTTTTCTATATCTGGGTGTTTGTTTCTGTTTCGCTGACATGTTCATTTGTGTCCTGTTTTCGATTCCACATATAAGTGATATTATGTGGTATATGTCTTTCTCTTTCTGACTTACTTCACTTAGTATCATTATCTCTAGGTCCATCCATGTTGGTGTAAATGGCATTATTTCATTCTTTTTTATGTCTGTGTAATATCTATTGTATACGTATACCACACCTTGTTTATACATTCATTTTTCAATGAATATTTATGTTGTTTCCATGTCTTGGCTATTATAAGTAGTGCTGCTATGAACATAGAGTTTCATATATCTTTTTGAATTATAGTTTTTTCTAGATATATGTCCACAAGTGGGATTGCTAGATCATATGGCAACTCTCTTTATAGTTTTTTTGAGGAACCTCCATACTGTTTTCCATAGTGGCTGCACCAACTTACATGGCCACCAACAGTGTGGAAGGGTTCCGTTTTCTCCATACCCCCTCCAGCATTTGTTAATTGTAGAGTTTTTTAATGATGGCCATTCTGATCAGTGTGAAGTGATACCTCACTGTAATTTGGATTTGCATTTCTCTAATAATTAGTGGTGATGAGCATCTTTTCATGTGCCTATTGGCTATCTGTATGTCTTCTTTGGAGAAATGTTTATTTAGGTCTTCTACCCATTTTTCCATTGAGTTGTTATTTTGTTATTGAGTTGTATGAGCTGTTTGTATAGTTTGGAAATTAAGCCCTTGTCAGTCTCATCATTTGCTAATATTTTCTCCCAACCCATAGGTTGTATTTTCATTTTGATTATGGTTTCCTTTGCTGTGCAACAGCTTATAAGTTTGATTAGTTCCTGTTTCTGTTTTACTTTTACAGTAAGTCCCCTACATATGAACAAGTTATGTTCCAAGAGTGCGTTTGTAAGTACAATTTGTAAGTCCAACAAAGTTAGCCTAGCTACCCAACTTACACAGTCAGCTATATGGTATTGTACCATAATAGGTTTATAATACTTTCCATGCAAACAATACATAAAAGACAAACACAAAAACAAAGAAAACATTTTTAATATTACAGTACAGTAACTTGAGAAGTATAGTAATACAGTACAACAAGTGGGATACTCGGGCTGGTATCAAGGGAAGAGGCGAGAAGAGTTACTGATTGGAGGAGGGAGAGGAGGTGGGAGAAGGTAGAGGTGAAGGATTATCAGCAATAGGAGACAGAGGGCAAGCTGCAATTTCACTCACACCTGACGTTGATGACACAGGTTCTGGTTCCTTGCTGGATCCTTGCTTCCATCTACCCTCTTGCTTCCATCTACCCTCTTGAAAAAATGATCCATTGATGTCTGGGTAGTCGCTCTTTTTTTCTCATCATAGATGACAAGGTAGCACTGGATTGCATTGTGAATGGCTGCTGCCACCTTTGGGTACCATTCTAGATTCAGGTCCTGTGCCTCAAAAACTAACAGTGCTTCCTCAAATAAAGGAGATTCCCTTGCCATTTTCTGTGTCGTGAATCTCTTCAATTCTTCAGTTACTTCTTCTTCCTCCTATCCCTCTTCATCCTTTCTCTGGACCTCCAATTCCATCAGTAAGCTCCTCAAGTTGCACAGCAAGGAGTTCAATGAAATTGTCCTCTTGCAGATCTATCTCCAGCTTCTCACTGAGGGTCACTACGTTGCTGAAGACCTCTTCGGACTTCTGATCTACCTTCTCAAATCCACAAAAATCATGAACAAACTGTGGTCAAAGGTTCTTCCAAACCCCATTCATCATGACCACCATACCCTCACACCATACAAAGTCAATGTCTTTTATTGTCTTATAGATGTTATAGTCCTTCTAAAGTTGTCCCTAGGTTGTTCCTGATTTGTCACTTACCTTTACTGCCTGACAAAAAGTGTGACATAAATAATATTTCTTGAAAGTTGCTCTAACTCCCTGGTCCATAGGTTGGATGAGCAATGTAGTCTTCAGTGACAGATGCACTACTTTGACGTTGGGATGAAAGTCATCCATGGATGAGGGGTGGCCCAGAGCATTGTCGAGGAGCAAAAGAAGGTTTTGCTGGAATGTCCTTCTCCAAGCAATATTTCTCTGTATCTGGGATAAAGTGGTGGCAAAACCAGTCCTGGAACGTGACCTGTGTAATCCAGGATTTGGGGTTACGCTTCCACACAACAGGAAGAGAGCCCTTGGCTATGTTTTTAAGGGTTCTTGGGTTCTCTGAACGATAAACTAAGAGAGGCTTTAGCTTCAATTCACTGGAAGCATTGCCACCAAACAACAGTTAGCCTATCCTTTACTGTTTTACAGCCCGGCATCAACTTTTCCTCCTTACTGATGTAACTTTGGTCCAGCATCCTCTTCCAGTACAGTTGTGTCTCATCTACATTAAAAACCTGGCTGGATAAATACACACCATCATCAATAATTTCTCAAAGTGTTTCCGGAAGTTCCTGGACAGCTACCTTATCTGCACTTGCTGCCTCTCCACTTACTTTTACATTGTGAAGGCTTTTACATTGGCTCTAGCCTTGAACTGATGAAACCAGCCATGGCTGGCATTAAAAGATATACCCTCTGATTCTTTGCCGTGTTTCTTCTTCAAGTCTTCATAAAGGCTTTTAGCTTTCTCTTGAATCACCATTAAGCTGAGCAGGACTCAGCACTGATGTTGATCCTGCATCTGCACACTGAGAAGTTTCCCCATCTCCTCCATCACTTTTCCATGCTTCTTTGATATTTTGTCAACATCGTTGGTACAGCAGACTTCACATGTTCCATGATCTTGTCCTTGTTCTTTAGATTCGTGCCAATGATTGAATGATTCATGTTATAAGAATGAGCCATGTCAAACATCTTTTTGCCTCGCTCCATTCTCTCAATTACTTTCACTTTGTTTCCATCATTATCGCTTGGCACTTCTTACCAGTACCAGCTACATCTCCACTGCCTTCACACTCGCTTCCAGACATCTTGGGCTTGAAATAAAGGTACTGTACTACTGTACTCTATACAGTACTGTAAAGTACACAAAAGCACGACCACTTATAGAGGATGCATGCACGTGACAATGTATGCCAGACACGTGAACTAACTTACATGATTGGACATGCGAATGGACGTTTGCATCTTTGAACGTTTGCAACTTGAAGGTTCGTATGTAGGTGACTTACTGTATTTGTACTGCCTAAGGAGAACTACCTAGGAAAACTGTGGTATGCTTTATGTCAGAGAATGTTTTGCTTATCCAAGATGGCCCTAATTACCCCCTAATTATCTCCCAGTCTTCATGTACCTGTGTGGTTCCTCGCACTTGAAAAGGGCTGACAGTTTAACTAATAAGAAATTGCAGAAACGACAAAGTGCATCTTCCAAAGTTATAAAAGACATTGCAGCTTCTGCTTTGGTTTCTGCTAGATCACTCATCCTGGGGTAAGCCAGCTGCCATGTCATGAGGACACTCAAGCAGCCTTAAGGAGAGATCCATGTGGCAAGGAACTGAGGTCTCTTACCTACAGCCATGTGAGTGAGTCATCTCAGAAGTCAAGAGATTTAATTTTATTATTTTTGGTTGCGTTGGGTCTTCATTGCTGCACAGGGTTTCTCTAGTTGTGTCAAGCAGGGGTTACTCATCGTTGTGGTGCACGGGCTTCTCCTTGTGGTGGTTTCTCTTGTTGTGGAGTATGGGTTCTAGGTGCATGGGCTTCAGTAGTTGTGTCATGCAGGCTCAATAGTTGTTGTTTGCAGGTTCTAGAGCACAGGGTCAGTAGTTGTGGCATATGGGCTTAGTTGCTCTGCGGCATGTGGGATCCTCCCAGACCAGGGATTGAACACCTGTCCTCTGAATCGGCAGGCAAATTCTTATCCACTGTGCCACCAAGGAAGTTCAGTGTGCTCCTTTTTAAACCTAGTCTGTTTTCTTTATTTTCTATCTTAACTGTTCTGTATTAAATTAAAAAAATAATACTCCTTTCTACCCCTCCTCTTTGAGTATTATATATGAAGAAGTATGTCTTATTTATTAATCTCAAATTTTCACCTTACTTTAAAGAAGTAATCACAATGTCAAATATTTAATACCCTTCACTTCCACCTTGAAAAGCATGGATATTAAAGTGCTAATATAATTACCTTCCCTAGCCTACCATTTTTACTTTTTGTTATGTATAAAAAAACAACTAAAAACATGCATGGTTTGTAAGGAAATGACAAATTTCAGAAAATTCAGAATCTGAATACACTGTATACATAGCTTCTAGATAAAGACACAGAAAATTGCCAGATACTCAGAGGGCCCCTGGTCCCATTCTAGTGATTCCCCTTAAGGTTTAATATTGTTCTTGTATGTAACAAAAATATCATATTACCTGTATTTTATATAAATGTTATGGCACAGTAAAATCACTATTGTATTGGGCCTTTTTATTTTATGTTGCTTGTGAATATGCCTATATGGTTGCCTGTTGTGATTATGCATTGCCACTGTTGCATAGGATTCCATAGTGTAAATATTTAACAATTAATTTATTCCAATGTGTATTACAATATGAGTGATTTTCAGTTTGTGTCTATTGAGAATAGCACTGGTATATAAATTCTAGAACTTGAGCTTTGGTGGTGTGTGTATAAATTATTGTTCAGTATACATGTAGTAGTAAAATTTTCGAGTCATAGCTTTCATGTGTTTATCTTTTTAGATATTTCTAAATATTTTCAAAACAGTTGTATGATTTTTCATCCTCAGCAGCAGTGAATGAGATTCAAGGATTATACACATTCTTGTCAAACTTGATAATACCTGTCATTTTCATTTGAACTTTCTGGTTGGTGAGTGATAATTCCAGGTTTCACTTTTTTGCATTTAATTGACTACTAAGAAGCCAAGCATCTTTTGATATGTTTACTTAACATTCTGTACTCTCTTTTTTGAAATGTCTTTTGGTATATTTTCCCCACTTTTGCTATTACATTATCTTCTTATTGAAGACTTTTTTTTTTTAACATCTGAAGACTTCTTATTTAGGAGTTTTTAACATATGCTTGCTATGAGTTCTTCTCTTTCTGTCTCTCCTCTTTCTTTAGATGAGGGTAAGTTTTTAATGTTAATAACATCTAATTTGTTATTTTCCTCTTTATTTATTTAGTCTTATTTCTATTTATTTATGTAGCCTTCTTATCTGTAGCAGAACATATTATTTATTCTAAACCACAAGTATGTTTTTGTTTCTTCAATAAATCTAATTATTAAGCTTTAAATTTGTTAACTTTCTAAACTAAATATGTTGTATCATAGTGAGTATTAATTTTTCTATGACAGCTGAAAGATTACATTTATTAAGAAAATGTATTCAGCTTTCTTTTCATTTGCTCCTACTTATCATTGATTCACAGAGGTAAACATCACTTCATCAATGGATCTGACTTTTCTCTGATTTCTCATGGTCATTCTCACTAATTCATCTTGCTTCCTGAAATCTTTAGCAATGCCATTATTCCACAGAAGCAAAAACCTTCCGTGGGCCTTTTTCCTCAGAATATTGATTATTCCCACATTTTAAATGGGACATTGCAATAAGTTTGGAGAAAATGGCACAAGTGTCTCTCTTTTTCACATCTTGTATCAGCCTCTGCTTGCATTCTGTGTTCAAAGATTTTTGTATGACACATTGATGGAAGATGACAGTTGTTTCTCTCCTTGGGGCAAAAGACAGATTAATTACCTGACAAACAAAATGAAGACAGTGTCTTGCTCTGTTCAAATGTTGGACAGGATTGCTTGCATCCTAATTTAAAAGTTTCAGGTGACTGAAGCTTAAGATTCCTAAGCTTTAATCCATACTTGTGTCATGCACAGCACCAAACAGGACTGCTTTACATAACCCCATGAGACTTTTGTGTGCAAGTGAGACAGATAAAAATATAAAACTATTCCTGTCGTTTTGTTTCATAAAAATGATTTTTTGTCTCATTTAAAACATTTTTTTGTAAAATCCAAAAAACGTGTCAGGCTAAAATATTGGAATTACAATACGGTAAAATCTAAGATCCTTCAAATTTCCAGTTTTGTTGATGATGGGCTGCCATCAGAGATATGACTTCATTAAACACAATAGGTAAGATTCCTTAATAAGCCTGATTGGGGAATATAAAAATAATCCCCGGAAAAATTTGCACATTTTCTAGTTCTCAAGTATTGGTTAAGATGGTAGAAAGTGCCCTTCATTGTTCTATATGTGAATGCATATCAATTGTGAGAGGTGGGGATAAAACAAGCAGCTTAAATATCCTTTATGTTTGTTGCACTACTAGTAGAAAGAGGAAGGGTCAACATGTCACCATGGTTGATATAGCAAATAAGCTGCTTGAAACTACACAGAAATGTACCTGCTTGTATTTTCTGTATAGCTACCCTCTCTTTTGGTGTGCCCTGATACCTCCCTCAACTTATGTACCAACTCCAGCAGCATTAAGCAGAAATACAAAGAAATCTATTCTTTGGAATTATGAGGAAGGGAAGAGTCGAAAATTTTATAGCATGCTCTGTACAAGCCTACAGGTCACCATCCTTATTTATGTCATGCCATGCATGGGTTCAGGGGATTCTAGAAGCACGAAGGTCTGTGGGGTTAATCACAGCTGCGTTCATGGGCAGTAAAAGAGAAGGGCCTTATCTTAATCACTTTCTCCATGCTAGTAGCTACAAAAAGAAGAGGGCAGCAGACATCTTAGGGAGAAGAGTCAACATTAAATGAAATGTCCTAATTACTCTAGGCAACCTCTCATGATAGCCTCCCATAGCTGCTCAAATCCCTACATACTTGCACAAGGGATAGTGTAATATTACTGGAGCATGTGACTGCAGATTAACATTATTTTTGTTGAAAAAAATAAAAATAGATTCAAGTGATAGGGTTTGAAAGGGGTTCACAGTGCGAGGGAAACTATTGTAACAATGTGGACAGAACGCTTTGGATGGATTCATCATGTTTTTGTTTTTTGCTGCTTCAGAATATGTAGTAGAGATTGGTGTGTTCCATGATGCATTCCCGCTTCTTATAAGTTTTAGATGGAATACCCCTTAAGGAAGAAGTGCACGTAAGGAAGATTAGTGAGTCAAACTCCTCTGCCCTCTGTCAGCAGTGGGTGCAAAGGGATTTAGACCAAGTGCTTTCATCCTTTGATGTGCAAAGTTTTCACTATATGAATGATGTTTTGTTTGTTTGCAGGTCAGGAGTCTTGGTCTCAATATCCCTGTTTAAAAGGTGTTATCACATGTCTGCCAGAAAGAATTGCTGATGAAACTGGAAAAAATTGAGAGTTATCCTTAACAATTAAGGGTTTGGTAGCAACATGGATGGAGCTAGAGATTGTTATACTGAGTGAAGCAAATCAGACACAGAAAGACAGATATCATATGACATTGCTTATATAAGGAATCTAGAAAAGAAAACAAAGGTACAAATGAACCTATTTACACAACAGAAATAGAGTCATGAATATAGAAAAGAAACTTATGGTTACCAGGGGATAAGTGGGGAAGGGATAAATTGGGAGATTGGGCTGACATATACACACTACTGTATATAAAATAGATAAGTATTGATAAGGACCTGCTTCATAGCACGGGGAACTCTACTCAATGGTCTGTACTGGCATATAGGGGAAAGGAATCTTAAAAAAAAAAAGTTTTTGGATTATATAATAAATATAACTGTGCAAACCTTTAACATGAAAGGAAAAATCAGTTAACTTTGTGGTCCCTGTTATGTGTAAACATTTTGTACCTCTAATTTTAAAATTTTGAAACCCAGCTCCCATGTTGATGGTATTAGGAGGTGGGGCTTTTGGGAGGTGATGAAATCATGAGGCCGGAGACCTCAAACATGGGATTAATGACCTAATAAATGTAGCACACAGAAGACCTTATGCCCATTACATGATTTCATTGCCGAGCGAGAAGACCCACATTATGAACCAGAAATTGGTCCCTCACCAGACACTAAGTCAGCTGGCAACTTATTCTTTTTTTTTAAATTAATTAATTAATTTTTTGGCTGCATTGGGTCTTTGTTGCGGTGCGTGGGCTTCTCATTGGGTGGCTTATCTTGTGTGGAGCGTAGGTTCTAGGTGTGTGGGTTTCAGTAGTTGTGGCACACGGGCTCAGTAGTTGTGGCCTGTGGGCTCTAGAGCACAGGCTCAGTATTTCTGGCACACGGGCTTAGTTGTGGGATCTTCCCGGACCATGGCTCAAACCCGTGTCCCCTTTATTGGTAGGCAGATTCTTAACCACTGCATCACCAGGGAAGCCTCTGGTAACTTGAACTTGAACTTTTCAGCTTCAGCAATTATGAGAAAACAAAAATATTCTGTTTTTTATAAAATACCAAGTCTCTCGTATTTTGTTTTAGCAGTCAAAGAGCTGGCTGAGGAGAAATATCTGTGAGCTTGAAGACATATCAAGAGAAACTTTTAAATGTCAAAAGAAAAGAGAAAATGGGCAGGAAAGAAATCAACAGAACAGAGTAATCAATAATTGTGGAACAATGAAAATGCTGTGACCTATACATAATGGGCATAGCAGGAGGAGAATAAAGATAACAAAGAACAGAAAATATTTTTTAAAAATGACTGAGAATCTCCCCAAATGAATGTCTGACACTAAATCCACAACATCCAAACTTAGAGGAACATATGAATAGTAAAGAAAACTGACCAATATCTCTCAGGAACATCAATGTGAAAATCCTCAACAACATATTAACAAATCGAATCCAACAATATTTTGAAAGAATTTTATATCATGAATGAGAGGGAATAATCCCTGGTATGCAAGGCTGGTTCAACATTCTAAAATCAAATAATTATATCCATCATATCAACACCCTAAAGACAATCATTAGCATATCAATAGATTCAGAAGACCTTGGAAAAAATCTAACACCCATTCTTCATAAAAACTCTCAGTTAAAAAAATAGACTGGAGCTTTCTCAAGTTGATAACAAAGATCTACAGGAAACTTTTATCTTACATCATGCTTAATGGTCAAAAACATGAAACTTTTCCACTAAGTTCAGGTAAAAGCAAGGATGTTCCCTTTCATGACTACTTTTCCATATTTTACTCCAAGTCCTTGTTAATGCAATAAGGCATGAAAATAAATAAAACAAATACAGATTGGGTAGAAAAAAATGAAAGCAGCCTAAAGAAAATGTGGACCAATATACTTTATAGACATCTTACCAAAGAAAATAGACACTATGCATATAAGTATACAGAAGAATAATCCAGATTACATGCTGCCATGAAAAAGCAAATTAAAAATACAGTTACATACCACTATGTAACACTCAGAATGGCTAAAATGTGAACAATGACAAGAACAAATTCTGTAGGGGATGTGGAACAATAGGAAATGTCATTTGTTATTGGTGGAAATGAAAAATAATACAGCTACTTTGGTAGTCTGATTGACACTTGCTGTAATATTGAACATTCTCTTACTGTACAATCCGGCAAGTGTTCTCATGGATATTTACTGAAAGTAGTTTAAAACATACTTCCAGACGAAAACCTGCATATGGATATTTATAGCACCTAATTCAATATTGCCAAAATGTGAATAAACTAAGGTGTCCTCCAATAGGTGAATGAAATGATATAGTATTAATATATTCTGGGAATGGGATAATATTGAACACTAAAAAAGTAAGCTATCAAGCCATAAAAATATATGCGAATTCTTTTTTTCTTTTGAAATATAGGTGATTTTCTTTATTTTGTAATTTAAACTTTATTGGAGTATAGTTGATTTATAATGTTGTGTTCATTTCAGCTGCACAGCAAGTGATTCAGTTACACATATATATATTCATTCCTTTTCAGATTCTTTTCTGATAAAGGTATTCCCAGAATATTGAGTAGAGTTCCTTGTGCTCTAGAGTAGGTCCTTGTTGCTTATCTATGTTATATATAGTAGTATTCGTATGTTTACCTTAAGTTCCTGATTTACCCCTACCACCCCACCTTTCCTGTTTGGTAACCATAAGTTTGTTTTCCAAGTCTCTGAGTCTGCCTCTGTTTTGTAAGTTAGTTCATTTGTATCAATTTTTAGGTTCCACCTAGAAGTGATATCATACAATATTTGTCTTACTGTGTCTGACTTACTTCACTTAGTACAATCATCTCTAAGTCCATCCATGTTACTGCAATTGCATTATTTTCTTCTAGTTTATGACTGAGTCATATTCCATTATATATATGTATCACATATTCTTTACCTATATTCATATGTTGATGGACATTTTGGTTGCTTCCATGTCTTCGCTATTGTAAAGAGTGTTGCAGTGAACATTGGGGAAGATGTGTCTTTTCTATTTATGCTTTCCTCCAGATATGCACACAGGAGTGAACTTGCTGGATCATCTGGTAGCTCTATTTTATTTCATTTCATTTCAATTTCAATTTTTTTGGAGTATAGTTGATTTACAATGCTGTGTTACTTACTGCCGCACAGCAGAGTGAAGCAGTTATACATATATCCAATCCTTTTAGGATTCCTTTCCCATACAGGTCATTACAGAGTATTGAGTAGAGTTCCCTGTGCTATACAGTAGGCCCTTATTTGTTGTCTCTTTTATATATAGTGGTGTGTATATGTCAATCCCAATTTCCAATTTATCCCTCCTGCCTCCCCTTACTCTGGTAACCTCCATTCTGTGCTCCATAGTGGCTGTTACCAATTGGCATTGCCATCAGTAGTGTAGTATTGGTGGGGCAGTGGTTAAGAATCCGCCTGCCAGTGCAGGGGACACAGGTTCGGGCCCTGGCCAAGGAAGATCCCACACGCTACAGAGCAACTAAGTCTGTGCACCATAGCTACTGATTCTGCACTCTAGAGCCCACGAGCCACAACTACTGAGCTCACGTGCCACAACTACTGAAGCCTGTGCTCCACAACAAGAGAAGCCACCGCAAAGAGAAGGCTGTGTACCACAGCGATGAGTAGCCCCCACTTGCTGCAACTATAGAAAAACTGCGTGCAGCAACAAAGACCCAAAGCAGATTAAAAAAAAAAAAGTAGTAGGTTTCTCTTTTTCCACACCCTCTGAAGCATTTCTTGTTTCTAGACTTTGTGAGGATGGCTATTCTGAGTGGTTCCAGGTGATACTTCTTTGTACATCTGATTTGCATTTGTCTAACATAAAGCAATGGTGTGCATCTTCATTGTGCTTTTTTTTTTGAACAGTGTGAGTAAAATTTACCCCTTGAAAAAGGGTTATTGAAAGGTTGCCTTGTTTTGAAGTCTATTTCAATTACCTATAGCAAGACATTTTTTGAGGGCTGTTATCATTTACAGCTTCCCAGGCATTGTGAATATGAAGTGCCTATAAGGTCCAGTTTTAGAATTGTTGTTATGGGAAACAGAAGGTGGCAGGATCTCTACTGTCCCTCTCTGGTTACTGACACAACCTTAGATATAGGGAAAGTCCTGTTCCTGGGTTTTAAATTAGAGTGGAATGTGCCTGACCAAACATATAAGGGCTTCTGTCCCATTCCTTCTTCCCCCTTACCCTTCATCCCCCGAACAAGTATAAACCCCTGCAAAATCACCTGTTGAAGTTGCTATCTTGTAGAGTGAGATGGCCCTAACGAAGGGGTCGGGAGGTCGGAACCCAAACACCAGGATATATTGAGACCAGGTGATTTTCCAAATATCATCCAACCCAGAGAGTCCACCATCCTTTGGGTGTCAGAGGGTTGGTTTAGTAGTATGAGGGCACACTTAGATCTGGAGGTTGTGATCGCATGCAGAGGTTACCAGGTACTACATGTTCAAGGGTGGCGAATTAGCTGGCATATCCTCCCGAGGTCCTCAGGCCCACAGCAGTCCAGCCTTGGGACAAAATTTGGTCTGTGTCCAGGGATGTGACACTAGCACATTCACTGCGACTAAACGAATTAAGTGCTCATTTTCCTTTTCTGTAACAATTTTTAATTTATAATGGAATATAGTTGATTTACCATGTTGTGTTCGTTTTTATTATACACCAACATGATTCATTTATAAAGAGATAACTGTATATTCTTTTTAGAATTATTTTCCCATTGAGGTTACTAAAGGGGTATTGAGAAGAGTTCCAAGTGCTCTACAGCAGGTCCATGTTGATTACAAGTTTTCTCTCTGTAAATATGTATATACTAACTCCAACCTCATGATTTATGCCTCTAACACACCTTTGCAGTTTGGTAACCATAAGTGTGTGTTCTAAGTCTGGGACTCTTTCTGTGTTGTAAGATATACCTTTGTATCAATTTTTAGATTCCACCGATAAGTAATATCATCTATTTATCACTGTGTGATTTATGGCACTTAGTATGAATGTATCTAGGTCCTTCTGAGTGACTGCAAATGGCCTTATTCATTTCATGGCTAAGTAATATTCCATTGTATATATCTACCATAATTTCTTTATCCAGTCTTCCTTCCAAGGACGTTTATGTAGCTTCCAGATAGAGGCGCTTGTAAACAGCGCTGCATAAATTTTGGAGTGCCTGGGTCCTGTCAATTTACGTTTTTTCCCAAGATACAGGCCCAGGAGTGGAAACGTCATGTGCTCTGAAGCTCTGTTTTTTAGATTTTTAAGGAATCACCACCCACTTCTCCAGAGTGGCTGTTAGCAATTTACATTCCCACCATCAGCTTGTCAGGGTTCCCTTTTCTCCACGCCCTGTCCTGCATTTCAGGTTTTACACTTTGTGAGTTGGCCATTCTGACTGGTGCGAAGTGATACCTCTTTGTAGTATTAATTTACATTACCCACCTGTTTTGTTGGCCAAAAGTGGAGTAAGGGTTTTTCCTGAATATATTAAGGAATAACGCATACGGCCTTTTTGGCAAACTGCATCACTGGTGATGTTCAGCAGCTTTGCATGTGCTATAATGGCGAGTGCAAACTACCTCTTAAAATCCCTTTCCTGCAATTCTGCCTTGCTTACAAGGCCTTTACAAATACTTGGCTCAAGAAATGACTCCCTTAGAGGTGTCAATTACAACCCTGAATGTTTGTGAATTGCAGTGTCCCTGAGCACCAGTTTTCAACTTATTGTTTAGGGAAGCAGCCACAAAGGGGCAGGATTTCTAAAGACCCATTACTGGGGCACCTGAAGAACAGGGAAACTCTTCCAGATTAGGAAACTAGAGTGGCATATGCCTGTCCAGACATCTAGGGCTTGTGTCTCATTCCGTCCCCCATTCCCCTTCTTCACAAGGAAAATTTCAAGCTGTGCAAAACCGGCCGTTGAGTGTGCTGCCTTCCGAAAGTGGGGAGACTCTAAGGAAAGGAGCTGGGGAACCCGAATACCAGGAGAAGTGGAGACGATGTGACTTTTCCAAACTCTTCCCGAACAGACGGTGTACCATCCTCTGCCTGTCCTACTCATATTTTAGCTGTAGGAAGGGTTCCCTGCACCTGGAGATATGGGACCCATGGAATGGGGGCCAGGTAGTATTACTCTAAAAGTGCTGCATTAGCTGTCCCATTCTCACCAAGCCTCTCAGCCCCACGAGTGTAGTGCCTCAGCCCCACGAGTGTAGTGCCATCCATCTGTGTGTCTAGATGTGTTCAGTCCAGGTTGCATTACAGCCCTTGAACAAATTTTATAAAAACTTCTCTCTCAAATTCTCGGGGGAAGATGCCGGAAGAGTAAGATGCGGAGATCACCTTCCTCCCCGCAGATACAACAGAAATACATCTACACGTGGAACAACTCCTACAGAACACTACTGAACGCTGGCAAAAGACCTCAGACCTCCCAAAAGGCAAGAAACTCCCCAAGTACATGGGTAGGGCAAAAGAAAAAAAAGAAAAAACAGACAAAAGAATAGGGACGGCCCCTGCACCAGTGGGAGGGAGCTGTGAAGGAGGAAAGGTTTCCACACACTAGGAAGCCACTTTGCAGGCAGAGACTGTGGGTGGCAGAGTGGGGAAGCTTCGGAGCCACAGAGGAGAGCGCAGCCACAGGGGTGCGGAGGGCAAAGCGGAGATATTCCCGCACAGAGGATCTGTGCCGAATGGCACTCACCAAACCGAGAGGTTTGTCTGCTCACCCGCTGGGGCGGAAGGGGCTGCGAGCTGAGGCTCGGGCTTTGATCAGAGCGCAGGGAGAGGACTGTGGTTGGCAGCGTGAACACAACCTGAAGGGATTAGTGCACCACGGAAGGGAGTCCGGGAAAAAGTCTGGAGCTGCTGAAGAGGCAAGAGACTTTTTCTTCCCTCTTTGTTTCCTGGTGCGCGAGGAGAGGGGATTAAGAGCGCTGCTTAAAGGAGCTCCAGAGACGGGCGCGAGCCGCGGCTAAAAGCGCAGACCCCAGAGACTGACAGGAGACGATAAAGCTGCTGCTGCAGCCACCAAGAAGCCTGCAAACCTGTGCGAGCACAGGTCACTATCCACACCTACCTTCCGTGTAGCCTGTGCCGCCTGCCACTGCCAGGGTCCCGGGATCCAGGGACAACTTCTCCGGGAGAATGCACAGCGAGCTTCAGGCTGGTGCAATGTCACGCTGGCCTCTGCCACCGCAGGCTCGCCCCGCACTCTGTGCCCCTCCCTCCCCCTGGCCTGAGTGAGCCAGAGTCCCCGAATCAGGGGCTCCTTTAACCCCGTCCTGTCTGAGCAGAAAAACAGATGCCCTCCAGTGACCTACACACAGAGGCGGGGCCAAACCCAAAGCTGAGCCCCTGGGAGCTCTAAGAACAAACAAGAGAAAGGGAAATCTCTCCCAGCAGCCTCAGAAGCAGCGGATTAAAGCTCCACAATCAACTTGATGTAGCCTGCATCCGTGGAATACATGAATAGACAACAAATCATCCCAAACTGAGGAGGTGGACTTTGAGAGCAAGACATGATTTTTTTCCCCTTTTCCTCTTTTTCTGAGTGTGTATGTGTATGCTTCTGTGTGAGATTTTGCCTGTATAGCTTTGTTTCCACCATTTGTCCTAAGGTTCTATCCGTCTGTTTTTTTTAATGTTTTTTATTAATAATTTTTTTTAATGACTTTATTATATTTTACTTTATCTTCTTTCTTTCTTTCTTTTTTCCTTCGTTCCTTCTTTCTTTCCTCCCACTGTCCCTCCCTCTCTCTCTCCCTCCCTCCTTCCTTTCTTTCTTTCTTTCCTTTTTCTTCCTTCCTTCCTTTCTTTCTTTTCTTTCTCTCTTCCTACTTCTACTAATGCTTTCTCTCTACTTTTTCACCCTTTATTCCGAGCTCTGTGGATGAAATGCTCCTGGTGCTGCAGCCAGGAGTCAGTGCTGTGCCTCTGAGGTGGAGGAGCCAACTTCAGGACACGGGTCAACTAGAGACCTGCCAGCTCCACATAATATCAAATGGCAAAAATCTCACAGAGATCTCCATCTCAACGCCAGCACCCAGCTTCACTCAATGACCATCAAGCTACAGTGCTGGACATCCTATGACAAACAACTAGCAAAAGAGGAACACAACCCCACCCACTAGCAGAGAGGCTACCTAAAATCATAATAAGGCCACAGACACCCCAAAACACACCACCAGACGTGGACCTACCCACCAGAGAGACAAGATCAAACCTCATCCACCAGAACACAGGCACTAGTCCCCTCCACCAGGAAACCTACACAACCCACTGAACCAAACTTAGCCACAGGGGACAGACACCAAAAACAACGGGAACTAAGAACCTGCATCCTGCAAAAAGGAGACCCCAAATACAGTAAGATAAGCAAAATGAGAAGGCAGAAAAACGCACCACAGAAGAAGGAGCAAGATAAAACCCCAAATAAAGAGGAAATAGGCAGTCTACCTGAAAAATAATTCAGAATAATGATAGTAAAGATGATCCAAAATCGTGGAAATAGAATAGACCAAATGCAAGAAACATTCAACAAGGACTTAGAACAGCTAAACATGAAACAAACAAAGATGAACAACACAGTGAAATGAAAAATACTCTAGATGGGACCAATAGCAGAATAACTGAGGCAGAAGAACGGATAAGTGACCTGGAAGATAAAATAGTGGAAATAACTACTGCAGAGTAGAATAAAGAAAAAAGAATGAAAAGAACTGAGGACAGTCTCAGAGACCTCTGGGACAACATTAAATGCACCAACATTCGAATTATAGGGGTTCCAGAAGAAGAAGAGAAAAAGAAAGGGACTGAGAAAATATTTGAAGAGATTATAGTTGAACACTTCCCTAATATGGGAAAAAGAAATAATCAAATCCAGGAAGCACAGAGAGTCCCATTCAGGATAAATCCAAGGAGATATATGCCAAGACACATATTAATCAAACTGTCAAAAATTAAATACTTAGAAAGCATATTAAAAACAGCAAGGGAAAAATAACACAAAAGGGCAGCCCCATAAGGTTAAGAGCTGATCTTTCAGCAGTAACTCTGCAAGCCAGAAGGGAGTGGCAGGACATATTTAAAGTGATGAAGGAGAAAAACCTGCAACCAAGATTACTCTACCCAGCAAGGATCTCATTCAGATTGATGGAGAGATTAAAACCTTTACAGACAAGCAAAAGCTGAGAGAGTTGAGCATCACCATACCAGCTTTACAACAAATGCTAAAGGAACTTCTCTAGGCAAGAAACACAAGAGAAGGAAAAGACCTACAATAACAAACCCAAAACAATTAAGAAAATGGGAATAGGAACATACATATCGATAATTACCTTAAATGTAAATGGACTAAATGCTCCCACCAAAAGACACAGATTGGCAGAATGGATACAAAAACAAGACCCATATATATGCTGTCTACAAGATACCACTTCAGACTTAGAGACACATACAGACTGAAAGTAAGGGGATGGAAAAAAATATTTCATGCAAATGGAAACCAAAAGAAAGCTGGAGTAGCAATTCTCATATCGGATAAAATAGACTTTAAAATAAAGACTATTAGAAGAGACAATGAAGGACACTACATAATGATCAAGGGATTGATCCAAGAAGAAGATATAACAATTGTAAATATTTATACACCCAACATAGGACCTCAAAACATAAGGCAAATACTAACATCCATAGAAGGGGAAACACATTCATAGTAGAGGACTTTAACACCCCACTTTCACCAAAGGACAGATCATACAAAATGAAAATAAGGAAACACAAGCTTTAAATGATACATTAAACAGGATGAACTTAATTGATATTTATAGCATACTCCATCCAAAAACAACAGAATACACATTTTTCTCCAGTGCTCATGGAACATTCTCCGGGATAGATCATAACTTGTGTCACAAATCAAGCCTTGGTAAATTTAAGAAAATTGAAATTATATCAAGTATCTTTATGACCACAACGCTATGAGACTAGATATCAAATACAGGAAAAGACCTGTAAAAAATACAAACACATGGAGGCTAAACAGTACACTACTTAATAATGAAGTGATCACTGAAGAAATCTAAGAGGAAATAAAGAAAAACCTAGAAACAAATGACAATGCAGACACGACAACCCAAAACCTATGGGATGCAGCAAAAGCAGTTCTAAGACGGAAGTTTATAGCAATACAAGTCCACCTTAAGAAAAAGAAAACATCTCAAACAACCTAACCTTGCACCTAAAGCAATTAGAGAAAACAGAAGAAAACCTCCCCAAAGTTAGCAGAAGGAAAAAAATCATAAAAATCACATCAGAAATAAATGAAGGAGATGATAGCAAAGATCAATAAATCTAAAAGTTGATTCTTTGAGAAGATAAACAAAATTGATAAACCATTAGCCAGACTCATCAAGAAAAAAAGGGAGAAGACTCAAATCAATAGAATTAGAAATGAAAAAGAAGAAATAACAACTGACACTGCAGAAATACAAAAGATCATAAGCAACTCTATGCCAATAAAATGGACAACCTAGAAGAAATGGGCAAATTCTTAGAAATGCACAACCTGCCAAGACTGAATCAGGAATAAATAGAAAATATGAACAGACCAATCACAAACACTGAAATTGAAACTGTGATTAAAAATCTTCCAACAAACAAAAGCCCAGGACCAGATGTCTTCACAGGCGAATTCAAACATTTAGAGAAGAACTAAAACCTATCTTTCTTAAACCCTTCCAAAATATAGCAGAGGGAGGAATACTCCCAAATTCATTCTACGAGATCACTTTCACCTTGATACCAAAACCAGACAAGGATGTCACAAAGAAAGAAAACTACAGGCCAATATCACTGATGAACATAGATGCAAAAGTCCTCAACAAAATACTAGCAAACAGAATCCAGCAGCACATTAAAAGGATCATACACCATGATCAACTGGGATTTATCCCACGGATGCAAAGATTCTTCAATATATACAAATCAATCAATGTGATACACCATATTAACAAATTGAAGGAGAAAAACCATATGATCATCTCAATAGATGCAGAGTAATCTTTCGAAAAATTTCAACACCCATTTATGATAAAAACCCTGCAGAAAGTGGGCATAGAGGGAACTTACCTCAACATAATAAAGGCCATATATGACAAACCCACAGCCAACATCGTCCTCAATGGTAAAAAACTGAAAGCATTTCCACTAAGATCAGGAACAAGACAAGGTTGCCCACTCTCACCACTCTTATTCAACATAGTTTTGGAAGTTTTAGCCACAGCAATCAGAGAAGAAAAGGAAATAATAGGAATCCAAATCGGAAAGAAGAAGTAAAGCTGTCACTGTTTGCAGATGACATGATCCTATACATAGAGAACCCTAAAGATGCTACCAGAAAACTACTAGAGCTAATCAATGAATTTGGTAAAGTGGCAGGATACAAAATTAATGCACAGAAATCTCTGGCATTCCTATAAACTAATGACGAAAAATCTGAAAGTGAAATCAAGAAAACATTCCCATTTACCATTGCAACAAAAAGAATAAAATATCTAGGAATAAACCTACCTAAGGAGACAAAAGACCTGTATGCAGAAAATTATAAGACGCTGATGAAAGAAATTAAAGATGATACAAATAGATGGAGAGGTATACCATGTTCTTGGATGGGAAGAATCAACATTGTGAAAATGACTCTACTACCGAAAGCAATCTACAGATTCAATGCAATCCTTATCAAACTACCACTGGCATTTTTCAGAGAACTAGAACAAAAAATTTCACAATTTGTATGGAAACACAAAAGACCCAGTATAGCCAAAGAAATCCTAAGAACGAAAAACGGAGCTGGAGGAATCAGGCTTCCTGACCAAACTATACAACAAAGCTACAGTAATCAAGACAGTATGCTACCGGCACAAAAACAGATATATAGATCAATGGAACAGGTTAGAAAGCCCAGAGATAAACCCACACACATATGGTCACCTTATCTTTGATAAAGGAGGCAGGAATGTACAGTGGATAAAGGACAGCCTCTTTAATAAGTGGTGCTGGTAAAACTGGACAGGTACATGTAAAAGTTTGAGATTAGATCACTCCCTAACACCATACATAAAAATAACCTCAAAATGGATTAAAGACCTAAATGAAAGGCCAGAAACTATCAAACTCTTAAAGGAAAACACAGGCAGAACACTCTATGACATAAATCACAGCAAGATCCTTTTTGACCCACCTCTTAGAGAAATGGAAATAAAAACAAAAATAACCAAATGGGACCTAATGAAACTTCAAAGCTTTTGCACAACAAAGGAAACAATAAACAAGACCAAAAGACAACCCTCAGAATGCGAGGAAATATTTGCAAATGAAGCAACTGACAAAGAATTAATTTCCAAAATTTACAAGCAGCTCAATAACAACAAAAAAAAAACAACCCAAGCCAAAAATGGGCAGAAGACCTAAATAGACATTTCTCTAAAGAAGATATACAGATTGCCAAAAAACACATGAAAGAATCTCAACATCATTAATCATTAGAGAAATGCAAATTAAAACTACAATGAGATATCATCTCACACCGGTCAGAATGGCTATCATCAAAAAATCTAGAAACAATAAATGCTGGAGAGGGTGTGGAATAAATGGAACACTCTTGCACTGCAGGTGGGAATGTGAATTGGTACAGCCACTATGGAGAACAGTATGGAGGTTCCTTAAAAAACTACAAATAGAACTACCATATGACCCAGCAATCCTACTACTGGGCATATACCCTGAGAAAACCATAATTCAAAAAGAGTCATGTACCAAAATGTTCATTGCAGCTCTATTTACAATAGCCCGGAGATGGAAACAACCTAAGTGCCCATCATTGGATGAATGGATAAAGAAGATGTGGCACATATATACAATGGAATATTAGTCATAAAAAGAAACGAAATTGAGCTATTTGTAATGAGGTGGATAGACCTAGAGTCTGTCATACAGAGTGAAGTAAGTCAGAAAGAGAAAGACATATACCGTAGGCTAACACATATATATGGAATTTAAGAAAAAAATGTCATGAAGAACCTAGGGGTAAGAGAGGAATAAAGACACCTACTAGAGAATGGACTTGAGGCTATGGGGAGGGGGAAGGGTAAGCTCTGACAAAGCGAGAGCGAGGCATGGACATATATACGGTACCAAACATAAGGTAGAAAGCTAGTGGGAAGCAGCCGCATAGCACAGGGAGATCAGCTTAGTGCTTTGTGACCGCCTGGAGGGTTAGGATAGGGAGGGTGGGAGGGAAGGAGACGCAAGAGGGAAGTGATATGGGAACATATGTGTATGTATAACTGAGTCATTTTGTTATAAAGCAGAAACTAACACACCATTTTAAAGCAATTATACCCCAATAAAGATGTTAAAAATATATACATATTTAAAAAATAAAATTTAATAAAAAGAATTTCTCTTTTTTTGTTTTTCTTGTTATTTAATTTTATAATGAGGTATAGCTGATTTTGAATACTCTGTTTCTTCCTGCGCTACATCTATCCACTTGATTCACTTAAAGGGAGACATCAATAAATTATTTACAGATACTTACCAGTCCTATATATCCTTTTCCGGTGACAACAGTGTGCTGAGTCTAGCTCTATGAGTTATACAGTAGGTCCTATTTTGTTTATGGAACTATATCTATGCTAATTACAACCTGCTGGTTTATGCACCTCCCACCCCAACTTTCTCCTTTAGCAGCCATGAATGTGTTTTCTAAATGTGTGACTCTATTTCTGTTTTGTAATTGAGTTCATGTGTAGCCATTTTTAGATACCATCTATAAGAGATACCTTATAAGAAGTGTCTTTTTATGTCTGGCTTATGTCACTTAGAACGATCATACCTCAGTCTCCAGGAGTTGCTGCAATGGGTCTTATTTTGTTGATTTAATTGCTTATGAATATTCCATTGTACATAAGTACCACATCTTCTTTATCCATTTTTTCCTTCCAAGGACATGTAAGTTGTACCCAAGCTGAGGCATTTCTAAACAGAGCAGCATGAAACGTAGGGGTGCCCGTGTCCTGTCGATTTTTGGTTTTCCCAAGATATACGCCCAAGAGTGGAAGTGCCCTATACTCTGTAGCTCTGTTTTTTAGATGTTGCAGGAAACACCATACACTTCTCCAGAGTGGTTGCTGGCTATTTACACCGCCCCCCCCAATCAGCGTAAAAAGGCTCCCTTTTCTCCATGGACTGTACTGCATTTCTCGTTTTACACTTTTCCAGGATGACCCTTCTGACGAATGCGAAGTGAGACTTCTTTGTAGTGCTGATTTGCATTTCCCTCTTGTTTGGATGGCCAAAAAGGGCGTATGCATTATTCCTGAATATATTAATTTATATAATGGGGTTTAGCTGATTTCCACTGCTGTGTTTTTGCCGCTTTACACCCACTTGATTCACTTACAGAGAGATACCAATAAATACTTTTAAAATTCTTACTAGTCAGATATATTCTTCTGCGGTGAAGAGGGGGTGTTGAGTCCAGTTCATTGAGCAAGGAGTAGGTCTTATCTATTACATGTTTGGTTTATGGAACGGTATCCGTGCTAATTGCACACTCTGGTTTTACGCATCACCCCGCCTCACATTTCCACATAAGCAGGCATAAGTGTGTTTTCTAAGTGTGTGACTTTGTTCTGCTTTGTAATTCAGTTCATGTGTAGCCATGTTTACATTCCCTCTATAAGTGACATAAGTTTCTTTTTCTGTCTGACTTATTTCACTTAGAATCAGCGTACCTAAATCCACTCATTATTCTGCTACTAGCCTTATGACATTGATTTCATGGCTGAGTGATATTCCATTGTACATAAGTGCCAGGACCTCTTTATCCATTTTTCTCTTTCCTGGGATATTTAAGGTGTACTGAGGTCGAGGTTCCCGTAAACAGAGCAGCCCTAAAATTTGGGGTGGCTGGGTGTTGTTGATTTTTAGTTTTCCCAGGATATACGCCCATGAGTGGAAGTGTCGTATCCTCTGTAGCTCTGTTTTTTAGATGTTTCAGGAAACACCAGACACTTTTCCAGAGTGGCTGTTGAAAATTTACATCCTGCCCATCAGCGTAACAAGGCTGCCTGTTCTCCATGGTCTGTCCTGCCTTTCTGGTGTTTACACATTTTTCGGTTGGCCCTTTTGACCGGTGGGAAGTGAGACTTCTTTGTAGTGTGGATTTGCATTTCCCACTTGCTTGGTTGGCCAAAAAGGGCTTATGCGGTTTTTTTCCTGAATATATTCGGGAAAAAACTCATATGCCCTTTTCGGCCAAATGTATTATTGTCAAAGTTCTGCCGCTTTTCATGTGCTTTAAAGGTGACTCCAATCTACCTCTTGAAATCTGTTCCCTGCAATTCTGCCTTGCTTTCAAATCCTCTCCGTTGCCTTACCTTAATATAGTTTTGGACGATGGTTGTCTTTTATAACTCTGCAGGTTTGTGAATTGCAGTGTCCCTGAGCTCCATTTTTCAACTCGCTTTTTTGTGAGCTGGTCGCAAAACCGCAGGATTGCTTCAGGCCCTATTCTGGTTCCGGGGCGGCAGGCTGAGCCTTTGGTTAATTCTTCTTCCTGGTGGGAAATTAGAGTGACATGTGCCTGTCCAAACACCTACAGATAGTCTCTCATTGGTTACCCCTCTTCCCGTTCATCCTCCGCACAAATTGCAAATTGTGCGAAACAGGAGATTAAAGGCGCTGACTCTCCAAGTGGGGAGATTGTTAGTAAAGCGGCTGGAATGGCGAACCCGAGCACCAGGAGATGAAAAATGAGGTGCGTTTTAGAAACCTTTCCCGATCACACGGTGTCCCACTGTCTGGGTTTCCCATGCATGTTTTAGCTGTAGGAAGATTCCCTTAAACCTGGAGAGTTGGGACCCATGGAATGGGTAGCAAGCAATATTGCTTTAAAGGGTCTGCATTTGCTCACCCAACCTCACCAATCCTCTCAGCCCCAAGTGTCCAGCCTTATGTCTCATCCAGCTGTAGGTGTATATGTGGTCAATCCAGGATGCATCACAGCCCCTGAACGAATTTTGTCAGAATTTCTCTCTCTTTCACTGTCGTTGTGTTTTTTTTCTGAAATTTATTTTCATAATGGGGTTTAGCTCATTTTCACTTCTGTGTTTATTCCACTCTACACACACTTGATTCACTTACAGAGATAGCAATACATAGGTTTTAAGATTCTTACTAGTCAGATATATTCTTCGGCAGTGAAGAGGGGGTGTTGAGTCCAGTTTACTGAGCAAGGAGTAGGTCTTGTCTATTACATATTTGGTTTATGGAACGGTATCTGTGCTAATTTCAAACTCTGGTTTTATGCATCACCCCACCTCACCTTTCCCCTTAAGCAGGCATAAGTGTGTTTTCTAAATGTGTCACTTTGTTCTGCTTTGTAATTCAGTTCATGTGTAGCCATGTTTACATTCCCTCTATAAGTGATATGATAAGTTTCTTTTTCTGTGTGACATTTCAATTAGTATCATCGTATCTAAATCCGTTTATTATGCTGCTAATAGCCTTATGACGTTGATTGCATGGCTGAGGGATATTCCATTGTACATAAGTACCACAACCTCTTTATCCATTTTTCTCTTTCCTGAGACATTTAAGGTGTACCGAAGTCGAGGTTCTTGTAAAAAGAGCAGCCCTAAACTTTGGGGTGGCTGTGACTTGTTGATTTTTAGATATCCCAGGATATACGCCCATGAGTGGAAGTGCCCTATGCTTTGTAACTCTGTTTTTCAGATGTTTTAGGAAACACCAGACACTTCTCCAGAGTGGCCGTTGGCAATTTACAACACACCCATCAGCGTAACAACAGGTCTATGTGCCTGTGCAGTTCTCCGGTATGTAGCACCGGGCTTATTTCACAATGAAAAATTAAGGCTTATTTTAAACTTCACGTCTCAGTGACTCTCTGTGGAAGAGAAAAAATTCATCTATCTTGCATATAGTTCTCCACAAAGAGGAGTCTGTGTCTCAGTAGCAGAATGCAGGAGGACGTTCTCATTGGATCATCTCAAACGCATCTGCTGTCCCTGAGCATGTGGGCATCAGAAGCTGACTCAGTGGTTCTTAACAGTGGAGAACTTGGCCCTAGGGGACATCTGGCCATGTCTGGAGACATTTTGGCTGTCACAGCTGTGGGGGAAAATGCTACTGGCCTCTAGTGTGTAGAGACAGAGGATACTGCTAAACATGTTTGACCCCAGCAAAGAATAATCTGGTCCAACATGTCAATAGTGTTGCTGTTAAGAAACCCTGGGTTAACATTTTAATTCAAATTGTATTAAAAATGTAAATATTCAAAAAACAATTTACTGGTATGTGTTAGTTACACCTCAGGCACGACAGCCATAGCAAGATTACCACACTGAATGGACAATATTTAAAACATCACTTGATAAGTAATTGACAAAATATGACCCTTGCCTTTGTCAGAAGTTTGTGGAAGTGGTAATAGAGAGGATAAGCAGTGATCTTGGCACCCACCAAGTGCAAACGCCCTGCATATTGCGACTGGCTGCTTTGCTGGTGAAGCCTGTAGAGTCTGTTGCACTGCAAGGGATGCCTTGGTGCATGGGCCACACCTCCCGCTTGGGGAGTGAAACACTCTGAGAGGCTGCGCTGAACACTCTCAGCTGAGCCCCTCCTTAAACACTGCCCTCAGCTGGGGTGAGCAGCCTTGCCCAAAGTCACCTCAGGCACCTCCTCCGTCAGCTTGAGGCTAATGACTTGTCTGAGAAGGAATGTAATGGATTCGAGGCTCTGCCGAGGGGCCCTCCTAGCCCCTGAGCTCCCAGCGGGATCACCTGAGGCTTTTGTGTGCGCAGTGCGGTCGCTCCTCCCTCTGCCCAGTCCTCAGCCCTCCTTCCCCCTCACCACCCCTTGGTGCTGAGGGTCCTCCCCAGTAAACTTTCTCAGAGTTTGTTTCCCAGGGAACCCACATTGAGACATGCACAGATATAATAATTTTAGGCAAATTTAACAGTGCCGTGTAAGGATCTCTTTAGGACACATTAAGGTTTCAGAACAGTACAAAAGAAACCACGTGATAATTCATATGAGAACATTTTGTGTTCCTGTAGCTCAAGAGGGTTGGAGGGATAGTGAAAGAGAAAGTACTTTCAATGGATACAAAGCTACTCCTTGAAATGATGTATGATGACTGACTGGAAGTAGAATGTGGGTAAATAATGTGATGTCACGGGACCAGTCCCTTTCTTATTTAAAAGTTTCAGTTTCTGGTTTGTTTTGCTTGCTTGTTTGTTTTCCTACAAATATCCCCATGCCATTTATTGAAACTGACTAGGTGGGCTATGACATGGAAAGGACTCTGTAGTAAGTACAGCCTGCCCACTCACCTTACAATTCTGTGTTCGAAGAAGCCCGTCGCTTCCCCTTCATTTGATTTATCATCTTTAGTAGCAATATATGCTTAAATCATAAAGAGACAGGGAAAAATAGAGAACGTTTTTTTCTACTTCAATATTTCTAATGGGGGGAAAGAGTTTAGCAAAGGCCTTTCAGCTTTTCCACATAGGAATCTGCATTTTTATGTAAATTATATTTATATATTAGGATTTGTTCTCCAAATTTTCTTACGGTCTGTATGGTTTCTTATGATTCATTTCATTTGCAGACACTACAGAAGATGTGAAAAGTGTTGCTATGCAAGACTAAGGGCACTGATATTTTTCTGTTACTGATTATAATAACGATGTAGATACGTATCAATAACATATGCAGAGCAGACAATAGGTGTGTGGGTTGAAAGGGGAATTGGAAATAAAAGTGGAGATTGAATTATATTCCAGTGAGGCTGCTCATCTTTGTAGTGCTTATTCTTTAAGCATTTTAAACCCTTAGGGACTTGTTTCATGTTGGCATTCGGTCAGAAGGCATGCCATTACACACCTGTCTCTAATTCAATTTAATTGAAGGTTATTTTATTCCTGATGAGTGCCCATATTGTTATAATGTATGAAATATGATTTATATTGGAATAACACAAGACTAATTGTTTTTTGCTACCAGTTATCACACTCTTGTATTTATGTCGTACTCCTTCCTCCTTTGATAAGGCAAAGTGCTTTCATAAAATCTCATTTATTGTCATAAAATTTCTGAGGGATAGATTGGACACGATTAAACTTCTTTTTCACTATGGATTAGGAAATTGGGACTTAGAAAGTGTTGCCTTTATACCACATATAGGTTTGGGGCACAGTAAGTTGCCGTCATACTTGGTGGCAACCAGAAGATTAGGAGAAAAAAAACAAAGTTTAATTTCTGTGAAGGTCAGAATATACAGCAGAACTCCATCAAAGCCAGTTTTATCAATTGTCTATTTGTCATTATTTGACTTGAGGCTGATTTGAAACTTTTATTTTCATTCTTTGTGGATTTTGTTCCTTGGGGTTGTTTTTTTGGTCACGCTGAGTGGCTTGTGGGATCTTAGTTCCCCGACCATGGATCGAACCCACACCCACAGCAATGAAAGCACAGAGTCTTAACCACTGGACCAGCAGGGAAGTCCCTGGATATTGTTATATAAACCCTTTCTTGGGGAACACATTGAACTTGCCAGAGAAGAACAATTGAAAGGAATCTTGATAATTGCAAATGAACCTGATCTGTTGCTTAAAGAAGGTCCAACACAAACTCTACTTGAAACTAAATATGAGCAGTGAGTCCTACTATCTGGAGGTTTAGAATACACATGAGCAGGGTTTTAATATTTGTAGTACAAAACATGGTTTTAGCTAAAGGAAAATAAAACGAACAAAAACCAAATTTATCTCTGGGGTCTGTGAATATTTTTAACTCCAATTTCATCTTCCTGTTCTGAGTGGGAGGGAAGGAGTAAGTGTCCAGAGTAATAAAGAACTTCTGGAAAAGTATCGAGAGTTTTGAGACCCTGAAAAGACTATTGTGAAAGGACCAAAGACTCAAAGTTTAAATGAAGGCTCCATCCTTTGTTACTGATGGCATGTATGCAGCAGGCAGATAATAAGGTCAACTTACTGGTCTTGGTGGTGAACCACTCAGTTCACTATGCTTAGGTTCTTCAGTTCATGAATGTTCTTTTATGCTTTTATGTGGAACTAGCTTAGTCAGTTGAGCAAGCAGACCAGGCCCTTTTAAAGAAAACTGCTTTACTCTGTATTCAAGGCTTTCTTTCTCTTTCTTTTCTTTTTTCCTTTTGTTGCACAAATTGTTCTTTTCCTTTCTCAGTCAACAGGCAGCCTTGGCTATGGCCATCCTCTGTTGAGGGCACTGAGGTGGCTTTGACACAGGAGCAGTGAGTGGGGTCTCCATCACTCACACGCTAGGACTCAAAGGATGGGGATGATTTCAGTTTGTGGAGGTGCAGCACAGTTATCTTAAAAAGTGTTCTTGTATCTGAAATGAGTATTCCAATGACTTGTTAATATTCTCACTTTACTCATATTAAACCCATCCAGACTAAAGGAATTTTTCTTACAACTTTATTCTCTGTTGCATGTAATAAATAATGAAATTTATCAACAAGGCATTTCCAGTTATAATTAACATCTGTGATGCCTATGTGAAGAGGGAATTCAAAGTTTCTCTACCCTCATACCCCTTTTATAACCCTCTAGAGAGAAGTTAGGGCAAGAGCAATCACTCTCAAAAGCAGATGTGTTGTGCAAATGCTAGAACATCCTGGAAGGTTTTTTTTTTTTTCCTAGAGCTGGTGTCCCCTAGGTGGGTTGCATGGATGTGTTTTCTTCTGTGTGTCTGGACTTAAGAATCTGGGCTCAATCAGCCCTAGCCAGCTCTCACTTTCACTTTGCCCACATGCAGCCAAGTTTACTGCTACCATATCAGCCTGAAAAACCTAGGGCAGGTGGCCTGGTCCACTTTAATATAAGTTGAGTATTGAGTAATCTGCTCCCTCTTTCCCCTTGTCTCCATCTCCAATATCCCTGGCCTTATGGGATGTGGATTTTCTTTTTCTCTGAGTTTTAAGATTCAATATTTGAGTCTGGGTTTGAGGGGAAGAAGGATCCCCAAGGCAAAAAACAGAAATTTCCTGTGGTCCAGTCCAATATCCTAGTTCCTACAATGGATTTTAGACCCAAAGCTTAAGCTAAATAATAAAGTATTTGCATCTCTTTGCCCTCTTTATATATAAGTATAGCGTTCTCAGGAAGAAGGATCTATTTTACTGTGATCTGGTGGAAAATTAGACAGACTTGGTTCTGCCACTGTAGTAAATGATTCAAACAAGTTATTCCACTTGAGCCTTAGTCTCCCAACTGTAAACTGGTTGTTAAACACTCTTTGGTTGTGAGGATTTATTACAATTTATTAAGATTTAAAACTTATCTAGTACAGTGCCAGACACAGAACATGTGTCTATAATATGGAAACAAAGATGAAATGAGCACATTCTAGGCTAGGAAAAATGTTTGGCTACTATTAGATTTATTATATAGAAATGTGCTTTTTGCATGCTTGTAAGTGTCTAGCATTCCACTAACAACGCCCAGGGGTGAGTACTCCTCAGGGCTGCAGGAGCCTGGAGGAATGAGGAATAAAACAGAGGTCACAGGACTGTGAAGCTCTCTTAAGGCCGAGCAGGCCGCAATGGCTGGCTTGGATGAGTGCGATAGCTTTGTGAAGACCCTGAAGATGAAGTGTCCATGTCCGTCATGTCCAAATGGTGAGGCAAAGTGGACATGAGAGTGAACAGCTTGTGGGGAAACTACCATACTAAGTCATGTTTGCCACCTGCTGGGGGTAGATTTATGGCTTACACTACACAGGACTTGACAGAGTGGGATTTCTGGGGCAGGGTCTGCATGTCTATCATCTGTTCATAGGATTTGTTTCCAAGGCTGCATCCTGCTTTCTTCCAGAGCATATTCCGCCTCTGTATCTCAGGTATCTGTTTTTCCCCTCTCTGTCTTAAAATCTTCTGACCACCATCACTCTTATCTTCTTTGACTTTCCAAGAGCTGCTGAAACTTAAACGTCTCTAGTAGGCAGTCCCCACAGAGCGTGCTGTTGGCCTGCTGGCCCCGCAGAAGAGGCCTCACTCGTTGTGGATGCTGTGAGTCTCCTCAACATCCATTAACATCCTCCCCCATTAGCATCGACCCTGTCTCCAGCCTGGCTTGGTGTAAACCCAGAGAGCAATCCCTTCCTCCTATCTACAGCTCTGGTCATTTACAACAAAGCCAGGCATGCTCCCAGCTACAAGGGTGAGTCTGGGGTGGTTCAGTCACAGAAAATGTGAGGAATTCCGTTCAAAGGTTGTAGAACTCAAGCTCTGTGTCCTACTGGTAAAGTGAGGAAACATCAGTAGCATTCCTATGGCTGAAGTGAGGCGGCTTTGGGATGGCCCTGACTGCGAAGGAAGGGCGTTGTGTCTTTATGATATCTTTGTATAAACCAACTTCAAGGCTCATCCAGCCTCTGGAATTCCCAATAAGACGGACTAGTACGTTCTTTTTGGACATTTATTCTTAATTGCTATTGTGAACATCTTAATGGG
Organism: Aethalodelphis obliquidens; assembly: GCF_003676395.1. Taxonomy (NCBI): domain Eukaryota; kingdom Metazoa; phylum Chordata; class Mammalia; order Artiodactyla; family Delphinidae; genus Aethalodelphis; species Aethalodelphis obliquidens. The sequence continues at coordinate 4,512,828 of NW_020838039.1, read as the reverse complement.
TGTAATTATGGGTACGTGCCTCTGTGTACACCAGATCTCAGGAACTCCTCATTATGGATGAGAGTGCCAGTTTGGACTTAGGTACCATAGGTAAGGCTGCCAGAAAGAGAAAGGAAGATGCACAAAAATGTGTGCTGCACAGGGTTGAAGAAGCTGCACGGAAACGAAATCCTGCCTCTTGCAAAGATGACAGGTAGTTCAAAGGCTCAGAAAGGAACTTGTTTTTGGTTAAAGCACTAAAGCAAAAATCCACCAAAATATAACTTTTTGGGAGAAAAAGAATTATTTTAAGGTCTGACTTTTACAGTTTCAATTGTAAACCTCCCTGTCTCACCAAAGCTTTCAGCCGACGCTTCTAACACAAAAACTTTTTGCAAGTGGATTCTGGTGGCAAACAGGATTCTGGTTTTCAGTTTTACATCTGGGTTGACATGGTACAGGATAAGAGTAAAACAATTCATAAGCTAAAACAGGAGCTCAGAGTCAGAGGTTAATCTGAATCCATGATTCTATCCCTCTCAATGTTTGGAGTAGCTAGAGGAATGATGAGCGATCCTATCTCCTCTCGTGGGTCGTGGGGTGTGATTCAAGCTTATTTTACTTGATCGGCCAGAAAGGATTTTTTTTTTTTTTGGTAAAACCGTTTGAGTTACATATAGGAGGGAAAAATTACAATATACATACTTTTGAATTTGTACAGATGCTAAACAAAATCTCAATCTAGCATGATACAGATTAAGGGTGGTGCTATTTCCAATTCCAAATTGAAGTCAGCAGGAAATAAATTTTTACAATTGAACAATTTTGAGTGTAAACAGTTTCATCAGTCATGTTGTTGTTTTAAGCCACCTCTTGTGTCACTTTAGGGATGGACACCATTGGTTGTGTTTTCCTGGTTCAAATTCTAGAGGATGCACATTTGTCTATGTTCTCACATTGGCTGCAGCCCATTCTTTGCGTTTCATATTTAGGTAAGTGGATATCTCTTTGTGAACCTAACACTTTGAGCTTGGGTTTACTATGTACCAGAAGTAACTGAATTTATTCTGTAAGTATAAAAAGACTAGGTCTTAGCTGGAACAAAAACGTCAGAAAAGGAAAATGTCGGAGTTGTAAAGTGTAGCTTTTCAAGTTTATTTTCAGATTTGATACAGAAAAGAGAAACAGCTATAATATGTCTGCATTACTGACATCATACGATTTACTTTTCATAGGAAAATACAAATGAAATGGACCTTGAAGTGAAAATTATTTATTAACCAATTTTAAATTTAGACCTTATGGCAGGAAATATGGAAAAAACGAAGAGCTGTCTGCAGCCATACTTAGCCACGTGCTGGCTGAGCCCCCCCCCCCACTTCCCTCAAGCTTCTCTGGAAAACACTCCCTTTATACATCTCTTTCATAAAAATCCCCACCCCAATCTCCAACCAGGCACAGTAATATGTACAAATAATATATTAAAAATACATATACACATAACTATTCTTATTCCCAAGTGGAGATTTTGGGGTGTATATTTCAGATATGTAAAAACAGTGCTTTTCTGTTACTCTTGTTTTTGTCTAACTTGAATATTTGCAGCTGAGAATTCAGCCCAAGTATTATTTGTGCTGAGAGGGTACTCAACTATGGAATCATAGTTAATCTGCTGTCTGTGAATCTATCCCATAGAGGTGGATTTCAATTAGATTGAGAAATACTGAGAGATGAGTTTTTTCATTCTGGAAAGGGTTGATTTTGGCACTGCTCGCTGGTATCTCCTCAAGCATGGTAGTAGGTAGTAACCTACTCGAATAGTTTCTTGATCAATAGTTTCTTGTCTTTCAGACGTTCTCTAGCTGGGGGTCTTGGGAACTGATGAAGCAGCTTCTGGCGAAGACAACAGGAACCCACACTCAGAAGCCAGAGTCTTCTCTCTGCCTGTGTGGATTATTAGGCTACATTTTGCTGATTTTCTTTACTGCCCCCTATACGTGGAAAAACCTCTCTCTTCATTATAAGATATTTCACCTCCTTCCCTCCTTCCTTTTTCCACTTGCTGAGAAGCAGGGAAGAATGCCAGCTCTGGGGTCTGACTGCGTCTGAATGCTTCTTCCAACATTCTGGCCCTTAGAGCAAGTCCCTGGATCACTCTGAATTGGTTTCCTTATCTGTAAAAACATTTGCTGCTGTGAGGATCCAATGAGTTCATATGTGTAAGGCATTTAGAATGGTGTCTGGCACTTTGCAATTGCTCATAAATGTTAGTCAGTAGTTATTAATAGCTAGTAGTTATTCTGACTCTACACAAGGCATTCTGAGGGCCACAGAGATGGGAAAGAGAGAACTTTTGGTTCCAGGTGAGAGAAAAGACAGCTCCTCAGGAACCCAGAGGCCCCCACTTTTGGATGGTACCTCACTTTCCCATCCTTCTTTGCCCCATGTTTCATGCTGTCCTATCCCTGCCTTTGTCTGAGGAAGAATCTTCCAAAGCTCATGCCTTGACTCCCAGGTGCTGTGACTGACATGTTGTATGAGGTGTGTCCTTCACAACCCCCCACCCTACCCCTCAAGCCCTTGACACTTTGGCTCTCTCTAAATGGCTACAGAGACCCCTTAACTCTGGACAAATCTTCCTTCCTTGCCTACACCAACTAAGTCAAATAACTAGTGATATTTACTGAACTCTTAAGGTACCAAATTATTTTCAGGTTGAATGTTTCCCTTCTATCCTTAATTTCAGTCTAAATTTAAGCACGATTTATCTCGATTTTTCTTAAAACTGAGAAAATTGTTTTAAGAAATAGAAAATATCATAAAATGGGAAAGAACCAGAACACTTATGCAGATAAGCATTTCAATTAATATATTCTATATAAAAAAGACTGCTTCATAGTTGATACACAAAATAGGTTATTTTCCCTTCCCCTTTCTTTATAAACAAACTCATTTTCTTTTTCTGATAATAGAAGCTACACATGGACATTGAAGGTAATTTAGAAAACAGAATAAAGAAAAAGTATGAATTACCCACAATCCCATATGAAGTGGGGCACTTTTAATATTTTCATAACCTCCGTGAATTAGAAAAAAATGCTATTACTGCATTTCTTTTTTGAACATCTACTGTGTATAATTTAATTCCCATTATTTTTATTGCTGTAAATATATCTCTTCCACTTAAATCGTAAGTGTGCAAAAAACTTAAAGTTTAAAATTTTTGCATAGATGAGGGCAATTATTAAATACAAACCTAGATGCTTTCAAGGATTTTTAAAATCAATGTTGTGGAAAGAAGAAAAAAAGGAAGGGACAATGGACAATTCCTCTTGTAAGCCTTCTGGTCAAAATTATAATTAATTTTGGAGTCAGATTCACTCATTCCAATCATCTTATTATTTCAATAATGAGGAGACAGAGGCCCAGGGAGCTTATATGCCTTGTTCAAGTTCACATGCTTTCTTAGTTCTCTCTTTTGCTGAATTTTCCTGTCAATGATCCCTGCATTGGCTCCTCCACTTTTCTGGGTAAGTTACACAGATTCTGCTTTTCTGACAGTGCATGTGAGTAGGTTTTCCTGGAAATGTGATGTGAATCTTCTATCTTCTGTATTTATAATAGTTTTTTCTTTTAGGTTAACTTATTCAATATCCATTCTATCTTGATGATTTCATTTTCTGAGAATTTGGCATTGCCTAGTATGATCTAAAGCTGGTGGGTGCATTTAGAACCATAATTTCAAGAACTATCCTAGGACATTTATATTCAAGCAGTTTCTTTGTGAAATGCTTTCCCATCATTCCTGGCTCCCAGCCAGGAATAGACGGCTTACTATGCCTCAGAATTTAACAAATTCCCAGTTGAAGAGTCAGCATCTAATTGAATTAATGAAACAGTATAGACGGATAAGAAATATATTGGCCACACCAAAAAATGTCAGCATAATCTCTGAACAGAATTCAGGGAAGCTCAAAATACTCCACAATTTCCAAAATCATTCAGAGAAAGCCCATTAGTCTTGGGTTCAGCACTGTACTGCAGAAGTCAATTATTATTATTAAAACATTTTAATCTGTGCAATTCCTGCATTTCAGCTCTCATATTACTGTTGTCTTGTCTTTTTATTGCTAAAACCAATCTTGAAAGAAAAGAAGTTGTTACCTATACTATAGCTGCGTTTACCATAGCCTGTTGGTGATTGTTTTCTGGCTCTTTTATGATTCCTTTTTTTTTCTTTTTGATGTGGACTATTTTTAAAGTCTTTACTGAATTTGTTACAGTATTGCTTCTGTTTTATGTTTTGGTATTTTGGCCGTGAGGCATGTAGGATCTTAGTTCCCCGACCAGGGATGGAACCCCCACCCCCTGCACTGGAAGGAGAAGTCGTAACCACTGGACCTCCAGGGAAGTCCCTGTCTTCTGGTCCTTTAGAAATAGATTTTTTCTTTTCCTTTTTTTTATTGAAGTATAATTTACATACAATGTTATGTCAGTTTCAGGTGTACGAAATAGTGATTCAACATTTATATATATTATGAATTGATCACCATGATAAGTCTAGTAATCTGTCACTGTGCCAAGTTATTACAATATTATTGACTATATTCCCTATGCTGTACAGGACATACCCATGAATTATTTATCTTATAACTGGAAGTGTGTATCTCTTAATTCCCTTCACCTATTTTGCCCAGCCCTGTACCCCCTGCCCTCCAGTGACCACCAGTTTATTCTCTGTATTTATGAGTCTGCTTCTGTTTTATTTGTCCATTGTTGGTAATTTCTTTCCAGTGTAATATTGCTATTTCTGTGCATCTGTACAGAATGGATTATTTCTAGGACTTATGAATTAAAGAGACACATCTAGATTTCAGAAGAAACAGATTATCCCTGAAAATTCAAATCAATAGGCCTTGAAGCAAAAGTCAAAAGTAGTTTGGAGGAATGTGAAAAGAGGTGGCTGAGTGAAAGTTGCTGGTGAGTTCCTAGAGGTACCCAGGCATAAGTAGGACCTGAAGATCAGAAGAAAGTAGCTTTGGTGGGTATCTAGGAAATTCATTTGGGGGAGCTAAGCCTGGGGTGCGAGCAGGGTAGCTTTAAAATGGGAATACAAATTTCTTGGGAGCAGAGGGAGAGAAGGATTTGGTTGGAAAGAGGCTGAGGTTTTGAAAGGCCTGAGTGAAATTCTTCCTGCTGGCCAAGGAATTTTGTTTTTGTTTTTGTTTTTCCCTACGATTGTAATGCAAAAACAAAACAGAAACAAACCACACTTAACAATACAGAAAATTAACAGTTATATCATTTTTTTTCTTCTGGGGTTTTTACCTTTAAATACACTAAAATATAATGATTTTTCTGAGCAAATTATAGATGACACATTTCAAAAATGATGAAATGACAAAAATTACAAATCACACTAAAATTTCAAGTTTTATATTTTAATTTTTTTCTCAGAAAAACCCTAAGGTTTTTCCTAAAGTATGAAAATATCTAACAACTTTATATCTCTCTATGAGGTAGAAATTCTTAGAACCCAAGAATTTCTCTATTTTCTTTATTCAAATATCTAGTGTGTTGGGTGGCAAGCACTAAATGGGGTGTACCTCTAGATAAGACCTTGTAGAACAAAGCTGGTCAGGGTAGTCTGTGGAACTAGGCACCAATTAATTTAGTGGAAACTTTGGAAACCATTGTCAAGTAGACATCTGATAGTGCCCTATTTTTCCATTGTTCTGTTCCCCACCAGTTCTCCTCCTCAAACTTAATAATGTTCTCCTTGGGCACCAGATGATCTGTCTCTTCACTACTTCCACCCCACCTCACCCCAATCTAATTTGTGCTCACTCACTATAATTTAAGAGACAACCATGATGGAGAAGGATCTAAAAACCATGTCATAAAAGGAAACCGTAACCTTATTTTATGATGAGGAGATTTAGGAGACACAGGGGAATGGGCTTCAAATGACTGAGGGGATGATATAGAGCTTAGGGAGCAGATTCATTTTCCTTTTGACAGAAGACAGAACCAAAATCATTTGATAGAAAACTTAGTGAGGTTGACTTTTATCAGTTTATAGACATTGTGTAAAACTTTAGGGAAATTATTTCAGGGAAAATTATTGACATATTGCTAAGTGAGTTTAGTCATAAATTGGATTTCTAAGGGATATTGTAGAGGGCAATTCTGTCTTAAATGGGAACGTTGAACTGAGCATCACCTCAAGTTTTTCCAACCCTAAGATTATCTGAGAACTGAATATCAGTAAGGACTCAGGTAAGATTAAGCTGCAATTTCCGTCATCCCAGTAAACAGTGTGGTAGCCCTAGGAGTGGAACTAGAGAAAACTGATGGTGAGAGTGGCTTTGGGTGAAAATTGTCATGGCTGAGGAGGAAGGGCATGACATTATGTGACACTATAGGGAGCAGTGGTTAAAGACTGAGTTTGGAGTCAAGGCCTGATGGGAGGTGAGTGAAGCCAGGAGAAGACTGATGGACTAGAAGAGTATTTTGACGATTTCTTCCTCTCAGTTTCAGTAACCTTGAGCTTCTTGGAAAAATGGTGTTACTTGCTTAATCAGTAACAAGTATAAGATTGGTATTGGCAGCACTGTACTATGTTTCAAGAGCATTTTATTACTATAATGGATATAGTTGCATAGGGGTGTTCAGTGGGGATTTCTGTAGCCAGAGTTGTCTTGATGTGCGTATTGATTACTCCTCCCCCTGGTCTGGCCAAGGCAGGGTGACGCATCAAATGATGTCTGTCTATACCCGTGGTTTTCACTCCCACCTCTTTGGGTGCAGGCATCTTCTCAAAGCGGTAAAACTCTTTAGGGGAAACCTGCTGAGGTTGCTCCCCAGAATAACCTCTGTGCTTTTCTCTCTAAGGATTGTGGGAACTTTCTGGCTCCCCTCTTGTGCCCTTCCAGAGCCATAATATAGCCACATATTCTCTGTGTATTAGGTATGCTGTACCATAATCCTTAAATTTCCACAGCTCTGGCACTTAACATGAATCACAAGCTGTTTAGTACCTCAATGGAGAAGGAGGACATCCCCATAGTTATGAGAATTGACCTAAAATAATTTGGCCGCTTACCATAACTAGGTTCTTGTTAATATGTAATGTACCTGCCAAAGAAAAAGTGGTGAGGGTTGGCTATGATCTCTCTATTATATTATAACAAAAGAAAATTTATGCCTCATATACAGAGATGTATTAAGCTAAAGTTTATTAGCATATGATGTCTTCGATATTTCCTACAACTTATCTTATAGGCTCAATAAAGTCCCAACTCTTCATTCACTTAGGTGCTCTGACCATACCTTGAATGAAAGGTTCACTTGAAACAGACACAACAGCATTACAGAAGTGGGATTATTTTATTCTTATATCAGACATTCAGAAAACCTCTCATTATCAATGACTAGGCAAAGGACAGATTAGGGAATCAAGACTCAAGTTTTATCTCTAAAGGTGAAAGATAGGTAGATTTTTATAACTTCTTCATCCAAGGATGGGGAGCATATCTCAAGTATTTTAGTCAGCCCACATGTCATAAATGCTTGCCTGTTTCACCAATAAGAGCCAGTTTCTAAGATTTATATTCTAAACACTAAAGCCATAAGTTTCAGTTGTAAAGATCCATGTCTGATACTCAGTATGATAATTGTCAAAGTGTCAATAGTTGATTTGTACAGGATAAAAGAAGTACTTATAATAGCAATTTCTAGAGTATGGACCTTTTTGATATAATGTTAGTTGACCACTCTGGACTGTGCATTCTTGATTAGGGCAACTACCTCTAAACTTAAAGTTTTAACCAACTGCTGGAAATATATTATCACATGGTCCATGCTGAAGTATTTAGAAGTCCATTAGAGTCTGCTATCAACTTCAAACCTTACAAGTGGTTCTCTGGAGACTATTTTCTGAGGTTGAGGATATAGTTCAAGGTGCTCTTCCTGTCTTTTTCCCATCAATGTAAGAGGAAGGGACCAACTCCAATTTCTAAACTGCAGAGACTCTGTTCTCACCCAGAAGAAGACCCTGCTGTATTCCCCCATCTAACCATTTACCTATAGTTGTTGGGGAGTGTAGGAGTGAGAATTATTGCCATACAGGTTTTGCTGGAATATAATCAGCAAATAAATCACAGAGGGTAGTTGAAACCCACAGGGGGAGTGGAACTTACATAGTAAAGCAATCAGTAAAATTTTGTCTGTAGTTTCAGCCATGCTTTCCTAGTGTTAGACCTTCGCGGTCTCCTAGGAGTTTCGACTCGCCCAGGAAACAACAAGAGTCGGAAGTCGATGCAAAACGCAAGAGGTTTATTGAAGGCCGGTGCACCGGGGTTCCTTGGTCCTCACGCAGGAGGTCGAAGAAGGAACCCTTTTGGGCGCGAATATGTCAGTTTTATAGGTTCCCACTTCCCCGTATGTAAATTATAGATTTGGTTGTGTTCTCCTGCTGATTGGTCCCGGCTTAGGCTCGGACCAGAGAGGGAACTTGTCCCCAGCTGCCTGATTGGTCTTTGACAGACACCTCTTTTACATTTTGTTATCTCCCTCCTTCTCCCCAGCTGCCTGATTGGTCTTTGACAGACACCTGTTTTACATTTTATTATCTCCCTCCTTCTCGGAAGGGGGCCGGACATCCTGGAAATTCACCCATTGTCTAAGAAGCCCCTATTGTCTGGAGAGTTCTTAATCATTAGCTGGAACAATGTCCCTCGAGTCCCACACTAGGGCAACTGTTTTCTGGCTCAGAATCTGGGTTTACTCTCAGAATTTTGGCTCCCCATGCAGTTGCGCTGTTTGTGCAACGGCGACTACCCTTAGGATAAAGAAAGAAGAGGAAAATTAAAAAAGAAAGAAATCCTCCCCTCCTCCCAACACTGTGAGAAACACAAAAGTCCAGTTCTCCATTCCTCTTGCTAGAGGGAAGGGTTTTCCCTTAAGATTTTGGGTGCCCACTACATGGCTGCCAGTACTACTGCTGCCACAGCATTGCCATTTTGAGACTGGGACTGGCCTCAGGGAAGGCCAGGAGATAGAAAAAGAAAAAGAGAAAGAAAGGAGGGAATCTCTGCATACCCATCAGCATGCAGAGGACCTCTTTTCTGGTTCTCTGGCTAGAGAGAGGGTGTTTTTCCTGGAGTTTCCAACTGTTCATACCTGTTGCACAGTTCTGGGACTTGGCCCACTTTGGGGTGAAAACCTAGAGATAAATGAGAATATATGCTTCTGGCCATTATTCATGTTTTGATTTTTCTTCCTGATTGTTCTTCTACTTTTTAATTTTCAGAGTTTTCAGGTAGTTGCTTTTGTATTTTCTCAGAGTGTATGGTTGTAATCTGTTAGGAGGGATAGTCCATACTAGGCTTATTCCATCTTGGTTGGTACTGGAAATCAGCAATTTCTTCTAAAATGTTAATTGTTACAGTGGAACCAGTAGTGTAAACCTGACAGTTGTTGTTTTTCCCCCTTTTTTGTAATGCAAATGACTGACTGAGGCTTTTGATTACTAGGCATCCATTTCAAAGCTGGCTATCACTCCCATCTATCCCAGGAATGCAGTAAACGCTGCCGGTCACAGGACCTCGCCTCACTGAGGTTTCTTTGTTTTAGAGATTTTGACTGATTTGGATAATTGACATTTGGGCAACTTTTTTTTTTTTAATCTTCCAGAGCTTTAAATTCCCACTCTTATGTTTTAAATTCACCAATAAAGAATGAGTCCTTGAATTCCTTGGCCCCACCCTTGACCATAATAAAAACAGAACCCCAGGCTCTTAAGCTCTCTCTCACTCTACCCATGCCCTCCTCACTCTGTGACCCCAGATGTGCTGTGTGATTTCCTGATCCTGTTAGAAATAAGCCTTTATTTTTTTTCAAGTTTTTCTGATGATTGTTTCTAAAGGGCGTCTTACAATTATAATAAGAAACACAAGATCTGGTCCAGCCACAACATTGCTTATTGATAGGCTGAGACCAGCATGAAACAATACCATTCTATGTTGCAATTGCACTTGTTAGTAATTATTCCTATTTCAGTGAATGTGGATCAAGAGTATAACTTATCAGAAGCAAAGCGTCACCTTTGGCATTGCAGTTCATATACAACCAGTCACTAAATCTTACTGACTTCCACAGGGAGCCAGTAGGGTGATGGTTAAGAACACTGGTGATTATACTCAACTGTTTTGACTTGAATCCTGCTTCTTCCATTTGCTAGTTCTTTATGCTGGGAAATTTATTTAACTCTTCTGTGCATCAGTTTCTACAACTCCAAAATGGAAATGATGTTATCAGCGGTAATAAATCTTAAATTTGTTTTGGAATTGAATTAATACATCTAAAGCAGTAAAAATAATGCCTGGCATATTGTAAGCTTTGGCTATTACCTCCCTCATCTTAGATACCTCTTGAAAGCATTTCTTTTCCACCATTATTATCCTAGTTTAAGCAGAAATTTGAAACACTTAAAAACAATATTATCCAAGGCTCTGAGAATTAGAAAGCAAACTTTAAAAACTGTTCAGAGTAAAACGTAGGAAGACGTAAGTGATTTTTGCAGCATTTCAAACTTCTGTTCAGTGACTCAGAAAAGAATTACAGCAGTTAAGGCAGAATTTAGAGGTAAGCAAGAGGTAAGAGCTTTCTTTCAATGGTTCTCAGACTTTATGGTGCTGCACAGAATCAACTAATTCAGAGATCCTGATTCTGTAGGCCTAGGAATCTACAGTTTTAACAAATGTATCCTCATTATTCTGATACAGATAATTCTAGAAGCAAACTGAAATCCATACTGTTTCGCTGGCAGTGTGATAAAAGTTGACAATATGCTGAATTCTCTTTGAAATTGAATTTTTTTTTGTTTTAGAAAACATGACCTGTAACAGCATCCCATCATGTCTCAGGGTACAAGAAATGACCCAAATGGCCCCTGCATTAGTGTTAACCTTTCCCATTAACTCTCTGTACTTTGTTTAGTGGGAACTATATCTCCATAAGCAATGATAACCTTTCAGAGCTCACTCTCTTTGATTTGGGGGCAATATACCTTTTTCTCCTAATGGCACATCTGGTCCTGTTATTAGCAATCTCTCAGTTCTTGTTGCTTACCCCTGTCACCAGCTTCACTCCACTGTTGCAAGTGTTTCAGATTCTGATGTGACTTGTCATCTCCTTCTATAAATTCACTGTTCAGCTTTTGTTCTGGTTTAAAGGACAGAGCATAGACCAGGAGTCAGGAGACCTGTCTGATATTTCAGTCACTGTTAGGGTGATTTTGTTCTCTAAGTCAACTGATACGAACTGCCATTCTACAAAATGATGTTATTAATGATTTCTATAATTCTATTCTTTTAGTCTAGTCTACTAAATTATTTTCTTTTAGTCTGGTCTACCCTACTTTTCCTCTTTTTTTATCTCTAGCCCTAAAGTGAGAACAAAAAGATCATAATTATGATAATAAACTGAAAGTACTTCCAGGATGTCACTGTTTTGAGCACATTTGCCATTGGATGGTAAATATAGCCTAATTTCTAGATCTAAGAATTTGTCATTATGTTAGGATTCTTTTAAGGTCCAACAGTCAGATGGCAAGACTGTTAGAAATTTGCCAAGTAAAATTCTATTTTGGGGTCTATTATATTTAGTTTAAATGTTTTTAGGTTAATTAACCCCCTCTGAAGCTCTTTGCTAATACCTCCATAGCCTCCTGGCACCATAAATACAGCTGCTAAGACAGACTACCTAAACATAGCATATAATAAACTGTTGGAAGGAGGCACTAACCCCCTTACCCTGTCAACCTTAGCAAACAGTGTGTTCTTTGTGGTACTCACCAAACAATTGTAGGAAGGTTGAATCAATAAGCAAAATCCTTGTACCCTGTAAACCTTCATAGAAACTTGCCCCTATGGTGCTCAGCAAGCACTTGGAAGACTGAGTCATCTCTGTTTTGTTGCAGGAAGTCATTTTGAGAGCAAGGGATATAAGTATTCTACCCCTATCTCATAAAGCAAGGATTCAGGATAGTGGAATGGCAACTTCATAAGGCAGACAGAAAACAAGTTAACTACTTTTTTCCCCCTTCTTAAATGGTGCATATGAATTTGAAGCAGCTAACATTACAAAAGCAGTTAAGGAAATAGCTTGTAGGAAATCAGGGGAATTGTAATAATTAGGGGGAAAAATATCAGTTTTGGTTCATAAATCCCACAAACATTGTGAGATTTCCTTTTCATTTCACTCATTGGATTTTTTAATAGTGACTGTTTTTCTTGAAAAAAATTTTATATTTATCAGGATTCAGCTAAGAATTCATTGGTACTATGCTTAGGCAGTCCACTTTTGGATTATTAAGTTTAGTTTTATAACATTGAATTTCAGTTCTCCCTTGTGGGTGGTGATTCTTTGGTTTGGGTGGTTATTGTTTAATTGCACAAGAAGATAAAAGTTCTAAATTTGAGGAAGCTTCAATGCATTTTAAGAATGATGGATGATTCATTGATTCCAGATAGAGATATTCAGATAGAATTGTTTTACTGGTCAATTAAACTGCCTGCAGTTAACTTGTTTTGCAAAATGAAGGAAAATTTAATAAGTTAGGTGTGAACTAATATTTTAATGAAAAAATATTGCCCAAGATTTCTACATATCCAATGTACTGAAATTAGGATAGCTCAATCTGCTATTAAACAATAATTACCATACATTTCCATGGCACATGGTACCCTTCAAATGTTGAGTTTTACTATTGACATTTCATGAGTGAAGAGCAACATATTATGTTTAAAAGGTAGCACAGGGCTTCTGGTTTCTAGTCCAATGTGTAAGGAGCTTAGAAATCACCACTTTGTCTTAATTGTTCAGTTTGTCCTCAGCAGAACAAACTGAAAAATCAATAATTCTTCTTAGATCCAGAAGAAAAGTGAGGCCACAGGGCAAACTGCTGTCCCTGGAGAGATAGACAGATAATCACAACTTATTGGAGCATAAACACATGAGCAAAAACCTCTGCAGAAACTAGTGCTGGAGTAGGAAAAATTGAACTATAATTACCAAGCTGCTGCAGGCTCAGTTTGGACAAGTCTGAGAGTTAAAAACTCCAGGAGAACACAGTCATAACATTCCCACACTTTTGTGACTTCTACGACCAAGAGTCCAACCTGGTTCTCACAGTAAATTTGGAAGAAAAATTTCCTGGTGTTTCTGGAAGGGAGAATGGAAAGGAACTATTCAGGAAAATGCCAGAACATTTTGCTTTTCTTTACAAGGCCTGCTTTCTGGTGAAACTATTTTATCAGAGCTAAAGCTGGTAGGGTTTTGGCAGAGACCAACTTACCTGGGGAAAAGAAATACCCAAATCCAGCTCCCTCTAGCCATCCAGTTCCACCTTAGGGGGGAAAAGCAGACAAGCAATGGTGAAATTCACAATTCAGGGCCACAGATTCACCAAAAGTCTGAGACATAATTATAAGACCATATGACGCTTTCCCTCCCACTTTACCTTTATGTTACTAAAGGCCTTTTACCAATTATGTCATGTCTACATTTCAACAGAAAATTATAAGGCATACTAAAGGGAAAACAAAATAAAACAAAACACAGTTTAAAGAGGCTGAACAAGCATCAGAAACAAGAGTTTAAGAGGGCTTCCTGGACAAGATGGTGGAGCAGAAAGACCTTAAACTCACCTCCTCTCATGAGCCCACCAAAATCACAACTAACTGCTGAATAACCATTGATAAAAAAGATTGGAACCTACCAAAAAAGATATTCTATATTCAAAGACATAAAGAAGAAACCAAACCAAGATGGCAGGAGGGGCACACTTGTGATATAATCAAATCCCATACCCCCTGGTTGGGCAAGCCACAAACTGGAGAATAATTATATCACAGAAGGTCTTCCACAGGAGTGAGGGTTCTGAGCCCCTTGTCAGGCTTCCCAGCCTGGGAGTCTGCACTGGGAAGAGGAACCCCCAGAGCATTTGGCTCTGAAAGCCAGCAGGTCTTGATCAAAGGAGCTCCACAGGACTGAGGGAAACAGAGACTCCACTCTTGGAAGACACACACAAGGACTCATGCATACCAGGACCCAGACCAAAAACAGTGACTTCATAGGAGACTGGGCCTATTGGCCTTGGAAGGTATCAGGGGTAGGGGCCAGCTGTGGCTCACTCTGGGGACAAGGACACCGGTGGCAGAAGTATCAGGGAGTATTCATTAGCATGAGCTCTCCTGGAGGCTGACATTTTGGCACCAAGACCTGGCCACATCCAATAGCCTGTAGGCTCCAGGACTCAGACCAAGCAACCAACAGGGTGGAACACAGCCCTACCCATCAACAGACAGGCTGGACAGACCGCCTTTCCTGAGCCCACAGCCACCTATAGACATGACTCTCAACACAGCTCTACCCACCAGAAGGTCAAGACACAGCTCCACCCACCATTGGGCAGGCACTGGCCTCTCCTACCAGGAAGCCTGTATGAGTCTCTAGACCAGCCTTACCCACCAGGAGACAGAAAACAGATGCAAGAAAACAATAATCCTGCAGCCTGTGGAACTGAGTCCACAAACACCAGAATTTAGACAAAATGAGACAGCAGAGGAATATGTTCCAGGTAAAGGAACAAGATAAAACCCCAGAAGAACAACTAAGGGAAGTGGAGATAGGCAACCTACCTGAGAAAGAATTCAAAGTAATGATCGTGAAGATGATCCAAGAACTCAGGTAAAGAATGAATTCACAGAGTGAGAAGTTACAAGAAGTTTTTAACAAAGAGTTAGAAAATATAAAGAAACCAGAGTTAAAGAATACAGTAACTGAAATGAAAAATACACTAGGAAGAATCAATAATAGAATAAATGAGGCAGAAGAACAGATAAGTCAGCTGGAAGAGAATGGTGGAAATCACTGTCACAGAAGAGAATAAAGAAAAAAGAATGAAAAGAAATGAGGGCAGTTTAGAGACCTCCGGGACAACCTCAAACACACCAGCGTTCACATTATAGGGTTCCTGGAAGAGAAGAGAGAGAAAAAGGGCCTGAGAAAATACTTGAAGAGATAACATTAGCTGAGTAACAATAGCTGAAAACTTTCCTAACATGGGAAAGGAAACAGTCAACCAAGTCCAGGAAGAACAGAGAGTCCCACACAGGATTAACCCCAGGAGGAACACACTGAGACACATAGTAATCAAACTGACAACAATTAAAGATAAAGAGAAAATATTAAAAGCAACAAGGGAAAAGCAACAAATAACATATATGGGAATCCCCCTAAGCTTATCAGCTGACATTTTAGCAGAAACTCTGCAGGCCAGAGGGCGTGGCACAAAGGATGAATCCAAGAAGAAGATAGAACAATTGTAAATATATATGTACCCAGCATAGGAGCACTGCAAAATATAAGGCAAATGTTAAAAAACATAAAAGGAGAAACTGACAGTAGCACAATAATAATGGGGGACTTTAATACCCCACTTACATCAATGAACAGATCATCCAGACAGAAAATCAATAATGAAACACAGGTTTTAAATGACACATTAGACCCAGTGGACTTAATCAATATTTATAGAGCATTCCATCTGAAAGCAGCTGAATACATCAAGTGCACATGGAACATTCTCCAGGATAGATCACATTCTGGGCCACAAAGCAAGCCTTGGCAAACTAAAAAAAAAAACCAAAAAACAAAAAACTGCAATCCTATCAAGCATCTTTTCAGACCACAATGCTAAAAATCAACTACAAGAAAAAAAGACTGCAAAAAAACACAAACACTAGGATGCTAAACGATATGCTACTAAACAACAAATGGATCACTGAAGAAATCAAAGAGGAAATTAAAAAATACCTAGAGACAAATGAAAATGAAAACACAATGATCCAAAACCTATGGGATGCAGCAAAAGCAATTCTAAGAAGAAAGTTTATAGCAATACAAGCTTACATCAGAAAAGAAGAAAAGTCTCAAATAAACAACCTAACCTTACATCTAAAGCAACTAGAGAAAGAAGAACAAACAGAATCCAAAGTTAGTGAAAGGAAAGATATCATAAAAATGAGAGCAGAAATAAATTAAATAGAGACTAAGAAAACAGCAGAAAAGATCAATGAAACTAAAAGCTGATTCTTTGAAAAGATAAACAAAATTGATAAACTTTTAGCCAGACTCAACAAGAAAAAAGAGATAGGTCCCAAATCAATAAAATTAGAAATGAAAAAGAAGTTACAAAGAACACCACAGAAATACAAGGGACCATAAGAGATTGCTACAAGCAACTATCTAGAAGAAACAACCAAATTCTTAAAAAGGTACAATCTTCCAAGACTGAATCAGGAAGTAATAGAAAATTTGAATAGACCAATTACCAGTACTGAAATTGAATTTGTGATTAAAAAACTCCCAAGAAACAAAAGTGCAGGACCAGATGGCTTCACAGGTAAAATCTACCAAACAGAGAAGAAAAAATTGCAGAGAAAGGAGCACTTTCAAACTGGTTCTATTAGGCCACCATCACCCTGATACCAAAACCAGACAAAGATCCACAAAATAGAAAATTACAGCCAAATATCACTAATGAACATAGACACAAAAATCCTCAGCAAAACAGTCACAAATCAAATCCAGTGATACATTAAAATGACCATACACCATGCTTAAGTGGGATTTATCCCAGGGATGCAAGGATTTTTTAGTATCCACAAATCAATCAATGTGGTACACCATATTAACAAGTTGAGGATTAAAACCCATATGATCATCTCAATAGATGCAGGAAAAGCTTTTGATAAAATTCAACATCCATTTATGATAAAAACACTCCAGAAAGTGGACATATAGGGAACCTATCTCAACATAATAAAGGTCGTATATGACAAACCCACAGCTAACATCATATTCAAAGGTGAAAGCATTTCCTCTAAGATCAGAAACAAGAGAAGGATGTCCTTCTCGCCACTTTTATTCAAGATAGGTTTGGAAGTCCTAGTCATAGCAATCAGAGAAGAAAAAGAAATATAAGGAATCCAAAGTGAAAAAGAAGAAGTAATACTGTCACTGTTTAGATGACAAAAAATGATACATAGAAAATCTGAAAGATGCTACCAGAAAACTACTAGAACTCATCAATGAATTCAGTAAATTTGCAGAATACAAAATTAATACTGAGAAATCTGTTGCATTCCTATACACTAACAATGAAGTATCAAAAAGAGAAATTAAGTAAACAATCTCATTTACCATCATAACAAAAATAATAAAATAACTAGGAATAAACTACTTAAGGAGGCAAAAAACCTGTACTCTGAAAACTGTAAGACACTGATGGAAGAAGTCAAAGATGACACAAACAGATAGAAGTGTTCTTGGACTGGAAAAATAAATATTGTCAAAATGACTATACTACCCAAGGCAATTTACAGATTTAATGCAATCCTTATCAAATTACTAATGGCATTTTTCACAGAACCAGAAAAAAGACTTTTAAAGTTTGTATTGAAACACAAAAGAATAGCCAAAACAATCTTGAGAAAGACAAACAGAGCTGGAGGAATCAGACTTCCTGACTTCAGATGATATTACAAAGCTATAGTAATCAAAACAGTATGGTACTAACACAAAAACATACATATAGATCAGTGGAACAGGATAGAGAGCCCAGAGATAAACCCACGCACCCATGGTCAATTAATCTATGGCAAAGGAGGCAAGAATATACAATAGAAAAGACAGCCTCTTCAATAAGTGCTGGGAAAACTGGAGAGTTACATGTAAAAGAATGAAATTAGAACATTCTCTAACACCATACACAAAAATAAACTAAAAAATGGATTAAAGACCTAAATATAAGACTGGAAACTATAAAACTCCTAGAGGACAACGTAGGCAGAACACTCTTTGACATAAATTTCAGCAATATCTTTTTGGATCCATCTCCTAGAGTAATGGAAATAAAAATAAAAATAAACAAGTGGGACCTAGTTAAACTTAAAAGCTTTTGTATAGCAAAGAAAACCATCAACAAAATGAAAATGCCACCTACCAAATGGGAGAAAATATTTGCAAATCATATGTTTGATAAGGGGTTAATATCCAAAATATGTAAAGAACTCACACAACTCAGTAGTATAAACAAAACAAAACAAAACAGGCTGATTAAAAAATGGGCAGAGCATCTGAATAGACATTTTTCCAAAGAAGACATACAAATGGCCAACAGGTGCATGAAAAGGTATTTAACATCACTAATGATCAGGGAAATGAAAATCGAAACCATAATAAGGTGTCACCTCTCACCTGTTAGAATGGCTATCATGAAAAGACAAGAGGTAAAAAATGTTGGTGAGGATGTGGAGAAAATGTAACCATTGTGAACTATTGGTGGGAATGTAAATTGGTGCAGCCACTATGGAAAGCAGCATGGAGGCTCCTCAAAAAATTAAAAATAGAACTACTATAAGATCCAGCCGTTCCACTGCTGGATATTTATCTGAAGGAAGTAAAATCACTATCTTGAAAAAATGTCTGCTTACCTATGTTCATTGCAGCATTATTTTAAAAGCCAAGTCATGGAAATAACTTGTGTCCAATAAAGGATGAAAGGATGAATAAAATATGTATAAACAATTGAATATTATTTAGCATTAAAAAAGGAGGAAATCTTGCCATTTATGATAACATGGATGGACCTTGAGGGCATTATGCTAAGTGAAATAAGTCAGATGAGAAAGACAAGTACTGTATGATTTTGCTTATATGTGAAATCTAAACTAAAAAACAATGCAAAAAACAAACCAAACTAATCAAAAAAGAACAGATGATTAGTTGTTGCTGGAGGTGAGGATTGGGGTTGGGTAGGTGGGTGAAAGTGGTCAAATGGTACAAACTTCCAGTTATAAGAAAAATAAGTCTTAGAGATGTAATGTACAGCATGGTGACTATAGTTCATAACACTGTACTGAGTATTTTAAAGTTGCTAGGAGATAGATCTTAAAAGTTTTCATCACAGGGAAAAAATTTGTAACTATGAGTGTTGATGGATGTTAGGTAAAATTACTATGGAAAACATTTCCCAAAATATATGTAAATTAAATCATTTTGTTGTACATCTAAAACTAATACAATATTATATGTCAATTTAAAAAATTAAAGTTGCCTCTGTGTAGTTGCACATATATAACTTTTGTGATGAAAAAAGTGGATATAAGAACCAAAGGCATGCATATCAGTAGATATTGATGATAATTATTTGCATTTCCCTGATAACATATTATGTGGAACATCATTTCATATGCTTATTTGTTATCTGTATATCTTCTTTGGTGAGGTGTCTATTAAGGTCTTTTATCCATTTTTAATTGAAATTTTTGTTTTCTTATTGTTGAGTTTTAAGAGTTCTTTGTATAGTTTGGATAATTTCTTTTACAGATGTTTATTTTGCAAATATTTTTGCCCAGCCTGTAACTTGTCTTCTAAGTCTCTTGCAAAGCAAGTTTTACATTTTAATAAAGTCTAGCTTATTAATTATTTTTTTTCATGAATTTTGCTTTTGGTGTCATTATTGTATTTTAAATGACAGACTATATATTTGCACTATGCTTTATTATGTTTTTTTGCATATCTTCAACTATAAATTTAAAAAAACACAGAATAAAGATTTTCTAATATTCCATTTACCCTTAAGAAAAAGGATATTGATTTTGACTGTTTTTTCTGAAAAAAAGTATTCTTGTGGTTTGACAACATGGTCATTTTATTTCATGCATCATTCTAATAAAAACAGAAAAAAATTTGAAAGGGTGCTGAAGTTGTTATGCATTATTTAACTATATTAAAAAATACAGTACAAAAATTATGCTAAAAGTATACAAATAACTCTGGTAATATTCTAGGTTTATGATAATCACCTATAGAGTCTTTTAAAAAAATATAAGTAACCACAAAGAAAGATATTTGTCATATGTCATATAATCATATAAATCATATAGCTTGTTTTCTAGTGTGCTTTCTTGAAATAGGCAAAAACCTTAATTGAATTGCTTCACACAGTTTTAAAATGTCATTCTGACAAGTCTTTCTGAAAAATTATCTTGTAGTTTAAATATTTATTTCTCTTCTCATTCTCATGGTTGAGATAATACTTTTTGGTAATAAATTAGGAGACAATAGGAAAATAAAATTTGACTGTGCTTTGTAAATTTTTAGCGTGCTTTAGTAAATTCTTCTTGTGAGAATTATTACAGAATTCTGGCAACTTGAAACTGGTTACTGGCTGTGATCAAGGCTTGTCTTGTGGAATTTAAATTTTATTTGAAGGCTTTGCCTCCTAAATAAACATTAAAATATATAGTTTAGAATATATCATACTAAACATTACAATTCTCTATAGAGTTTTGGAATTGCAACCAAAGCAAAGATGGGAGTAATACTTGGGACAAAAACACATATTCTGTACCACTCCAGTGAACTGCTTTTGTTAAGATAACTGATGACCTTCACACTGGTAGACCCAGCAGTTAGTCTATAGTCTTCACCTCTCTAGAGAGCTTCACAGTGTTTATATCCTTTATTCTTGAAACACTCTCTTCATGTGAAGCATACTATTCTCCTGGTTTATCTCTGTCACAATCTCCAGATCTTTTCAGTATTTTCATTTTTTTTCTCTTTTACTCTACATCTATCACCTATCTATCTATCATATGCTTTCTTCAAAACCTACTGATTTTAATTTAACCTCATCTGAAAAATACCTTCACAGTGACATTTAGACTGATGTTTGACAAAAATCTAGGTTATTTGGTCTAGCCAAGTTGACATATATGTCACTCTATACCCATGTACCTACCTCAGAATCCCTGTCTCTGTCCCTGATAAGGCTTTCGTTTCATAAATATTGGAGTCTTTCTTGAATCCTCTATTTCTCTCACACTCAACATCCAGATAGTACTTTGACTCTACTTTTACAATATATCCTGCACAAAATATTATATATGTTGCCATGAGTAGCATCTGGACCACCATCGTCTCTTGCCTGGAGACTGTTAATAGCCTCTTAATTAGTCTCCTTGTTGCCTCTAAAACCTGTTTTGCAAACAGCAGCCACTGTGATTCTAAAGAAATGAAAAGCTTCATCTTCTTTTCAATCCTCTAAAATAAAATTGAAAATTTTGCTATAAGCATATCCTTACTAGTCTGATCTCTAATAGCCACTCTAACTTTTCAAATTCTCCATCCCTGCGGGCACCGTCAATATCCTCTGTAAACACAAAGATATTTCTTGAAAATGCAAAGGTGCACCCACCAGGGCCTTTGTACCTGCTGTTGCCGGAGACTTGAATTCTTCTCCCCAGATTCTCACATGATCCGCCCCCTCACCCCACTCAGGTCTTTGATGAACTGACCACACCAACTATTTATTTATTTTCTTTTTTAGGGGATCTGCCTTGGGTCTTATCTGAGGCATGCGGGGGCTCTGTTGATGTGTGTGGGGTCTTTCATTGTGGCAGGGGCTCTTTGTTGTGGCGCATGAGCTCCAGAGCACGTGGGCTCTGTAGTTTGCAGCACGTGGGCTCTCTTGGTTGTGGTGTGCAAGCTCAGTAGTAGTTGTGGCGCACAGGCTTAGTTGCTCTGCAGCATGTGGGATCCCAGTTCCCAGACCAGGGATCAAACCCATGTACCCTGCATTGGAAGGTGGATTCTTTACCGCTGGACCACCAGGAAACTCCCTGACCAACCCATTTAAAGCATTTCTCCCTGATGGTCACTATCTCTTGACCTTCCTCACCTTTTTTATTTTTGCATCCCGTCCTTTCATGCCTTTTCCTTAGAGGAATTCTCCTGCTATCACGGACCTGATTGATCTCTCCAGCCTCTGAAATGCCTTTTAAAGTGAATGTTATACATAATGGAGTAGTGTTAATCCTAAAACCATATAAGATTTTACTTTTTTACCCCCCTGACTCTTATTTCTATCTGATGTTATTTGATGTAATTCTGTATTTATTTATCGTTGTCTTTCTTCCTCACTAGAATGCAAGCTCAGTGAAGTCAGACTTAATCTGCCTTTACTTCCCAGAGCCTAGAATAGTGTCTGCGCCTAGTAGGTGTTCAAT
Source organism: Aethalodelphis obliquidens (assembly GCF_003676395.1). Lineage (NCBI taxonomy): Eukaryota > Metazoa > Chordata > Mammalia > Artiodactyla > Delphinidae > Aethalodelphis > Aethalodelphis obliquidens. Next base: position 4,490,707 of record NW_020838039.1, on the reverse strand, counting down.
AGTGAATCAGAGCCATGTCCCAAGTCATGTCTTGTGGCAGTAAATATACATTGATCAGCTGCTGATCAGTCCACAGAGTAATAACATCCTTCAAAAAATCAAAACCAGGCTTCCCTGGTGGTGCAGTGATTGAGAGTCCGCCTGCCGATGCAGGGGACACGGGTTCGTGCCCCGGTCCGGGAAGATCCCACATGCCGCAGAGCAGCTAGGCCCGTGAGCCATGGCCACTGAGCCTGTGCGTGCAGATCGTGTACTCTGCAACGGGAGAGGCCACAACAGTGAGAGGCCCACGTATAGCAAAAAAAAAAAAAAAAATTATAAAATCAAAACCAAATTTCCCAAGGGAAAGAGACACTCCAAGGGGAAAAAACATCTGTAAATAGTCCTGCTTATTCATTTGTGGAGCACATCTGTTCTGTACACTCCTTATTTGCAAAGCCCTATTGTGGATGTGTTGCATAAAGAAGGGAGAACAGAGTTAAATAAGGAATTTATTGTGAATAAAATGTCTATGTATATAATTTTGGATAATGGCAAAATTTATAATCCAAAATAGTCTTAAGACTTTTATTTTTGTCTTTACTAAGGCTTTAAACCAAGGATGTTTTCTTTTCTAGCCAAATATACTCTTTCCACAAACTCCAGTTAATATGGTGTCCATCAGCTTATAATTATGGTGGAGGCTTTATTTCATACAGTTTGCTGTCATGGGGAGCTGAGAAAAAGTGTCAGTAGATAGAGGAAGATATAGGGTCAAGGCATTAAAAAAATTAGTTTTAGCATATTTAATGCTGGTGGGAATGATAGAGAGGAAGTCTACCTTCCGAGCACCCCAAGCTGTCATTTCCTGTTTTGGGGATGTGTCCTGGACTATAAGATAGCCTTCTCCAATCACAGCATCTCCTTTTGTGTCTGCTCTTAAGCTGAAAGGGTCCTTAGGGATTGTTCTGTCCAACTCCCTGTGTTTTACAGATAAGAAAGGCAAGATGCAACGATGCCTATACCGTCATCTCTTTCCTTAGACTGACACTGTCGCTTCCTAGCTGGGCTCCACATCTCTGCTCCTCCAAGTCATCCTCCACACTGAAGCCAGCAATCTTCACAAACCACAGATCTTGTACTGTTCTACTCCTACCACCATCTAGGGGCCCAGGATTTTAGACTTCAAGTTCCAATGACCATATATTCCATTACACTTAATTAACATGTGATTTGTGGGATTTTTGTTTATAAAAATAAAGTTATAGATTAAGTTGATACATGCTAACTTGGTTGAAAAGAAAAAAAGTATGGTCTAATATGGTATGGCTCTCACTGGTTCTAGAAATGTGCTGTGCATTAGAATAACCCAGGAAGCTCTTAAAAGTCCCAATGCCTGGGCTTCCCTGGTGGCACAGCGATTGAGAATCTGCCTGCTAATGCAGGGGACACGGGTTCGAGCCCTGGTCTGGGAAGATCCCACATGCCGTGGAGCAACTAGGCCAGTGAGCCACAACTACTGAGCCTGCGCGTCTGGAGCCTGTGCTCCACAACAAGAGGCCACGGAAGTGAGAGGCCCATGCACCGCGATGAAGAGTGGCCCCCGCTTGCCACAACTAGAGAAAGCCCTTGCACAGAAACGAAGACCCAACACAGCAAAAAATAAAAATAAATTAATTAAAAGAAGGCTCAACATTTAAAAAACAAAAAAAGTCCCAATGCCTGATCAAAGTTCCCATCTAATCTGGCCTCTGCCTAATCTCTTCCTGGCTCCCTGCTCTGGAGCACGCCAGGTTTCCTCCTGCCTCAGGGCCTTTGCATTGGCTGCTTACCTCTGCCAGGATTTTTTCCCTCCTGGATTGTATACTTAGACCTGAGTTTCTCTTCAAAGAGATCTCATCACTCTTTAGTTATCTTTCTTTGACCCAAGAGATTACATGAGGATGGTTTGTTATATGCTGTCCTAGGACTGTCTTACCGACTTTCACTGCAGTTACGTCAGTGTGTAATTACGTGCTCACTCTTTTGGGTGATTAATGTTCCTCCTCCTTACCAGACTGAGAGGTGCATGAGTGTCATTGTTTGCACTTTGTAACCTCAGTGCTTACTTAACAGAATTGCTTTTTAGGCACTCCATAAATTTTTGTCAGGTGAATGAATGAATAATGAATTGCCATGAAGAGGTCTGAGTAGTTTCTGTGAGACAGATTAGACATAAGGGAAATAATGCATTTACCTGATGATTATTTCCCAGTGTACCCTTTATTTTTCTGTACCCTCCTATAAGTTTCACCAGTTCCCTACAAGATTCACAAGGAATTGACTATTTATTATTAGGCAGAAATGTTTAATGATGTTGGTAGCTACTTAAAATGAGATTCAGCATGAAAAGTATATCTATTTTTTACTTTGCTTTGTTAAAAACCTTTTATACTCAGATCTTAGACCAAATATTTTGGTTTGTGTTTCCTTTGAGAAAAATGATCTATCCAATATGTATAATGAAAATATTACAACTGTTTATTATGATGCTCAGATAATTCCCATGGTCTTCTATTTTCTAGTCATCTTTCTAATATATTTTTCTTATATTAATTAAATATAATTAATTAATTATAATTAATTAGGTTCTTTTATATTAATTAAATTTCTCTAAGAGAATTTTTTCTCTTATATTAATTAGTTTTATATCAGTATTTCAGAAAATATAAAATTACAAAATTTTCATTGAAGATAAGTTTTGCACATTAGTGGATCTCACTAGCTTTTTATCTTAGGCATCTTTAAGGATTGTTATCTCTTCTTATTTCTTTTGACCTGGATTTTGTTATTATTTGTTTGGTGGCTTTTCTTGCTGAGTCACATTGTGCAGTTGGGTTTCATGCATTTTTTAAGCCCTTGGGAGAGGTTAAATCCCGTTAAGAAGAAGAATTTTTTTGGTAGTGTTTAACACTTGGTAGTGTTTAACACTTATCCTTCTTGAAAAACAATAAAATGTGCCACTGCTTTCTATCCTTTACCCCAGTATGATACATTCCTTGAGCAACTGGTAGTGTTGATCATATTTGTAGCTGATAGTCCTACAGAATTTTAAGGCTCTTGGGGCCTCTTGAGAGCATCAAGATGTTAGTGGGATGAATCTGACTGTCCCACCTGGGGGCAGCAAGGCCAGGTTTCAAGCTCTCATTTTCACACTTAGTAGTTATGTGAGCTGGAATATTCTGAGTTTGTCTTCTCATCTGTAATAAACAGTAAACAGTCACAAAACTGAGTGTAGTTTAAATGAGACAATACTTCACAGTGCTAGGAGGACAAATCTGTTGGTCGTGAATCTTCTTTTCATATTATAGCTGATGAAGCCCAGATCCAGACAAATCTGGGAGCTTTAAGCCTGTGTAAATACACTGGCAGAGCTGTGGGCCCAGGTCTTCTACACTGCATGTTCCCATTCCACTATATTTAATTGATACGTGATTGTAATTTTTGCTTTTAATGAAAATATAATTATAGAATGGGTTGGTAAATGCTATATTGGTTGAATAGAAACAAAACCCTGTATGATCTAATATAATGATTTCCACTGGTGCTTGAACCTTAGTGCACATTAGAATCATTTGGGAAACTTTTTAAAAATCCTAATGTCCAGGCTATACCCCATTCCAATTACAACACAGTATCTGAGGGTGGGACCCAAGAATGATTTTTTTTTAATGACTTCCTATGTAATTTTGTACACATAATTTGCCAAAACACAGCTGAGAATACTCCAAACCTTCTCTAGGACAGTTTTTAAAGGTCTGTTCTTCTGTTAACAGATCATATATCTTGGGGACTGTGTTAAGTGCCTCTTTATGGGTTTGTTTTCTGATATATTTTCCCTTCTTCCTATTGAAATACACCACAGACCTCACATCTTTTGGTCACTTCATCCGTGTCACTAACCTGAATGCTGCTGCATCCCAAAGAGGTCAATGCCTTATTTGCGAGCATCTCCAGATGTCTCTTAACAATGCATCCTGCAAAGATAACAGAGAAGGGCTCTTCTTTCAATAGCACCTGGTGTCCACATTTAATTCAGCAGGCATTAATGGCTTTTATTTTAATCCTTTAATTAAATTTTTCCCTCTGGTATAAATCTAGGCTTTCTGGAACGAGGGGTGGGAGTCTTTGAGGAGACGGTACTGCCCCTTGCAGATTTAGGCAGAGATTTGTGTGCGGACCCACCTGGGTAGTTTATATACGATAGGGTGATGACATGGAAGAGTCTACTTCAGCCTTCTTCGTTATTTAAAATATGAACTGGACCATTGATTTTTCAGTTGTTTTCTTTCCATACCTCAGAATTTCCTATAAGGGACTGAAAGATGCCAGGGTTGCTTATGTGTTACTGTTTCATTTCTGACAGTTTCTATTTCTCACAGAGGATCAGAGCAGGGCTGGAAACAGCTAATTTATTATCTACTGTAAAATGAGAATGTGATGTAAATGTGCAGACAGTGTTTACCAGTTGAGGTCCTGAGGGAACGATCCATATATTTTCTTTTTTTTTTTTAAACACCTTTATTGGAGTATAACACCTTTATTGGAGTATAATTGCTTTACAATAATGGTGTGTTAGTTTCTGCTTTATAACAAAGTGAATCAGTTATACATATACATATGTCGCCATATCTCTTCCCTCTTGCATCTCCCTCCCTCCCACCCTCCCTATCCCACCCCTCTACGTGGTCACAGAGCACCGAGCTGATCTCCCTGTGCTATGCGGCTGCTTTCCACTAGCCATTTTACATTTGGTAGTGTATGTATGTCAATGGCACTCTCTCACTTTGTCCCAGCTTACCCTTCCCCCTTCCCCATGTTCTCAAGTCCACTCTCTATGTCTACGTCTTTATTCCTGCCCTGCCACTAGGTTCACCAATACCATTTTTTTAATATTCCATATATATGTGTTAGCATGCGGTATTTGTTTTTCTCTTTCTGACTTACTTCACTTTGTATGACAGACTCTAGGTCCATCCACCTCACTACAAATAATTTTGTTTGTTTTTTATGGCTGAGTAATATTCCATTGTATATATGTGCCACATCTTCTTTATCCATTCATCTGTCGATGGACACTTAGGTTGCTTCCATGTCCTGGCTGTTGTAAATAGTGCTGCAATGAACATTGTGGTACATGACTCTTTTTGAATTATGGTTTTCTCAGGGTATATGCCCCGTAGTGGGATTGCTGGGTAGTTCTATTTTTAGTTTTTTAAGGAACCTCCATACTGTTCTCCATAGTGATTGTATCAATTTACATTCCCACAATTTATTTTTAATGAATGGAAAAGCTTTCCATATAGAAAAGCAAAGTAGATACATGTGATTTTATGTAAGTTTTGTATCATCTGACTCCGGGAAAATCTTTTGCCTGACTGAAAGACTGATGGCTCCCGGTGGTACTGGGTGACCATGCCTATAATCCTCGTGGCTGACAAGAGAGAGCAACAAGGAGAAAGGAGGTCAGGGAATGAGGAAAGGAAGCCTTGCGAGGCAGAAACTATGAGAGTGAGAGTGCAAGCTCCCACCTGCACCTAAACAGGCAGAGTGCCTAGGGCCAAGGGCAGAATTCTTTTTTCTTTTTTTTTTTTTTTTGCGGTACGCGGGCCTCTCACTGTTGTGGCCTCTCTCGTTGCGGAGCACAGGCTCCGGACGCGCAGGCTCAGTGGCCATGGCTCATAGGCCCAGTCGCTCCGCGGCATGTGAGATCTTCCCGGACCGGGGCACGAACCCGTGTCCCCTGCATCGGCAGGCGGACTCTCAACCACTGCGTCACCAGGGAAGCCCCAGAGGCAGAATTCTTTAACAGCAGAAACTCTCCCACCCACCCTACAAACATACTCAATAACATTCTGTGTGTTACTTCTTCCCTTCCTTGAAATCCCTTCAATGGAATGTCTGTTTGCATTCTCATGCCGGAGGTTGCAGATGGACGGACAAGCAGGCCGTGGAGAGTAAGCACATAAAAGAGGAGCCACCTTTGATTATCTTTTTTACCAGTTTCTTGGTTTCATTTTAAAACTGCTTTCTCTGGTAAAAGAAACAAAAAAACTTACATGCTATCTAATATATATGTATATATATATTCAGATCAGCCAAATCACCCCTGGCCATTAAAGGAGAGACAGCTGTTATGGTCAGATCGCCCTCACATCCTCAGTGCCTGTTTTCTGTAGGAACCTTCCATGAATTCTCTGCTCTTCATTTATGACCATGTTTTCCAAATGTATAATGTCTACAAAAGGTATGAAAAGTTTAGGACTTATGATAATAATACTCAGTATTGGCAGTACCCACACTGAGCCCTTCATTGCTCATTGCTTTTCTCACTGACCATGGAGTTTGAGGGTGACAGGGGAGGACCTTCAAGAGACAGAGGAGGGCTTCCCTGGTGGCACAGTGGTTGAGAGTCCGCCTGCTGATGCAGGGGACACGGGTTCGTGCCCCGGTCTGGGAGGATCCCACATGCTGCGGAGCGGCTGGGCCCGTGAGCCATGGCCGCTGACCCTGCGCGTCTGCACTCCGCAATGGGAGAGGCCACAACAGTGAGAGGCCCGTGTACCACAAAAAAAAAAAAAAAAAAAAAATAGATGACAGAGGAGTGAGACATGGAGATCACCGTTCTCCCCCAAAATACATCAAAGATACATCTACATGTGGAACAACTCCTACAGAACACGGACTTAACACTGGTAGAAGACCTCAGACTTCCCAAAAGGCAAGAAACTCCCTATGTCCGTGGCCATGTGGCTGACAGGGTCTTGGTGCTCCGGCCGGGTGTCAGGCCTGAACTTCTGAGGTGGGAGAGCCAAATTCAGGACATTAAGCCACCAGAGCCAACCTGACCCTATGTAATTTCAATTGGCGAGAGGTCTCCCAGAGATCTCCGTCTCAATGCTAAGACCCAGCTCCACTCAATGACCAGCAAGCTCCCATGCTGGACACCCCATGCCAAACAACTAGCAAGATAGGAACACATTCTCGTCCATTAGCAGAGTGGCTGCCTAAAATCATAAGGTCACAGACATCCCAAAATACACCACCGGACATGGTCCTGCCCACCAGAAAGACAAGATCCAGCCTCATCCACCAGAACACAGGCACCAGTCCCCTCCACCAGGAAGCCTACACAACCCATTGAACCAAACTTACCCACTGGGGGGCAGACACCAAAAACAATGGGAACTACGAACCTGCAACCGGCAAAAAGGAGACCCCAAACACAGTAAGTTAAGCAAAATGAGAAGACAGGTGTCCGAGTGCCAGTGGAAGCTGAAGGGGCTGGAGGTGGCCAAGGGCGAGGGCAGCTGTAACGGTTGCAGGCTAAGGCACAGCAGCTGCGCAAGGAGGAGCGCAGCTGGGAGCAGAAGCTAGAGGAGATGTGCAGGAACGAGAAGAGCATGCCTTGGAACGTGGACACGCTCAGCAAGGACGGCTTCAGCAAGAGCATGGTCAATACCAAGCCTGAGCAGGCGGAGGTGGAGTTGGAGGAGGTGAGGGAGCAGAAACACAAAACCTTCATGGAAAAGTATGAGAAACAGATCAAGCACTTCAGCATGCTCCACTGCTGGGATGACAGCCAGAAGTACCTGTTGGACAACATCCACCTGGTGTGCAGGGAGACCGCCAACTACCTGGTTATTTGGTGCTTTGACCTAAAGGCGGAGGAGAAATGTGCACTGATGGAGCAGGTGGCCCACCAGACCATTGTCATGCAGTTCATCCTGGAGCTGGCCAAGAACCTGAAGGTGGACCCTCATGCCTGCTTCTGGCAGTTCTTCACCAAGATCAAGACTGCCGACCGTCAGTACATGGAGGGCTTCAATGATGAGCTGGAGGCCTTCAAAGACTGCATGCGGGGCCGGGCCAAGCTGCGCATCAAGAAGGTCATGAAGGAGTACGAGGAGGAGGAGTGAAAGCAGAAGCTTGGCCGAGCAGCCTGGACCCCATCGAGGTATACGAGTCCCTCCCTGAGGAACTCCAGAAATGCTTTGAGGTGAATGATGTGCAGATTCTACAAGATGCTGTCAGCAAGATGGATCCCACCAACATGAAGTACAACATGCATCATTGCATCAACTCCAGCCTCTGGGTCCCCAACTCCAAGTCCAACGAGGCCAAGGAGGAGGAGGAGACGAGTCCCAGGGACCCTTTGCTGGAAGCCTCCAAGCCAGGTGATGAGAAAGATGTCAGCACATGACCCACCTCAGCTGACTGACTGCAGGTCCCTGTGTGCCCCTTTTCAGAAAACAAAAATAGACACCAACTCCCTAGCTCCTGGCTTCCTCCACTTTGGCTGCTCCCCCACCTAGCCTGTAGGGGCCTGCCCAACCTCTTCACCACCGCCATATCCCCAGTGCTCATCCAAGTCTTTACTTTGAGTCAAGGGACTTCACTGCCTGCAGGTCACCCCACTTCAGCATTATGCAAAAGGCTCAGGGATCCAGGGACGGGTAGAGGTTGCCAGCCTCTGGTCCATGGGGTAGGGATGGGGTCCCCAGCAGAGGGGCTTGCTCCAGTCACTGTGGGCTATGTTTTCACTGTTCATCCACACTGAGTATTCTATATAGTAAACAGCAATTATCTTCGAATATACAACAGATGAAGGAGCAAAGTAAAAACTCACCAGACCAAACAAATGAAGAGGAAAAAGGCAGTCTACCTGAAAAAGAACTCAGAGTACTGTTATTAAAGATATGCAAAATCATGGAAATGGAATGGAGAAAATACAATAAACATTTAACAAGGACCTAGAAGAACTAAAGAGCAAACAATAAGAACAACAGAAAAATGAAATTAAAAATTCTCTAGAAGGAATCAATAGAAGAATAACTGAAGCAGAAGAATGGATAAATGGAAGATAAAATAGTGGAAATAATTATCACAGAGCAGAATAAAGAAAAAAGAATGAAAAGAATTGAGGACAGTCTCAGAGACCTCTGGGACAACATTAAACACACCAACATTCGAATTATAGGGCCCCCAGAATAAGAAGAGAAAAAGAAAGGGACTGAAAAAATATTTGAAGAGATTATAGTTGAAAATTTCTCTAATATGGGAAAGGAAATAGTCAATCAAGTCCAGGAAGTGCAGAGAGTCCCATACAGGATAAATCCAAGGAGAAACACACCAAGACACATATTAATCAAACTAACAAAAATTAAATTCAAAGAAAAAAATTAAAATCAGCAAGGGAAAAACAACAAATAACACACAAGGGAATCCCAATAAGGTTAACAGCTGATCTTTCAGCAGAAACTCTGCAAGCCAGAAGGGAGTGGCAGGACATATTTAAAGTGATGAAAGGGAAATACCTACAACTAAAGTTACTCTACCCAGCAAGGATCTCATTCAGATTCAAGGGAGAAATTAAAACCTTTACAGACAAGCAAAAGCTAAGAGAATTCAGCACCACCAAACCAGCTTTACAACAAATGTAAAGGAACTTCTCTGGGCAGGAAACACAAGAGAAGGAAAAGACCTACAATAAAAAACCCAAAACAATTAAGAAAATGGTAATAGGAACATACATATCGATAATTACCTTAAATGTAAATGGGTTAAATGCTCCAACCAAAAGACATAGACTGGCTTAATGGATACAAAAACAAGACCCATATATATACTGCATATAAGAGACTCACTTCAGACCCAGGGACACATACAACTGAAAGTGAGGGAATAGAAAAAGAGAGTCCATGTAACTGGAAATCAAAAGAAAGCTAGAGTAGCAATTCTCATATCAGACAAAATAGACTTAAAAATAAAGACTCTTACAAGAGGCAAAGAAGGACACTACATAAAATGATCAAGGGATCAGTCCAAGAAGAAGATATAACAATTGTAAATATTTATGCACCCAACATAGGAGCACCTCAATACATAAGGCAAATGCTAACAGGCATAAAAGGGAAAATCGACAGTAACATAATCATAGGGGACTTTAACACCTCACTTTAACCAATGGACAGATCATCCAAAATGAATATAAATAAGGAAACACAAGCTTTAAATGATACATTAAACAAGATGGACTTAATTGATATTTATAGGACATTCCATCCAAAAACAACAGAATACATATTTTTCTCAAGTGCTCATGGAACATTCTCCAGGATAGATCATATCTCGGGTCACAAATCAAGCCTTGGTAAATTTAAGAAAAATAAAATCATATCAAGTATCTTTTCTGACCACAGCACTATGAGACTAGGTATCAATTACAGGAAAAAATCTGTAAAAAATATAAACACATGGAGGTTAAACAATACACTACATAACAACCAAGGGAACATGGAAGAAATCAAAGAGGAAATCAAAAAATACCTAGAAACAAATGACAATGAAAACATGATGAACTAAAACTTATGGGATGCAGCAAAAGCAGTTTTAAGAGGGAAATTTATAGCAATACAATCCTACGTCATGAAACAAGAAACACCTCAAATAAACAATCTAAGCTTACACCTAAAGCAATTAGATAAATAAAAACAAAAAATACCCCACAGTTAGCAGAAGGAAAGAAATCATAAAGATCAGATCAGAAATAAATGAAAAAGAAATGAAGGGAACAATAGCAAAGATCAATAAAACTAAAAGTTAGTTCTTTGAGAAGATAAACAAAATTGATAAACCATTAGCCAGACTCATCAAGAAAAAAAGAGAGAAGATTCAAATCAATAGAATTGAAAATGGAAAAGGAGAAGCAACAACTGACACCGCAGAATTACAAAGGATCATGAGAAATTACTACAAGCAACAACATGCCAATAAAATGGACAATCTGGAAGAAATGGACAAATTCTTAGAAAAGCACAACCTTCTACAACTGAACCAGGAAGAAACAGAAAATATAAACATACCAATCACAAGCACTGAACCTGAGACTGTGATTAAAAATCTTCCAACAAATGAAAGCCCAGGACCAAATGGCTTCACAGGCGAATTCTTTCAAACATTTAGAAAAGAGCTAACACCTATCCTTCTCAAACTACTCCAAAATATAGCAGAGGGAGGAACATTCCCAAACTCATTCTATGAGGCCACCATCACCCTGATACCAAAACCAGACAAAGATGTCACAAAGAAAGAAAACTACAGGCCAATATCACTGATGAACATAGATGCAAAAGTCCTCAGCAAAATACTAGCAAACAGAATCCAACAGCACATTAAAAGGATCATACACCATGATCAAGTGGGGTTTTCCCCAGGAATGCAAGGATTCTTCAATACATGCAAATCAATCAATGTGATACACCATATTAACAAACTGAAGGATAAAAACCATATGATCATCTCAATAGATGCAGAGAAATCTTTTGACAAAATTCATCACCTATTTATGATAAAAACACTCCAGAAAGTAGGCTTAGAGGGAACTTACCTCAACATAATAAAGGCCATATATGACAAACTCACAGCCAACCTCATGCTTAATTGTGAAAAATTGAAAGCCTTTCCACTAAGATCAGGAACAAGACAAGGTTGTCTACTCTCACCACTATTATTCAACATAGCCTTGGAGGTTTTAGCCACAGCTAAATCAGAGAAGAAAAAGAAATAAAAGGAATCCAAATCAGACAAGAAGAAGTAAAGGTGTCACTGTTTGCAGATGACATGATACTATACATAGGGAATCCTAAGGACTGTATGAGAAACTAGAGCTAATCAATGAATTTGGTAAAGTTGCAGGATACAAAGTTAATGCACAGAAATCTCTTGAATTCCTATACACTAATGATGAAAAATCTGACAGAGAAATTAAGGAAACACTCCCATTTACCATTGCAACAAAAAGAATAAAATACCTAGGAATAAACCTACCTAAGGAGACAAAAGACCTGTATGCAGCAAACTATAAGATACTTATGAAAGAAATTAAAGATGATACAAACAGAAGGAGAGATATACCATGTTCTTGGATTGGAAGAATCAACATTGTGAAAATGACTGTACTACCCAAAGCCATCTACAGATTCAACGCAATCCCTCTCAAACTTCCACTGGCATTTTTCACAGAAGTAGAACAAAAAATTTCACAATTTGTATGGAAACACAAAAGACCCTGAATAGCAAAAGCAATGTTGAGAAAGAAAAATGTAGTCAGAGGAATCAAGCTCCCAGACTTCAGACTCTACTATAAAGCAACAGTAATCAAGACAGTATGGTACTGGCACAAAAACAGAAATATAGATCAATGGAATAGGATAGAAAGCCCAGAGATAAACCCACACACATATGGTCACCTTATTTTTCATAAAGGAGGCAAGAATATACAATGGAGAAAAGACAGCCTCTTCAATAAGTGGTGCTAGGAAAACTGTGCATTTACAAGTAAAAGAATGAAGTTAGAACACTCCTTAACACCATAAACAAAAATAAACTCAAAATGGATTAAAGACCTAAATGTAAGGCCAGAAACTATCAAACTCTTAAAGGAGAACGTAGAACACTCTATGACATAATCACAGCAAGATCCTTTTTGACACACCTCCTAGGGAAATGGAAATAAAAACAAAAATAAACAAATGGGACCTAATGAAGCTTAAAAGCTTTTGCACTGCAAAGGAAACCATAAACAATACAAAAAGACAACCGTCAGAATGGGAGAATATATTTGCAAATGAAGCACCTGACAAAGGATTAATCTCCAAAATATACAAGCAGCTCATGCAGCTCAATATCAAAAAAACAAACAACCCAATCCAAAAATGGGCCACAGGTCTAAATAGAGATTTCTCCAAAGAAGATATACAGATTGCCAACAAACACATGAAAGGTTGCTCAACATCATTAATCATTAGAGAAATGCAAATCAAAACTACAATGAGGTATCACCTCACACTGGTCAGAATGACCATGATCAAAAAATCTACAAACTATAAATGTGGGAGAGGGTGTGGAGAAAAGGGAACCTTCTTGCACTGTTGGTGGGAATGTTAGTTGATACAGCCACTATAGGGAACAGTATGGAGGTTCCTTAAAAATCTAAAAATAGAACTACCGTATGACCCAGCAATCCCACTGCTGAGCATATACCCTGAGAAAACCATAATTTAAAAAGAGTCATGTACCACAATGTTCATTGCAGCTGTATTTACAATAGCCAGGACGTGGAAACAACCTAAGTGTTCATCAACAGATGAATTGATAAAGAAGATGTGGCACATATATACAATAGAATATTACTCAGCCATGAAAAGGAATGAAACTTAGTTTTTTGTAGTGAAGTGGATGCACCTAGCGTTTGTCATACAGAGTGAAGTAAGTCAGAAAGAGAAAAACAAACACTGTATGCTAACACACATATATGGAATCTAAAAAAAAAAAAGGTTCTGAAAAACATAGGGGCAGGAGAGGAATAAAGAAACAGATGTAGAGAATGGACTTGAGGACACGGGGAAGGGGAAGGGGAAGCTGGGACAAAGTGAGCGAGTGGCATGGACATATGTACACTACCAAATATGAAACAGATAGCTAGTGGGAAGCAGCCACATAGCACAGGGAGATCAGCTCGGTGCTTTGTGTCCACCTAGAGCTGTGGGATAGGGAGGGTGGGAGGGAGACCCAAGAGGAAGGGGATATGGGGATATATGTGTGTGTGTATATATATATATATATCTATATATCTGAATCACTTTGTTATACAGCAATGTAAAGCAATTATACTCCACTAAAGATGTTTTAAAAAAATAGTATTTATTGATCAGTGTAATCGACCCAAGTCCTGACAGGAAACAGATGACACGCTTAGCTAGGATTTTTGAAGGCATTTTTTATGAAGGAACTATTTACAGATGGGCGGGCAGGATAAAGGGAACCAAGAAGGATGAATCTTGTGGGTTCATCCTGGGACTAGCACCATAGAAAGTCATCAGCCCCTGACATAAAGGGGCACAGAAGGCACAGTATTCCTGGGTGACCCAGAGCCAGAGGAGGGTTATTCAGCCTGAGCTGTAGTCAGGGAAGTTCCCTGCAAAGTCAGGGGGCAGGAGGGAGACTTCCCCTGAATTCTCACTCCTCCTTCCTTCCCATCTCCTGACAGTGCTTCCCCTTGTCCAGAATACAGACTTGGGAGCCAAGCTGATGTGGTCTTTACAGGTCAGCAGAGAAATGGGACACAGAAGTACAGAGAAAGAGTTGAGGCCAATGGAAAGTATGTCAGACATTGTGTGAAGTAGGTATTATCACAAATTTACAGAGAAGGAAAGTGAGACACAGAGAAGTGAGACACATACAGATGGTAGGTCACTGACATGGGTCTATAGGCCCCTGAAGGAAAAGCTCTTCCAACTCAGTCAGCTGCTTCATGTGGCACATAGCCCCTGCTCTTAACCAGACTGTGTTTTCCTGAGGGTGGCACTTACTGACAAACATGACAAATACAGATTTTATGATTTGATTTTATGTCATAATTCCACAGAACAGTCTTCTTATTTTTAGTGTTTATTATCTTAAAAATTTTATTGAGGTATAATTGACATAAAACATTATATTAATTTCAGGTATACAACACAATGATATAATATCTGTATATATTTTGAAATGATTGCCATAATAAGTCTAGTCAGTATCTGTCACCACAGTTAAAATTTTTTTCTTGAGATGAGAAATATTAAGGTGTACTCTATTAACAGCCTTCAAATATGCTACACAAGATTATTACTTTTATATTGTAGGGATCTGTGGTCTTTTATAACATTATGGTTTATTTAATTTTGTTTTTTTAATTGAAGTATATTTGATTTACAATGTTGTGTTAGTTTCAGATGTACAGCACAGTGATTCAGTCATATATATATATATATATTCTTTTTCAGATTATTTTCGATTATATGTTGCTACAAGATATTGAATATCATTCCCTGTGCTATATAGTAGGTCCTTGTTGTTTATTTCATATATAGTAGTGTGTATATGCTATCCCAAATCCTAATTTGTCTCCCCACCCACCCCACCACTAACTGCTTTGGTAACCTTAAGTCTGTTTTCTATGTCTGTGAGTCTTTCTGTTTTTTAATTTGTATCATTGGTCAGTAATCAAGACAGTTTTTTGTTTGTTTGTTTGTTTTTTTATTAAAGATGGTAGACTGGACACATATATTTATAGGCATTTTCTACTGAAAGCTCATTAAAATATCAAAAAGCAGCACTTTTATTTTGTTTTGGTAAATATATAAGGACAAGGAGAGCAGGAGAGAAGATTATAGAAAGAACATTTTGGAATCTGGAAAGTGAAAAGAAGCATGTGTTGTATAACTTTCTGGATTAGATTTAGCTCAAAACGCAGAACACCCAACTCAATAATGATTTAAACACATGAGGTCCATTTCTTCCACATAAGTATGGAATTTGGGGAGTAAAGAGTAAACATGAGAGTTCCATAAAGTTGGCAGGGACCTAGCCTCTTTGTAGCTTTTTTTTCACTTCCTTGAGCATGACCCTCATCTCATGGTCCAATGAGGCTGCTTGAGCTCCATGCATCACGTCATTTTTCCAGCTGGCAGTAAGGAGGAAAGGTGGATGGAACAGTTATGTGCCTCAATTTAAAGATACTTCTTTTAGGTTGTTATCATGTCTTTCACCCACAATACCAATCTCTGTTAGAGATAGATTTTATCTAGGTTTAGAAAGCTATTTTAATATCTATCTTTATGATTAACCAAAGTCTAATGAACTGACATTTATTAAACAAATACTATACTTGAGTACAACTTTGGAGTATGAAACACCCTGTGCTGAGGAGTTGTTAGGAATGAGGGATCCAGGAGTAGCTGTGGGCAGAACCAAGTGATTTTATTTCCTTAGTCTTGGTCACTAATTTTATGCTCCTTAATCAGCATAATAGAGGAGGGAGAGCCTTCGCTTCTCAGTGGCTCCTGGTCATCAATCTCTTTTCATTCTATCACCCTCTGAAGGGGTCCCTAGGAGTACAGCATGTTGGTCTGTGTCATTTGTATCATTTTTTAAGATTCCACGTATAAGTATTATCAGGTGACATTTGTCTTTCCATCTGACTTACTTCACTTAATATGACAGTCTCTAGGTCCATTCATGGTGCTGCACATGACACTATATCATTCTTTTTGATAGTTGAGTAATAGTCCACTATATATATATATATACACATATATCTCACATCTTATTTATCCATTCATCTTTCTATGAGCATTTAAGTTGCTTCCATGTCTTGGCTATTGTAAGTACTGCGGCTATGAACATTGGAGTGCATCTGTCTTTTCAGGTTAGAGTTTTCTCCAGATATATGCCCAGGAGTGGGATTGCTGGATCATACAGCAATGTTAAAAAAAAAATACTCAGTATTTATTGATCAGTGTAATCAATCCAAGTCCTGACAGGAAACAGATAGCACGCTTAGCTAGGATTTTTGAAGACATTTTTTATGAAGGAAATATTTACAGAGGGGCGGGCAGGATAAAGGAAACCAAGAAGGATGAATCTTGTGGAACCTCCATACTGTTCTCCATAGTGGCTGTACCAATTTACATTTCCATTAACAGTGTAGGAGGGTACCTTTTCCTCCACATCCTCTCCAATATTTATTATTTGTAGACTTTTTGATGATGACCATTCTGATCGGAGTGAGGAGATACCTCATTGTGGTTTTGATTTGCATTTCTCTAAAAATTAGCAATGTTGAACAATTTTTCATGTGCCTGTTGGCCATCTGCATGCTTTTTTGGTATACAGGATTATTATTTTTTTAATAAATTTATTTATTCATTTATTTATTTATTTTTGGCTGTGTTGGGTCTTTGTTGCTTCTTGCAGGCTTTCTCTAGTTGTGGCAAACGAGGGCTACTCTTCATTGCGGTGTGCGGGTTTCTCATTGTGGCTCGTGGGCTCCAGAGCACAGGCCCAGCAGCCGTGGCACACAGGCTTAGTTGCTCCGTGGCACATGGGATCTTCCCGGACCAGGGCTTGAACCCATGTCCCCTGCATTGGCAGGCGGATTCCAAACCACTGCACCACCAGGGAAGTCCCAGGATTATTAACCATAGTCACTATGCTGTACATTACATCCCCAGGACTTATTTATTTTATAAGTGGAAATTTGTAACTTTTGACCTCCTTCACCCAAAGAAGAGTCTTTAATCCAAATCTTTCTAAATCTAAAAAAAAAGTTTAATTTTCAGTTTCAACATTTTCTGTCACATTTTGTTGCTGTATTCCTATAATCATCTGCTGTTGGATTTTGGAACAAGATAGAACAAAGCCTTCCTTTAAAGGAGAGCACAGAGTTATTTTCTGCAGGTATATACAAGTGTAATGTTTAAGGAAAATAATAATGACTATTTACAATGATGATGAATACCTAACCACTTAATGGGATAAAGCTCTAGCTTTCTAGAAAATTCGTTTAGCTAAATAACAAATTCCTTAGTAGGCGTCAGTTAGTGGAGTGACAGCATGATATTTTAGAAGAAGCACTGAGCTGTGATTTGGAGGTCAGGTCCCACTTTTTAACTCTGAGATCTAGAAAAGTATGTAAAAGTCTCTGGGCTCAGTCTCAACCATAAAGAGGGAGTAACGCTTGGATAAATACTTCATAGAATTGCTGTGAGAATCAGAGGAAATTATGGGATTGTTTTAGTAATTTTAAGATTCCCTTCTAGCTCTCAGAGTACATAACATGGATCTAAAGGTGCTTTATAATCTGTAAAGAACTATTCAAATGTAAAGGTTTATGGGATAAAATGAGACGCTGCAGTATTTAAACCATTACAATGTTCTGTGTGGGATTTTAATGAACAAAACTTTATTTTAATTTTAAGATAGGGAGATTAATTGTATGAGAACAAGTATTTAGATGGGTGTTAGAATTTATTCAACAGGAATTTTTGTCATAGCATGTTTTCCATCTCTCCTATATTAACTTAATATGAAGTTATTCTTTCGATTTTGTACACTTGACACATTGAAGAATCTGAGAAAGGCAGGAAGGATGCCTTGTACCTTTCAGGCAGGCGATGACAAACTAGCACACGATGTCCTGGGGAAGACACTCGTAATGCTGCAGTCAGTCTACACTCCACTCAGGGGGTGTAAAAGTGGTTCTTCAGTTGCCAGAGGAAGCAAAAATGATGCTGATACTGCTGTATTAGGTAGTAAAATAAAGGAAGAAGAGGGATTTCAAAAGACTGATTTCTGATGTTATATTCTTATTTTAAAAAATGGTTTATTTTTGGCCATAGCTTTACCTAGAGTATGAGACACTGAAGAGTCTGGAAGATGACAAGGGAGAGGACCCAGTCTCCTGCTCTGTGTTGTCTGGTGATTTTGTCATCAGGGAGAAAGCTGGAGATGGAAGATAAACAATGGTAATGTGGGACCTTTCAGAAATCTCCCAAGTAAAGAGGATCCTAAAGACTAAACTCTTATAGATTGGAGGCTTGACCTATGAATGTGTTCACTATTTGACTTCATTCAATATGTCAAGTGTACTTAGGTCAAAATCCTTTACAGTGGGGATCCGTTTCAGCAGACATGGACGGTTTGTCAGGTATGGAGGAGACAATAAGATTAAAGGAACCACAGTGTGTGCAAAGAAATGGGAAGTAGTGGGAACTGTGAAGGGAAGAGGTTATACACCAATTGGGGAAGAGAAAATCACAATTTCAACTATTTGTGAGGCTTTAATCAGGAAGAAGAGACCCATCCTAGAGAGAGGAGCAGGGGCACCAGTGTTGGACTCGGACTTACAGTAGTTTATATCCAGCACCAAGTGGCTGTGCAGTCCTGGCAAAGTTACCTCCTTTCTGACGTTCAACATCCCTGTGTGTAAATGGGAATCATTATGAGATGAGGTGATTTAATGAAATAACATATGTAAAGCTTTCATAGATCACCCTCAATAAAATGTAAAATAGTTGCACTTATTGCTTTTTTTCACAATGGAGGGCATAATTAGGTCAACAGAATTTACAAGGAGTTTTGGTTCAATATAAAAACCACTGTAATGATTATTAGCTCTATATAAATAAGAATTTCTAACTGCATCTGCAACTTTCTCAAATGAAATAAAAAAGCAAAAAGCATGTGCATATTTGCTTCTTTCTATATTTGCAAATGTCAGTCAAAATATTTATCAATGTCCTACTATGTCAAAGAAGTATAGAATATATAATACTAAACATTAAAATTTATGGTTCATCCTCTCAAAATTTTGCTAGTCTCAAAACATCCTGAAAATATTAGTTGGTAAAACAGTATTTCAGTAGGATCATAGTAGCATCTATCCAAAGATTCAGCAAGTTAAAATGCTATTATGAACATGTATTATCTAGGAGACTGAGGCTGGGGTTGAGCCACCAGGATCAATAATATTTTAATTTATACAAGAAAAATCACAAGAGTTCAAATTTCAACCACAAAATCCCAAAACCACCTTTCTGTATTTTGTATATTCCAGGGTTCTCACCAGCTGGGATTCTAAAGCTTAATTCTCTATTCCATCTGATCAATCATTAAAAAATAAAAAGAAATCTATAAAAAAAATTTTTGCAATCAAAATTATTTCGAATAATGTATACCAGAGTTTACTTATTTTCTCTTTTCTTAGATATATTACATTTAGGATAGACTTAAATGTCAATAACACTCTCAAAAGAGAAATTTATACTTTTTCTAAATTATTTATCCATTAGTCTCTGGCTATCACATCAAAACTCTATATCATCTCTCTCTCTTTTTTTTTTTTTTCATCTTTTTCAAGTGTTTTCTCAAATGTCTACATATCAATGAGGATTACTTTGACCAGGCTATTTAAAGTTCCTGGCCCTCCTGATCACTCTTACTTAGCTTTCCTTTTTCTTTCCATTGTTATTAATTTCCAACATGTGGTATATTTTTCTTATTTATTATATTTATTGATTCTTGTTCATCTCCCTCTGGAGAATTTAAACATCTTGGCATTGGTCTGGGCAATGATTTTTTTGAATACAACAAAAGCACAGGCAACAAAAGCAAAAATAAACAAATGGGATTGCATCAAACTAATAAGCTTCTTCACTGCAAAGGGAACAATCAACAAGCAACAGAGTGAAAAGGCAACCTATGGAATGGAAGAAAATATTTGCAAACCATATATCTGAAAAGAAGTTAATATCCAAAAAATATAAGGAGTTCATACAACTCAATAGAAAACAACAACCAAAACCAAAACCAAAAAAAACCCAAAACCACCCTAAATAAACTGATTGAAAAATGGACAAAGAACTTGAATATACATTTTCAAAAGGAGATATACAAATGGCCAACAGGTATATGAAAAAGTGCTCAGCATCACTAATCACCAGGGAAACATAAATTAAAACCACAATATCACCTCATATCTGTTAGACTGGCTACTGTCAAAAAGACAAGAGATTACAAGTATTTGTGAGAATGTGGAAAATAGGAAATCCTGTGTACTGTTGGTGAGAATGTAAATTGGTAAAACTATTATGGAAAACAGTATGGAGATCTTCAAAAAATAACTAAAACTCCCACCTGATCTAGCAATCTCACTTCCAGTTATATATCAAAAGGAAATGAAATCAGGAACTTGGAGAGATATCTGTACCCCCATGTTTATTGCAGCATTATTCACAATAGCCAAGATATGAAAACAATCTAACTGTCCATGAATGAATGGAAACATACATATACAGAATGGAATATTATTCAGCCTTAAAAACAATGAAATCCTGACATTTGAGACAACTTGGATGAACCTGGAAAACATTATGCTAAGTGAAATAAGCCAGACCCAGAAAGATAAATGCTGCATGATCTCACTTATGTGTGGAATCTAAAATAGCCAAACTCATAAAAGCAGAGACTAGAATGGAGGTTGTCAGGGGCTGGAAGGAGGGGGAACTGGGGAGATGTTGATCAAAGGGTACCAAGTTTCAGTTATGCAAGATGAATAAGTTCTGGAGCTCTAATGTATCAATATGACTATGATTAACAGTACTATATTGTATATAGTCACCCCTTGGTATTCATGGGGAATTGGTTTCTGGATCCCCAGCAGATACCAAAATCTGTGGATGCTCGAGTCCCTTTTATAAAATGGCATAGTACAGCTGACCTCTGGACAACATGGGTCTGAACTATGCAGGCCCACATATGTGTGGATTTTTTTCAATAAATATGTACAATGGTACTACGTAATCTGCAGTTGGTTGAGTCTGCAGAACATTGGAATCATGGATATGGATTGGAATCATGGATATGGAGAACCAATTATAAAGTTATACACAGATTTTTGACTGTATACGTGTGGGGGTATTCAGTATCCCCTAACCCCCTCATTGTTCAAGGATCAACTGTATTTGTGTATAACCTAGGCACCTCCTCTTGGATACTTTAAATCATCTCTAGAGTACTTATAATAACTAATACAATGTAAATGCTATGTAAATAGTTGTAAATAAAATGTAAATAGTGTGTGAATAGTTGCTGGTGCACAGCAAATTGAGGTTTCGCATTTTGGAAATTTCTAGTTTCTTTTTTTTTTAGTATTTTTGATCTGTAGTTGGTTGAGTCACAGATATGAAACCCTCAGATTTGGAGGGCTGACTGTACTTGAAATTTCTTAAGAGGGTAGATCTTAAGTGTTCTCATCACAGAAAAAGCAAAGAAGAAAGAAAATAGTAACCATGTGAGGAGATAGATCTGTTAATTAGTTTGTGATAATTATTTCACAATGTATAAATATATCAAAATATCAAGTTTACACCTAAATATATATATACAACTTTTACTTGTCAAAAAAATAGAATTAAAAACCTGGTTGAAAATCTAGTTAGTCCAGCTGAGTTTCCACTGTGTAGCCTGACATGATGCTAATCACATAGAATGTTGGCTGAATACCTTTCTCCAGAGGTATCCTCTTGGCTAAAATTCTGACCCTTTTAGAGATCAGAATTTTCTAAAGGTTTAGGGCAATGAAAAACCCATTCCTGGGAGACAGAGTTAGGAATACTTTCTTTGTGCTCTCATGCTTTCTGATTTTATGTCCTAATGTACTGAATTAACATTTCTGCTTTACTTGTTTTCTCTACTACTTTTTAGGCTCCTTGAAGAAAAGAATTGTTTTTCTTTCTTGTATCTGCAGTGGTTAGCACAAATAAGTATTGATAACTATTTCTACATATGTTAATATTTTATAGACCGTTCTGATGAAGGTATTAAAATTTTATATTGAGTAATGATTTTTCTTTAAAGCTACCAACAAATACTTGCTGGCTAATAACTATTTGAGCAGTACTGGCTTAAATCAGTGGCTTTTAATTTTTCTAACTGTAACCCACAGTAAGAATTACTTTGTATGTTGTGATCCAGTTCACACAATCATACACAGACGTATAAAAATAAAAAATTTCTATAAAAGGCTATAGTTAGTAACACTGTATTGTATATGTGAAAGTAGCTAAAAGAGTAGATATTAAAAATTCTCATCATGAGAAACAAAAATTTTTATCTGTATGTGGTGATGGATATTAACTAGATTTATAGTGATCATTTTGAAATATATACAGATATGGAATCGTTATGTTGTACACCTGAAACTATGTCAATAAAAAAAAGTTCTATGAAATAATTTATATACTTACTACTTGTTTTGCACTCTGGTATTTCCTATTTTATTTAATTAAAAAAAAAATCTTGGCTGGATCCACTATATCAGTATCATTCTTCACAATGGGCACCATGACCAGCAGTTTGAAAAATACCACACCCTGGTGGTGTATGTACATTACTATACTGCAGAACCTGATGACTAGAAAACAAAGCATGCACTCAGAAAGCAGGAACATATAAAGTCACAGGCCAATGAAATTCAGAGCAAAAGAGTGCAAGGAGACGTCTGTGAAAACACTTGAGAAAGTGAGTTTTAGACTGAGTTTTGAGAAAGCAGATGATACTGAATTGGCAGAAATAGAAGAGAACTGGGCCTGGGCAAAAATTTAGGACCCTGTTATCTCCCAGTCTTCAACTGCATTCAAATAGATATCACTGAAAAAAAAAACTGCAATACGTTTAGGAGAAAAAATATTTGAAAAAATGTATTTTGTCCTCAGATTGTTTCATCTCCATCTTTAAGTTTTCACTACTATTTTTTTTTTTAATGAAGCTTGACATGGTAGACTATGTGTTACTGGTGTGAAAACAATAAGCTTGGCCTAATGTCAAAAGACTGGTGAGTGTACATTTATATGTATACAGTGATTTTTATAAAGAATTTCCACTTTAACAGACTTATTGTTTTGAATGAAAGACTATCTCTCTAATGGTTAAGAGTCCCAAGAGAGACGAAATAAAGAGCACCTTTAAATATGAACTTTAATGAAAACCTCATGGACAGATTTTTGGATTATGGACATGTTTTTTGCAACTGAGTTTCTTTTCACACAGGCAATTCTGTGTAGTAGGGTCCTGGTTGTGTACCATGGAAGGTGGATTCATTGATGTAAAGATGGTTAATGATTCTCTCAAGGTCTATTGGGGATGGTGGAGAGTGAGAACACCCTCAAGGATGCCTCTGAACTGGGGAATGGAGGAAAGACAGTATAAGGTCCTCAGTCTGAGTATATTAAGAAATAGAAGCAGACAAAAGGAGCTTTGCTAAGGCAGTATTTTGTAGAGTGTTGCTTGCCTTCATTTACTCTGGAGAACACACCTTTACAATTGTCAATTAGTTTCATCAATGCCCAGAAAGACTCCTGATTTGTATTTTATAAAGAAAGCCTGAAGATTAATTTGAAAATTAATCATTTTTGAGTCATAATTTTGAACAGTTAATGGGATGGCTAAATGGACTATGATGATTACATCAATCTTTTATGATTCTGATATTCATTTATACTTTCATTTTACTGGGAAATTGATGTCTTTACCAGGTGAAATTGATAAGAATCTCTCTTTCCTGGTCGGTTCTCTATACTATTCGGCTTTTGTTTTCTATTTCTCTGATGATTTTCTTCTTTGTGCTGCACGGTCCTTGTTCCACGCCTGTTTGCACTGGGAATGGTTACTGCCTGGCATTAGGGCTTGTAATACCTATTTCAGAGAATTTGAGTTCTCAGTATCTATCCACAACAGTTTAAAGCATTGGGTTTGGAGTAGAGTTCTTGTAGCTACTTGTTCTTATTGAGCAGTTTTGGAGGTGGTTTCAGGGCTGTTTTATCCATTTGGTTAAATTATTTGAAACCTTAAAAAATATTTGACTTAGAAAGAAAATCAGTTAAAAATATGAAACAAAAATTGCAATATTAAAATCGATAGTACTTTAAAAAACAAAATTATAAAAATCTTTTCCCATTTTAAGGCACACAGTACCATTTTATGTGGGATATGGTATATTATAACATGTTTGATGTAATCAAATTAGTCAAGATTCCTGTTCCTCTGCCTCAGAGCTTTCTCCAAACTAAGGGAGGCAGGTTAGCTCTTGCCTGCAAGTGGGACTTCGAATAGTAGGGAAGTCAGGGCAATTCTGGGCCAATGGGGAGTGAGCACCAATGGACAGATGCTTGGCCTCCTGTCCTCAGGTAGAGAATGTGGGAAGCATTCTGTGTGCTTCTCTGAGGTCTTGTGGAAGCAAGCCCTTTGCCACAGCACACCTTGATCACACACCTTTATATTGGCTTTTCCTCCTTCTCTGTCACTCTCCCGACTCCCTCAGCGCTACTTCCTCAGGCCACTCCCCAACTAAATGCCTGAGGCTTAGTTCTTGTCTCAAGCTCCACTTCTAGAGAAACCCAAATGATGATACCTAGGACTCCATCTTTCTATTTATTCAAAGAGTTATTGCCCTTTTCTTCTTCTCTTCCTGAAGTTTCAAATATCTGTGCAGGTAGAGGTTTTGGAATCTGTTTTGACTTCCTCTTTCCTGTAAAGAGAGATCAGTTTTCATGTTGATATCCAAATGGAGACCTAAATGTGCATCTGGGCCGAGGTCCTTGGATTCCAAGATCTTTCCTGGGTGTCATTCCCTTGCATTCCCTTGTGCTGTCTGCATCTTCCTGAGGTTTTATTGAATGACCAATCACCTCCACTGTAGGGGAATTTCAAATAACTTGGGAATATAAGGCATGAAAAGATACCAGAGTGGTAATACTACTGACTAATGGACTTTGACGAAATAGGAAAATAGGTAGTGTATATTCTTTAGTCACATTTAAAATAATACACAGCCCAGGGAAGCCTGGTTTGCTGCATGAAGACTGGAGGTAAATGGAGCTGTTCAGACATTGCTTTCAGAATCCATGTCATAAGTGAGGGAGGCTCATCCCAGAGTGCTGATGGAGGGCGAGCACTGAGTCTGGGAGGCATAGCAGGTCAAAATACTTCAGTATTTAATATATGATGAAATATGTAATGCAAGTAAGAAAGAAAGCATGCGAAGTAACTTAAGGAAAATGGTGATAATACTAATGGCAGTGGAGAAGCTGGTGGCAGGGATGGTAATTTTCACTTCTAATGTGATGATTTTTCATGGCTTTGAGACAGTCTAATGTGCTGTTAAGAGCGTAGGTTTGTGTTTTATTTCCAGTTCGATTCTACTGTAAGTAATGACTTTCAATTAAGTCATTAACCTCTCTGACCCTCAGTTAAAAGAGTGAGTAACAATTACTCCAGAACAGCTTTAAGGATTAAAGGAGCTAATTCTTGCTAGATAAAAGCTCCAAAATTATAGCCATTGCTAGCATCCAGATGGAAACATTGGGAGGCAGTTGGGGGATGAGGCATTGGTAAGGGAGAGATGCCATATCTGGATAGGTAGATTTTATATTTTCCTGCTTGTAGGTGCAGGAGAGAAGCATTAACTGAAACTCAGGAGAAAACTACAGCACAGTTTTGACACACTTTAAGTAAATAAAAAAATGGGAGATTAAGTGAGATGGGTGGTGGGTGGAAGAAGAAGAAGAGCCATAAAAGTGAGAGAAAAACTTTCTTTAGAGAGAACTAGGAAAGATCTTTCTCTGAAAGTTAAATATTTGGTGTAAAATAATAATAGTGGCTAAGGCTTACTGCACACCAGACTTCACAAATGTTAACTTATCTATACCCTATGACATAAGTATTACCTTACATAGGAGGAAACTGAAGTACAGAAAATTTATGCAGCTGGTAAGTTTGCTCTTAACCACCATACTGTCTAGTCTAGCTAGCAAATATAATTGATAAATATTTAGATGATTTCCCTGCTATTTTATATCCTTTAGGACAAAAACAGTATCGGTCCATTTGAGATAGAAAACAGAATATTAATATTATTAATATTTTTCCATATAGTGATTACTCTATCATCATTCATTTTATCTTAAGTGGCTGTTGAAATAATGTGAGGGAGAAGAGCATGGAGTGTCTGTTTCAAAATCAAATTTGACTATTGACTTGATTCTTAATGCAACACCACTGTTTGTTAAACGCTGTTAGGCATACTATACAGACCAGCCACACACAAGCACAAGGCTTTGTGTCTGCTTTTGTAAAAGACACTTCAACTAATTTGGATGGAGGTACAACTTACACGCACATGGACCAAGAAGCTACAATATTAGGTTGTACGATTAAGATGTAGATTCTGGATAGACCTAGAGTCTGTCATCCAGAGTGAAGTAAGTCAGAAAGAGAAAGACAAATACCGTATGCTAATACATATATATATATGTATATGGAATTTAAGAAAAAAAAATGTCATGAAGAACCTAGGGGTAAGACAGGAATAAAGACACAGACCTACTAGAGAATGGACTTGAGGATATGGGGCGGGGGAAGGGTAAGCTGTAACAAAGCGAGAGAGAGGCATGGACATATATACACTACCAAACGTAAGGTAGATAGCTAGTGGGAAGCAGCCGCATAGCACAGGTAGATCAGCTCGGTGCTTTGTGACCACCTAGAGGGGTGGGATAGGGAGGGTGGGAGGGAGGGAGATGCAAGAGGGAAGAAATATGGGAACATATGTATATGTATAACTGATTCACTTTGTTATAAAGCAGAAACTAACACACCATTGTAAAGCAATTATACTCCAATAAAGATGTAAAAAAAAAAAACAAAATTCTGATCCAGGAGGGGTCTGGGGTGGGACCCAGATTCTGCCTTTCTAACAAGTACCAGGTGACACCAATGTTCCTGGTCAATGGACCACATTTTGAAGCTCCAGGTCATGAGGCAACATTTACAGTGTGAACTGGTTTTTGCTAGGGTGCAAATTGTAAAAGGTCTTTGAAACTTTTATTGTAGTTTCCCTGAAAGGTATAAGAATGGATTGGCAGAACCATAAATCATCATTGTGTTAGACAAGGTTGTGCTCAATCAATTAAGACAAAGCATTTTCCTTTTTTCCCCCCATTACAGATTATTTGTTGTGCATTCATTTGTTACATTCACTAGATAAATTTATAGAACCTGGGCAAAAGTTTGGTGGTAGGTGTCACTAATGCTGACAGATAATATGGTTTTGGAAAAAACCAATGATAAGTAGAAGAGCATACATTTTTAAATTGAATTATATTCTGACTTTGGAAAGTATTAATATTAACGTGGAACTCATGATGGTGATTTTTGTTTAGGAGGAGATGTTTATCAAAATTTAAATATGTAAATTACTCTTTATATGGAGGTAGGCAGAATTTTTATGGAGTTAGAGAAAGTGAGGATTATAGTATGATAAGAGAATGGAAACTCTATGGAAATAGTACAAAACCATTTTGTTTCTGAGTAACTTGAAGGAATATGGGACTAACATCTAAGCAAGACTATTTAGAAAGTAATTTTCTTGATTTCAGTTTAATATTTTATTCTTAGACTATTTAAATTTTAGCTTGACCTGTTGAAAGTAGGGAATTTATTGTTTTTCCCTCTCATAGATTTAGGTAGTGAATTCAATTCAATTTGACTAAAGAATTTTCAGAGTTACTATGAGTAAGACGTGAGGGTACAATTAAGTATAAGACATAAGAGAACATGTCACTTATTGTGACAAGTGTATGCATGTGTGGCAAAAATCTAAAACATACAAGAGAAGCAGACATTGACTTCAGACCTGTCCTTATTCTTAGAAAGAGGAGGGAAACAAAATGAGGAAAGTGGACTAACTATAACCATATTTGTAATATTAAGTATTTTAAAAAGATCTGAAATAAAGTTTGTAGTTATATATCATTAAATGTTAATATCATTAATGTAATATTTTAAAAACATAAGTTGTGGGTACACAGGTGATTATTATTGTCTGTATGTTTGAAATATTTCATATTGAAAGAAAAATGATCCCTACTTTTCAAGGAATTTACCATTATGGAGTAATAATCCACAAAAAGTGATTACAGTCAAGTAGCTCTTTGCTTTCTGAAGTGGAGGCAAATCCAGAGTTAAGAGCCCTGTGTTTCAGGTTTGGGGATTCACTTTTTAAGCAGATATAAGTACTTTTTATAAGGCCTAATACTTTCTATATGAGACAAGTTAGATTTGGTGTTGGGAGATAAAGCATAGATAATTTGTTATGGATTTTAGATTATTCCAAGCTTATGACAAAGTCATGGATCCAAGAAAACACTATTAAGTAGACATTTTCTCATGTCACGTTGTTACCAAGTTTAGAACATCTATTCTTTTGTGTTGCAGGTTGCCCTGGACTGAAGGATTAATCAGAACAAGGACATTTCAGTGCTAACATTGGGACAGTTACAGGCAAACTGGGAAGGTTGGTCACTCGACTAATAAGTACCATTTTAGAGTGGTGAAAGGAAACCTGATATTTTGCTTTTGAGGACTATTTATTGATGTTAATTAACCCCATTTGTGTCTCCCAGGCTTGGGTAGGGGTAGTTTGTCCAGTTATGCAACTACATAAGAAAGAGAGCATAGGTGAAGAAATGGTGTGCCATGATTCATTAAAAAAAAGTCAGGAAAGCATCAGAGATGAGTCGGATTTTGAGATATGTCTACATAACCTCCCAGTAGGCAAGGTGCGATGAACTGGCTAGCCTTCACCAGCAAAGTTGTTGTAACTAGCCTTTGGTGCATCTTCTACTAACAATTAAATTCTTGGTGTGAACCAAGAAAAGTAACAGCCTGAAGAAAAGCAGGAAAACTGATGAGAAAGTGGAATAAAAAGTATTTTTTGTTGAGAAATATACCTAAGAGCATTGAAGTCAGAAGGGAGGACTGTCAAGTACTAAAAAACCAGATACTTTTTTGTCTTTAAAAGCAAATAAAGGTCAAGCAATTTAATTAGACTTGTTTGAACGTATACTCATGAGTATTTTGCCAGGGTGGAGAAGAAATCAGGAAAAGGCTTCATGATATAAAGTGTGCTAAAGTAGGGCTTAAATTTAGTTTGCTTTGTTTTATCAGCTTGCAAAATAAGGAAATGTAAGCACTAAGTTTTTAATATTATGTTTTGACTTATTAGAATACATTCTTGTGTATTCTACACAAGGTGCCAAGAACAAAATAAACTTTGATACATGCATTCAAAATGCTGTCAGTTTTCCCAGCCAGTGATTTTGGTAAGGTAGTGTTTATAACTAAACTGGGGACCTGCTAAATTCTTGTGATTAATTGCATTCAAGCTTATTTTTCCTCAAGGATAGAGAAACAAAGAGAGAGGGAGTACATTTTAAAGAGAATGACTATTTTCCAAGGAAATGATACAGTATAAACCTTTGGAAATATAGAAATTTGAGGAACAACTGCTCCACATTCTTATTATTAGTATAGTATTTTGTTTAAATAAATAATTTGGTTTATTATAGAGAATATTTTTGGCTAAAATAATGAACCATTGCTCATCATAAAAAGAAATGACATCTGGATTCCTGTTGGAACTAGTTATTAACTTGGCTCTATTTAGATAAAACAAAGATTCTAGTGTCTAACCTTTGAGGTTTGAAGGCAGCTTCCTTCCCCCAACACACCCTCCATCTCAGCAGCCAATCATCACCTGGAGGTGGTGTCAGGAAGCCCTAAGTCATTTAGTTATGCCTATCTTGTGGTAATGAGCTTAAACCAAAGAATACATGGGCTGCCAGCTAGCAGCTGGAGGTTAGGAATTTGCCCCTTGAGCTGGAATGAAACTTGGGCCATGATTGTTCAGCTCATCCTCATTTTGGGGGGGCTCAGGGGGGAGAGCCACGACAGGGGAAAGCCTCAGCAAGCAGTCAAGGAGACCCCATCTTCCATGGGCTTCTGTCAATCATGTGCAGCTCAACCTTAAACAGCTAAGTTGTCCTAAAGAGGGTGGCATTTCTGACCTCATCATGCCTATTGGAAAGGGCAGAGGTTATTACTGAAAGAGCAGAGGGAGTGGGAGATTCCTGGTCCCGTCAACATAGAATAATGGCTGGACCCAAACCCCGGCAAGCTGAGTGGTGATCTGATCTGCAGAGGGTAGTGCAGCAGACATTTTGGTTGTGAGGGACTTGGGTCCAGAGGATACAGTTTTGAAGAAAATTCCTCATCAAGGGACATTTGGTAATACTTGAACAATTGAAGGGCTGTGACACCTTGTGAGACTATAGGTTGCTGCTACTTTACTCTGTTGTGTGGCAGGATAAGGTACTCTGTTCCCTTTCAACTTTTTGCTTCTTCTCTTCCTCATTTTTGATGGAAAGGGGGTACTTTTAGCATAATTATGTATTGGAATTATAAAAGGTATTGGTAAGAAAAGCTTTTTACTTGTTAATTGAGACTGTGGAGCATGATTCTCTGTGAACTGGACTGTGACACTGTAAAAATGGCAAAAATAGTATTTTGCATCAGGTGTATTGATGATTAACTACCATTTTCATCTGGTAATGTGGTGCACCTGTCTGCCTCTCAGATATTGCAGTTCATTAGGGAAAGTTACAGAAAGTTTTCCCCTTTCCGTCCCCTCCCATGAAGCTCTCCTCTGCTACTCTGTGCTTTGCGTTCCAAGGAAAGGGTATCTGTGTCCTGTGATGTTTAATAAGGAATTTTCCTGTGTTTTGGAATGGAAGTGGTAATAAAAAGAATCATGATGTCCATGAATAACCCAGGCCTTTTGTGAGATAAGTATTTCTGGCACAAGGGCTACAGAAATTCTAGTCAAGATTTGTTTTAACAGTAGTGTTTGAACATAGAAGGAAAGGAGTTACAGCACATAAAAGGCAGCACAAATATAGTGCATTTCAATTTAATAAACCATCACATCTTCAATGTCATATTTTCACAAGTCTTTTGGTCAGTTGAATTTTTACCCAATCCCTAATTAGGACTGATCTGACACACATTTTTCAAATAGAATCACTTTATCTTCCTAGATAAATCCATTCCCTCCTACGGAGCCTAAAGAATCACTTGAGTGTCTTCCTCAGGTATCGCTTGTAATGAATTAGTATGTTGCTTACTGTCCATTCAGTGGTAAGAGGGCTCGAGAGAAGCAGCAGAGCGCTCTCCACAGGCACACAGTGTCTTCAGAGAGAAGGCTCTGAAATCACATCTGCTGAGAGTTGGCTGGTATTTATTGCTACTCAGGTCCATCCACTTGCAGTGATTCCCTGGAAACAGAGACACTGGAAGCGTCCTGTTGTACATTAGTCTTACGGCACCAGAGGTCATTCTATATTCTAGGGTTTTTAAAAAATGTCCTTGACAAATGGCAGCAGATCTGCACTGCCACTTGCCAGACTGAGATTTGGAAGAGGGGCTCATTAGGGGGTCTGATACTCCCTCCCGCATCCCATTTCCACGATTTTTGAAGATGCCCCAGCCCCAGTCCTTCTGCTTCTGCATGCTTCATGGGAAACATGGTGACTCTCTTTGTTCCTCCAGCTCACATCAAACACCAAATGTCCTGTTTTGTGGAGCTAGAGCTTTGTGGTTAAGCATGTGAATTCAGACTGCCTGGGTCTGTTTTCTAGTTTTACAACTCAAATAGCTGTTTAACTCTGTGATGTATTGAATATCTCTTGCCCCAGAATTTAATCAGGTGGATGATAATAGGTGACCTCTTTATTGTTGTGAGAATTAAATAGAATATATTTGCAAAGTACCTGATCCACGTGATAAAAAATGTTTCTATTTTTCTGTTTGTTTGTTGTTGGTTTTTTTTGGTACGAGGGCCTCTCACTGTTGTGGCCTCTCCTGTTGTGGAGCACAGGCTCCGGACACACAGGCTCAGTGGCCATGGCTCACAGGCCCAGCCACTCTGTGGCACGTGGGATCCTCCCGGACCGGGGCACAAACCCGTGTCCCCTGCATCGGCAGGCGGACTCTCAA
The DNA here is from genome assembly GCF_003676395.1 of Aethalodelphis obliquidens. NCBI lineage: Eukaryota > Metazoa > Chordata > Mammalia > Artiodactyla > Delphinidae > Aethalodelphis > Aethalodelphis obliquidens. The sequence goes on along the minus strand of NW_020838039.1, from coordinate 4,458,418 downwards.
CCACTGCGCCACCAGGGAAGCCCTTCTGTTTGTTTTTGATACTCCTTGTGGATGTATGTTCTGTTGTTCCTGCATCCTCCTCCCTACAATCTGTTCAGGCAGTTGTGAGATCATTATAATAAAGTCTCAGGCAGCCCTAAGCAAAGCGGACATAGGCAGGATGAAGAAGAACGGGTACAGTATGTGTTGAGAGTAGAAGATCTATCTAAATGAGATCTGGAATCTCTTGATGGTCCTCCATTATACTTGTGTGGACACCTGGAAGGTGCTCCTGGAGGGAAAGTTTCCACAGTGTGTGACATGTGGTTCCCAAATCTGTGTGAGGCTCAGAATCACCTGGGAAATTTTAAAAACTATTCCCTGAGACTGATTCAGTAGTACTGAAACTGAGAGGACTAGCAGAGTCTTCCCAGGGACAGACACCCTCCCCCCTCACCAAGCCATATCCCTCGCCTCTTCTTTGCAGAAAACCTTTAGCCTCCTAGGCCTTCCCCAAGTTCCAAAGAGCAAATTTAATCAGAGAAGTGAGAAAATGCAGAAACAAAGAAAAGCAGTCAAACAAGACAAAATAATAATAGTTCAGCCATAAAACAAAGTCAAGGACTTTTATTTCCTCCTCAAGGGCCATAGATAATATCCTGAGCCATGCCCCTGAGCTGTTTTGCAGATACTAAAACCCCCACCAGGTGGAGGAAGTTAACTGCATCCTGACCACCAGCAAGTAGACCTCAGGCTGGTTGGAACCATAAGGTTGATGATTGAGATTCCTGTAACATCACCCTGTTACCTCACCATCAACAAATCAGAGAATTGTGCACAAGCTGATCATGTACCCTGTACCCTCTCCCTCACACTTTCTTTAAAAATCCTTCCCTGAAAGCCACGGGGGATTTCAGTGTTTTGAGCACAAGCTGCCCATTCTCCTTGCTTGGTACCTGTAATAAATGCTGTACTTTTTTTCACCACAACCAGGTGTCAGTAGGTTGGTTTTGCTGTGCATCAGGTGAGGGGACCCAAGTTCAGTTTGGTAACAGATATGGGGTGGTTATGGGAATTTCTATTTCTAAAATATTTTCCACTTGTTCTTGTATAGAAATCTTTGCCTGGCAGTATTAATAGCAGAAATGGGGAATGGATATAAGAGTGAAGGTGGAAACTGCATGGTATTTATGCACAAAAAAGATGCTGAATGATGTTTCCTATTACCATTCTTTTACAGAGAACAGTCTAATTACGGTCTTAAATAAACTTGACTTTGGCATCAGTTTGTAGAACCATGTCTAAGAATAGTCCCTTATACTGGGGACCAAAGAGTGGGAGGTGAATATAGCACCTATTAGCATTATCTATTTTAGATATATACCATTATCTATTTTATTTCTGAAACTTGAGTGTCAAATTTACATTACTTGATTGGCATGATGCACTTTGGGGAGGAAGTACAAATCAGAATGAACACTGAAAGGTTTGTGTTCTTGAAACATGCTCAAATACAATTGAGGCCATCATTATCCACCAGCAGCTTACTGCCCTGCAAATATTGTTTCCACCTGCCTGCCTTCTGGGTAAAAGAGTGGAAGCAGAGGCTTTGAACACCAGCTAACCCAGAATTATAGTTGTTTTCATTGATAAGGTTCCCAAACAATTGCTCCAGTCTTTATCAATTCTGCCAACCCAGATAATAATGAAAGCAGCAGTATATGACCCAAATAATTCTTGACTACCTTGAAGGCTATTTCTGCCTGTCCACTCATCACCAAATCATCAGTTTGGTTAGTTTAGTGACAGTGGGACCTCTTGCCACTCCTTTCCTTGGAGGAGTGGCACAGCAGAGAGTGTGGCTCAGCCTCCTCCAAGTTCTCTTAGGCATTTGTCTCCACAAAGCCCCAGGGTAATTGTTAGAATCTCTCTTCTCTTCCTCTGCAAGTCTTTCATTGCCACATTGCTCTTTGCTCACCTCTCCTTTCTCTTTCTTCCAAACTCTGGATCCCCTACACGTGAGAGTTGCTGTTACACAGCCCCCAGTAAAGGGTCTTTGATCTCCAACTTTACTTTTTTCCTTTATCTCAGCAAATGAATAAAAGTGTCTATCCCATCTTTAATAAATTACTATAACTATTATTACCATTGCCACTTGTTTACTATTACTTCTGCTATTATCATTCTCACCATTGATGTTGAGGATAGGAAAATAATTCTAACTAGCTTTCGTTGAGCACTTACTACTAGAAAAGCACTTCCCATGCAGGTAGAAAAACAAACTCAGCGATTCACTGACAGTAGCCTGTTACTAAGCGGAGGCAAATTTTAGTGCATGTGACTTTGTAGCTTATACAGTAAGTTCCCTACATAGGAACCTTCAAGTTGCAAACTTTCAAAGATGTGAATGTGTGTTCTATCAACATCAGGTGTGAATAAAATTGCAGCTTGCCCTCCGTCTCCTATTGCTGACAGTCCTTCAGCTCTACCATCTCCCACCTCTTCTCCCTCCTCCAGCCAGTAACTCTTCTTGGCTGTTCATTCGATGCCAGCCCCTGTATGCCAGCTAGTGTACTGTACTACTGTACATTTCAAGGTACTGTATTGTAAAGTTAAAAACGTTTTCTTTATTTTTTGTGTTTTATGTATTATTTGTGTGAAAAGTATTATAAACCTATTACAGTACAGTACTATATAGCCAATTGTGTTAGTTGGGTACCTAGGCTAACTTTGTTGGCCTTACGAAAATCTTGGACTTACAAACGTGCTCTCAGTACGGAACTCATTTGTATGTAGCGGGCTTACTGTACTTTTTATATTATAATGTCATTTAAATTCATCAGTAGGGTGCATTTGTTTGAGTTTTATGAAAATGCCAGCTTTCTTTTAATGTACTAATTAGAGTAAAATTGTAGTCGATTATATTGACTTTTTCTGGGTGACTTTGACATAAGTGGGTACACAGCATACCTCCTTTCATTGTCTCTGGCAGAAAGAAATGAAATGAAATGAAAGCAAGTAAAAAATTAGAGGGGAATTGAAAAAAATGCATCTGTATCCATGGCCAACAGCATAGTGAAATGAGGCTTGTACCAGCTCAGGATGACCAACTGTGTGCATCCCTTCCCAACTTTGATCAGTGACTACATGTTGGTAGCTGAAAATCAGACACAATGGTATTATTTATGACACACAAATTAGCAAATGTTACTGTGTTAGTTTTCTCTAGTTGCTGTGACAGGGTTCGATAATCAAGGTGTTAGCAGGGCTGTGCTCCCTCTGAAGGCTCTAGGTGAGAATCCATTCCTTGCCTCATCCAGCTTCTAGTGGCTTCTGGTATTCCTTGTCCTGTGTCCACATGACACCAGTCTCTCTGCCTCTGTGGTCACATTATGTTCATGTCTTCTCTCTCAAAACTCCTACTGTCTCTCTTATAAGGATACATGTAATTACATTTAGGGCCCATCTGGCTAATCCAGGATAAGCCTCTCCAGATCCTTAATTTATTCACATCACTTGCCATATAAAGTAACATTCATTCTTTTGCAAGATAAGGTAAAATTCACAGGTTCTGGAGATGAGGACATGGACTTTTGGGGGTCATCATTTAACCCACTACAGATATAAAGCAATTTTTGCTTTGTTTTATTTTGTGGAGTGCTGTTTTTCCTGCATAACGCTGATCCCATGTTGAATAAAAATGTTTGACTGATGTGACACAGAAAAAAATCCTTCAGAGTCAATGCCACCAGATTACTGGTGCCATAAGTGCAATGTGTACTAGTTGAATGTCAGTCTTGTCTAGAAATTAACTTTATCATTTCATAAGGTAAGTACAATTGATTAAATTATTAATACATTAAACTAGAAGTTTTTCTCACTGTTCATTATGATGCATGACACTGATACCTTTAAAATTGTAAGATGATGTAACTGGATATCATAAGAGGGGCTTCATTTAACAATGTCCCTAATTAATGACTGGATTGCTTTTGTAGCCTCCTTAGACTTTCTTTATTTCCAAGTTTCCCTTTACATCACACATCTGGTCTTTTGTCTTTTAAAAGTATCCCAAGGATAAGTTTTCATGACAGTAATTTTATTCTTAGATGTAAAATTCATTTTTAGAATGGGGATCAAAAATGTTTATTGACACTTGGGGTAGGTAATTAAAGAAATGAAATTCAGGGGATGACACCCAATCACTTAGTTAGATACATTAAAATGATAGCAAAGGATTTGTGACAACTGATCTTGGGCTGCCAAGAGAGTCTGGAACTGAAATTTGTTTTTGTTCATTATTTTTGTAGTTTTTAGTGAATTTAAAAAAAGTATGACTGCATTTATCCATGTTATTATCATCTGTAATTTCCAGTAGAACTGGAATGCCACCAAGTTCCATCAATTTTGTGGCTGTTTTCAATTAGATAGTTATTTGGAGAACACAAGTTGTTGCCTTGAAGATGGATTGACTGTTGAAAGCAGATTTCCTCGGCATGGAGTCTAGTCTATACTGATTCAGGAAAGTGACCAAGCTCTAAATTGCTTTTCAGACATAGCTGGTCATAGGGCATGCCGTTAAACATCTGTTTCCTCTAGGAGAGTGGTTCTCAATCTTGGCTGTACATTAGGATCACCTGAGAGCTGATAAAAATACTTATGTGAGGGCAAAGTACAAAAGAATCTCTAAAGATGGTGCTTAGTCTTCAGTATATTTAAAACTGTCCAAGAGATTGCATTAGATCCCTAGAACTTAGTAATCTTATAAGTAAATGTTTGGATGCTTTGACAAACATCACCCATTTTCCTAATCCCCCAGCCCCTGGGAACCACCGTTCTACTGTCTGCTTCTATGAATTCAACATTTTAGATTCCATGTATAAGTGAGATCATGCAGTATCTGTTTTTCTGTGTCTGGCTTATTTCACGTAGCAAAACGTTCTCCAGATTTAATCATGTTGTCACAAATGACAGGCTTTCCTTTTTTTTTACATCTGAATAATGTTTCATTATGCATTATGTCTTCTTTATCTGTTCATTGGTGGATGGGGGTCCTGTTACCAGCTGCTCAGGTATGTGTGGATTCTGCCTCTAGGACCCTTGTTGGTAGGGCTGGTGCTGGGACAGGGGACTGCTTCAAGGTCCATGGTTGGATCCGTACATGGCAGGCCTGTTACCGGTTATGCAGACAGGTGTGACTCCAGCCAGGTTCCTGGGAGGGTATCCACCAGGCCACTGGGTGGGCTCCTGTGTAGGCAAGACTGACCTCAGATGGCAGCTGAGAGGGGCTGGAACTGAGTCATAGGACTGTTTCAGGGTCCACGGCCAGGACTGAGGTCTGCAGTCCTGCCTCTGGGAGCATGGACAGACATGTCTCTTACCAGGCCTCTTGCTGGGCAGGACGGCTCCTGAAGTCAAGCTACAGGGATGTTTCAAGAGCTGCAGTTGGACTGAGGTTGGCGGGCCTGTTACCCAAGGCATGGGTGGGTGTAACTTCTCCTGGGCCACTGGGCAGATGGTGCTGGTGGTGGGATGAAGGTCAAACAGGGCCATAGCCAAGTTCACAGGAAGGTGGGACTGTGGGATATTCTGTTGTTGGGACCATGGTTGGCAAGCCTGCCACCTGGGCAGGGACCTGCCTTCTCAAGTTGGCTCTCCCTAGTCTTGGGCTCCACTGGGACTTTGCAGCTGCCTACTTGGATCCCCAGACTCCCACGAGTTCACTTTTGTCTGTGGATGGCTGCTGAATGATGGTTGCTGCTGGGCAATATGAGTCAGGGGCCTCCTATTCTATCATCTCGTTGACATTAGTCTCAGGTATACAATCATTAAGTACAGACAGCCCTCCATATCTGCAGGTTCCACATCTGTGGATTCAACCAACCATGGATCAAAAATATTTTTAAAAATTCCATAAAGTTCCAAAAAGCAAAACTTGAATTTGCTGCACACTGACAACTATATACATAGCATTTACATTGTATTTACAACTATTTACATAGCATTTACATTGTGTTAGGTATTATAAGTTATCTAGAGATGATTTAAAGTATACAGGAGGATGTGTGTAGGTTATATACAAATACTAGCCATAGTATTAGGACTTGAGCATCCACGGATTTTGTTATCTGTCGGGGGTTCTGGAATCAGTCCCCTGTAGATACCAAGGGATGACTGTATAACTTTTCAGAACTTTGTTCATATATGTTTGTGTGTGTGTGTGTGTGTATATATATATATATATATATATATATACACATATATATATATCTCCTGATGTATGTGTGTATGTACATATATACTGTGTGAAAGTGTGTGTGTGTGTGTATATACATATAAACAAAAACATAAATATGCTCATCTTCTGTGTACTATTCAACTAAGTTCAGAATGGAGTCTCATGGAAAAGGGAGAGTTTTAGACCTCATTTTAGCTTAAACGGGTCATGGAGAAGGTGGTGTGCTAACGGAATTGGCGGCTGTAGCATGGCTTCCAAGTCATAGCTTCTTGCTCATTGAAGGGGCAGCAGTACATTGGCAGTCTGGCTCTACAGTGTGGCTTCCTGGGCATCCCCTAGCATTCTTTCATCAGCCCTAATGATGATTCTATAAACTTATTGTCCTGTAACTACTCTTCCTCATTAAACTAGCTAGATTGTTTTCTATTTTTCTGCTGTTGAACTAAGACTTACACACTCCACTTCTTGCAGACTCCCCAATGTGAGCGATTTTCTTGGACCCACCATTGCTTTACTTTGGAGCGTGGGGGAAAAGGAGTCCTCTTCTCTTCTCTGGTAGAGAGAGGAGGGACAAGCCATGCTGCTTCCCTAGAGGTTCACCATCTATTGAATGATTCTCTTCTCTCCTGCTTCCCTAGTCTTTTCCTTAAAAGGATGAGGGCAATGTTTATGTGTAGCAGAATCAGTTTAGTTATCACTTAATAACTGGAGGGGTTCTCTGGCCTTCAGTTATTTGTTACTGTTTCTACCATAAGGAGTACTTTACATGTTGAAGTCCTCGTGTTTGGGGCCCAGCTGCCAATGACAAAGCCACGAAGAAGTTCCACGCAACATCTGTTCCACAATATGTTGAAAAAATACTGATCGGGCGATATCAGTAGCTTGGGCTCCATTTTTAGCAGTAGAGATGGAGAGAGTGAACTGATTGGAGCTATATTTAGAAGGTAGAATGCACAACAATGGGTGAGTGTCTGAAGGTGGAAGGGTGAAAAGAGAAGGCTGCCTCAAAAATACTTTTCAGGCTTCTGACTTGAATAAATAGGTGGCATCATTTTCTGAGATCGTGAACATGGGAGGGATGATAGTGGAACAAAGATTACAAGTTCAATTTTGAACAAGCTTGAGATATTTTGTGAGACGTGCAAGCAGACATGACAATAGGATAGTCAAGGTGGGAAGAGAGGCTGTGCTGGAGCTATAATCTTGTAAGCTGTAGGTATTTCAACTGTGTGGATGAGACTGTCTTGAGAAAGAATGAAGAGAGTGAAAGGGGAAGGAGGCTGCTTTTATTGTTGTTTTTATTTTAAATAGAGCGAATTTATTATGTCAGTATATTGATGGGGAGCAATTGGTATGCGGAAGAGGTTGAAGATACAGCGGCCAAAGTGAGATGTCTGGGAAGGAAGAAGAAATAACATTTGGAATATGTGAGGAAGGACTGGCTTTTGGTTGGCTGACAGCTTTTCTTTTTTTTAATTATAAGAGGAAGGAAAGAGGAAAGTTTGGCTATAGATACAGATATACTTGTAGCCACAGTTGTAGGAAGTTGAAGGAGTTCCCATCTTATGGCTGAAAGTCAGTAAGGACTCAGGAGCCAAATGTCTCTTTGGTGCCTGTGAATCATCTGTGTCACAGTTTTCTGAAGCTGTGAAACAAGTGTGGTTTATATTTACAGGATTTTTTTGAGCAGAAACGTTATCAATAGTTCTCCTTTCTAAATTATCCCTTAGAAATTTGTGTTTCTTGCAGTGGATGGTAGGGCTAATATAAACCTTTACATATACCAAGAATCAAAGGGAAAACAAAAATCAAAGGTTGAAAAGCTTCATAGTATACAACACTTTGAAACTAAACTTTAAGGATCAAAAAGCATCCATTTAAAAAAAAAATCCATTTTCTGAAGACAAAATGATATACCTAATAATAATTACCAGCAGATTTTATTTTAAATCAGAGCTAATATTCACTGAAAAAAGGCTCAAACTTTCATACCTCCTTAATAATTTTTTTTTCAGAAGCCACCCACTCTGAGAATACTGACAAATAACTAATGAACTTCTCATGCTTAAGATTGAGATATGAAAGACACACTACTATGAAATTGTTAGAAACACACAGCAAAAGAATTGGGACATTGACCAAAGAAGATGAGTCAGCTGAAGGAAAACATTTTTCTCAGTGATGCAGGGTCCAGATGTAGAAGGCACACAGGCAAGACTGGTGATGCGCTTGGAAAATAACAGCATGAAAACCTCGGCCACTGTCCTCATTCCCAGCACGTTCAGAGCCACCCAGCGGAGCAGCATTTCACCACTGATGAAGGATTTGCTACCATTTGGGCCACCTAGCATTAGCATTAAAAGGATAAGGCATTTACTATTAACAGTAAAGAGAAGGGGATGGTTGGGGGAGGAAAGAAGGACGATTACTTCACATTTCAGCCCTTGTTTCCAAAGCGCATTTCCTCTGAAAAGATTCTTGATCATTTTCTTATCTAGTTCACAGCCAAGTGCTGGGCCTGCTGGGCCTGATCAAAACACTTGGGATTGTCTGGCTGTGGGGATCTAACCCTGTTGAGTTTATGATGCTTTGGGGAAAAGACTTATATAAATGAAAGAACTAAAGGAAAGTTGAAGGCCATAGCTGAGTAAGTATTAAGTTGTGAGGAACTGAATAAATGCTTTAAGAATTCAGTAAAAAGACTAAGCAGGGTGGCTTTGGATACAAAGGAGATTTTGTGGAAAGAATAAGTTGAAGAAAGGGGCAGGGGTGAGATGATTACAAAGGAGGAGAGAAGCATTCCAAACAGGAGGAATGTTGTGAGTAGGGTTCCCTAGAATAAGCATAAGGAAGCACCTGGAGATCAGCTCCCTGCTGGGAGCTGAGGCAGCAGGGTGTGGGGAAAGACAAGATTAGAAGGATCTAAGGCAACTCACTATCACTTGACCGCCAGCCCAGGCAAGCCCAATTCCTGCTTCTCTCCTGCCCTTTATGATGGATTCATTCAGAAATTAACAAGTCTAGAATCAGTTTCTTCTTACTGATTCATTGTTCATTCATTCCCTTTATTAATAAAAAATAACGGGATTCTAGAATACTGTTTGCTCAATTTGCCTGAGTTTTAAGGCAGGCCGTTGATCAGAGCCTCTCTCTAAAAGATCAAGCAGAGAGGAAAACAGGTGAACCAATAAACCAAAAGGTGGGCACTATGACCACACTGGGTGGCCACTCATGGCCTGGGTTGACTGTGCTGGGAAGTGACAGCCATGTCAAGCCCTGGGAATGTCTGGGTTTATTTATTAGTTCTTACATCAAACAGGACAACTGTGTCTAGACATCTTGATAAGTCATGTTCTTTTGGAGCACTGTAGTTCTGAGTATTTAATCCGTGACAGGTGGGCAGTGAGGAATTGCTCTCAAGAGTACTGCAGATCGTTTGCCAAAGTCCACTAATTTCTCAGGCACACTCCACTGCAATGAGCTTACCACCACAAACTGACCAGCTACATCTGTTGGCACAATCTACTCTCCTAACAGAACAAAGGCCAACCGGTCTATTTCCTTACTTTTTTATTGTTTTAACTTTATCTTACAATGCTGCTTGACTATTCCTTTTGCCATAGTTTCTTTGTATTCTTATAGTTTTCCTATAAGCCACTGCAGAAGAAAGTAAAATATAAATACTTTTTATTTTGGTTTAAATAAGGAATTACGAGGGAAAAAACCTAGGAGAAACCATCTAGGATATTTATCTGTTAAAGGTAGAATTAAACTAACCCCTGTAGTCTGTTTTAAAGACTTTCCAAGACCAGTAATTTGCATCTTTGTGAGGCACTTTAGTGTTTGTGCTGTGTCAGGAATTTCTTTATGTTTGGCCTAAGTTCACAGGTTACCTTTACACAGGAGTTCCTCTTTCACTCTGTCTCAGGGGTGTTCTCTTCCCCTTGTTTCCAGGTCTCAGTGCCCTAGTCCAACTTCAAAGACACATATGGGAGATGCTCCCACCCCATCTGGTAAGTCCCTCAGGGCCATTGCCCTGGGGTGTGGTGGGCATGAGACCTCAAGGGGAGGCTAAATTCTTGCTGTGTGAGGACTCAAACCTGCTGACCACCATTCCCACTCACCTGATGGTTAGCAGCTTGCCAGGAGGGATCCTGAGTTTTGGGCAAGTAGTCAGTTCCAGGAATGTGGGGCTCTGCTGAACTGTCACCATGCCACCACAGTGCTAGACTTAGTTGTGTGGGGATTCTGGACCTTTCCAGGGTGTCCCTTTCAGGCTCATGCATTCCAGTCCTGGGATCTGCTGTGAGATTGGTTGGGGATGGTATCAGGTATGCTCCCATCTCCTAATTTCTCCTCCAGCCCCTTCATGTTTTCACACTATTCCGCTTCAGATTTCTATCCTCAAGGGTGCAAAGCACACAAAACACAGTCACCCTCTCTCTGTAGTAAAGCAGGACTACTTAGAAACCCAGGACCAATTTCTTAGAAACTCTCCAGTAGGTGAGATGAGAAGCTTTCATTACATCTTGGTGAGTCACTCTTTCCCAAGGAAGGAGAGAATAGTTTTCCTGAGGAAGCAAATCAACAACAGACCTACACTACAAGTGATGCTGTTATGAAGTTCTGACTCCCAAGGAAAAGAAGCAGGATTGAATATCATTCTGATTTTATTATAATTGCACATCATAAACTTAGAGATGATTGTTAAAATCACACCATGGCCTTCCTCTTTTCTCTAGGCACCATAGACACAACTCTTTTACCCTTTAAAAAATTTAGATATTCTATAATCCTGGTCATCTTTATTGTTTTTCCTGTATCTGCCTCCAAACCCTTATATCTTTCTTTAAGATTAGGCCCACTGCTTGGTGCTCCGTGAATGCTCTGTTTGATGCAAGGTCGTATCAGGGTTTTAAATACCATTTTGGTAAACAAAATGGTATTTAATTTGGTAAAATTTCATAATTTTATAATGGTACTGCTTTGCTAAGTCATGATCGGCTTTACTCCATGGCATCTAGATAGCCAGCCCTTCTTCAAGTCACCAGCATTTCAGATTGTTTTATTCCTTTCCTATAATAAGTACTCCCCGGGGTACACTTGCCTGAGCATATGTTTGGGGACAAGTTGTTGAAAGGATACATCACAGGCTGATCCTATCACTTATCCTTAATCCACTCTTCCCTTCCAGATCAGCCTGGAGTGACTGCCAAGGCATTTTGCAAGCTCTCTCCATCTCTTAGCTTTTTACAGGTCACACACAGTGCTTTCAGTGACGCTGCACTTCCAGCACCGACACAGCCCCCAGGACTGCTAGGTGTGGATCCCGTTGTTTTTTTTTTCTGGGTCACAAGGGCTATTGTTCTTTGGGCAGCAGCTTTGGGCTGAAGGCTGATATGGAGGTGGTGGACAAGCTCACAACCCAGGGAAACCACCTCTCAGGGTGCTTCACCCTTGTGCTGCTGCCTTGGGTCAGTTTGATGGTTTTTCAGTTTCTATATGGGGACTCCACCTGTTTTAGTTGTAGTACCTGTTTGGTTGTAAGTTACCTTAACTCTGCCTTAAAGATGGCTTAGTTGAATAGGGTTTCGTTTGCCTCTCATAACAAGAAGTCTGAGGGTGATTGGTTTGTTGGTAACGTTGGTTCAGCTACTCATCGGTACCACCAGGGACGTAGCTTTGCCCTTCTTACTTCTGCTGCCCTTAAGTCACACATTTTTCTTTCTCATGGTGCCAAAATGGGATCTGTAGCTCCAGATGGAATGTCAGCAATGCATGTGGACAAGATAGAAGAAGAGCTGAAGGTCAGAAGCTCCCTCTCCTCTCTTTCCTAGAAACCTGAAGCTATGCTTCATTGGCTACATCTTTGGCCACAATTGCCTACATGAGAAACTAGGAAAGAGATGAATTTTTCCAGTCTCAATTGTGGAGAGGAGCACAAGAGAAAACGGTTGGAAGTGGATGTTTGATCACCCAACCAACAGTGCTGCAAAAGGGAGGCATTCCAAATGCATTATTTATGGTAGCCCCTATACACCAGCTTATGCTGACTTGTCCTTGTTGTTGAGGAGTCTCTCAGTTATGAGGCAGGTCTGTCTCCACTACTGAAGATGAAAATGCTGGATACCCACTGTCCCAGGTTTCCTTGTAGCTAAGGTGGGGAAATCTCTGAGAGAGAGAGAGAAGAAATTGAACCTGTATCCAGCTGTACTTGAAGCCAGCATTGTGCCCTACCACTCACCACAACTGTTCAGTTACATGGGTCAGTATACATAAGTCACCCCACTTTTTTCCTTAAGACCATTTGGATTGAATTTTCTTATACTTGTAACCAAAATCACCCTAATTAATACATACTTACAGTACAATTTTTTCTGGTATAAAATAACAAAATTACTTTCAATGGTATTCTTTTTTTTTTTTTTGCGGTACGCGTGCCTCTCACTGTTGTGGCCTCTCCTGTTGCGGAGCACAGGCTCTGGACGCACAGGCTCAGCGGCCACGGCTTACGGGCCCATCCGCTCCGCGGCATGTGGGATCCTCCCGGACGGGGGCACGAACCTGTGTCCCCTGCATCGGCAGGCAGACTCTCAACCACTGCGCCACCAGGGAAGCCCCCAAAAGGTAGTCTTTTCATTACCCCCCCCACCTCACCTATGTATAATGTCTCTGTTGCCTTAAAGACCTTTAGTCCATAAGATAAATCATGAAGGAACATAAAATTACATTTAAAATAAAGTTATCCAAAGTTTCTCTCTCCTCCAACCCCCATATTTGATACTTTCGTATGTTTACATTGTTTCAGAGAATATTTAAAGGATAAGGTACCCGCTTCCTGATGTTCATATCTCTCTGTACTTCTTTCTCACACTGATCTGGCACAGTACACATAGAAGATCACATGTCATTTCCAAGACAGGGTTATAAAAGACTGGAACTTCTGTCTTAGGCGTTTCCTCCCTCCCTTCCTCTTCCTCTGGGGAAATCCAACTGCCATTTTGTAAGCAGCCCAGGAAGATGTCCATGTGGTGAGGAGCTGAGGCCTCCAGCCAACAGTGAGTTTGGATGTGGAACCTCCAGCCCCAGCTGAATCTCAGCTCTTTGCAGTCTTAGTTGACACGTGCACACTGAGCTAGAATCATCAGCAGGTCCCAGATTCTTGACCCACAGGAACTGTAAGAAAATAGTTTGTTTGCTCTGAGCTACTAAGTTTTGGGGTGATTTGCTGCATAATGGCAGATAACTAATATAGGTGGCTTAACTTTGCTGACAATCCAAAATCAAAAAATTAAATAACTGCCTGAAGGAAAAGAGAGGGACAGAGGAAAATCAGAATAGAGAAGACATAATGGAGACAGGAGTGAAGTATGAATACAAAATGCATGCTGCAAGTTCCTGTTACTTAGCTAGAAGTGGACCACTGATTTGTCCCAAAGATTCTGGCAGTCAGTGCAAAAAGAGAGAGATATAATTAGTACAATCCAGAAAGAAATTTCTCCAATAGGTCTTTATACAGAGAACATTGTGCAGTATCACAAACAAATATTTCAAAACAATTTTGCCAAAGAAGCAAAATTATTTATTCATGTTTATGTAGTGTCTAATAATCATCTAATTTGTAAGAAATAAAATGTTTCCCTTCAAAAATGGTATAGACTTAATTCTAGACCTAGCAAAGATGAATCTGCGTATACAAAGCTCACAATATAAAGACATTGGTGGGAGTCAGAGCTTATAATTCAGATTGTTCTTCCAAAGGCACTTTTTAAAAAATTGAATTTTAAAATAATTGTTTAATGTGGGAATGCATTTGTAAGACCCAGTGAGAAGTGGGATCTGTGATTATGGAACAGTTGGATTTGGTTTATAAAGCCCTGGAAAATAAACTTTCCAAATGTTTCAGATCTGCCTCCATTTATACATAAGACAGCTAGAATAATACAAGACAAAAACCAACTAACTAATCATTTCCCATACGGATTTGTGAGATCTGAGCTTTTTTGAGGATAATATACATTAGCATGTAAAATTAAATACGGTAAAATTCAGAGCATTGTAATCATGAGAATGAACTTGCAGCAATATGGACCAGTTCAGTGTTGTGCTGAAGTTGCCTGGTGCCAGCAAACTTCCCAACTCTGTGATCAGTGACTTCAAGCTGATAGCTTGAAATCATTCAGTTGTTAAAACTCTACTAGCATGCCACTGGATGAGTTTCTCAAATAGAATGTTGAGCAAATAAAGCAAAGGACTATGATTCCATTTATATATAAACCACAAAAAAAGGCCAAAGTGACCTATATTTGTAGAGGTGAGTATAAATGGTTACCCTTGGGGGGAAGGATGGCGAATGGGAGGAGCATGAGGTGGGCTTTGAGGGTGTTGGTAAGATTCTATTTTTTGATCTGAGTGCCGGCATGATGGATGTGTCTACTTTTTGAAAATTCATAAATATGTACCTTTCTGTAATACACACAGAACATGTACATGCTTCAATAAAAAGTTAAAAATAACAAAAAGTAACAAGCAAATTTTAAATTAAAAATGAATCAACAGGACAGATGAAAGGTTACAAAACAAAAACAAAGAAGAAAGAAGTATAATAGAAGGCAATGAAATCCATTAAAAGCAAAAGTTTTTGCAGGAATTGGGTGTCACAGTGTTTGACGTATTATAGGGGTCATTAAATATTTGTGTAAACAATGAACAAGTGAACATTTCTTTTAAAATCTTCCTTCAGTCACTCTTCAAATACATTATTTCAAACACTTCTGTACACGCTCTTTTTAATTGTTTTAGCAACATAAAACATTTTCTAGTTTAGTATTAAAAGTTGATCAATTCTCTTGTTATACATATTTTCTGCAATCACACTTACCTTTCTAGCATACAATATGAGACAGACAACTGGAATAATGGGAAATAATTTGACACATAATGTTTCAAAGAATGAGATAGCAATTCCCCTATTTACAAATAAAAAAAGTTCAGAGAGCCTCTTTATATTTACTTAGTCCACTGTGATACATACACAAATTGGTTATGGGCAGATTTGACTATTTTTTATCCCCATGACCCCTCTAGAATTCATCAGTTAATGTGGGTAGAAGCTTTTATTTTATTAGGCAAACAAAATAAAATTATTTATTCATATATAAATATGGTATAATGTAACACAAGACAATAAGATCTTACCTTACTGAGGAAGATGTAGTTAATAAGGAATGGGTTGCACTCTATTATATATCTTTTAGGAAACCCTCCCTAAATATTATTTCTCTCAACTAAACTTCTGAGAAATACTCAGTGACTGTGAGTTTGGGGTTATCCTCTCCGATAAATCTCTGGAGTGTAGCTCATTTCTGTTGCTGTTTCTGTTAGAAAACATATGATTTAACAGCCAGAAACCCTGGAGGTCAGATAGACATCTCAGTAGGAATGTTAAGGAGAATGACAAAGCTCTTAAAATCTAATCTTAATATGAAAAGTGGCCCTGTAAATGCTGTGGTAATGTAGCTAAGTACATATTCTCCCCATTTGAGAGTTCTAATATTTTTTCTCTATTGCTTGACTGATTTAAATTATACCTGAAGAATCTACAATATGAAAAATATCTTTTATCAGGCAAGATTTAATTTCTTTCTTGGTTCAGTATCCATAAAGTGGAGCTAATAATGATAGTTAGGGAAAATTATGAGCTTGAATTAAAATATATTAGTAAAGTGTCTCTGTATTTTGCAAGGGAGAAATTCTCATCTCAGGGAGATGTAGTTGTATTTCCATTGTTCATGACTGGAATTTGTTTGAATTTGATTCAATTAAAAATAGTTTGTAGTCTACTGTAGTAAGTCCTCACATAGTGAGGAGGGTACAAGAATAGTTCAGGATGGTCAATAAGCTTCTAACAATCTTGGGGGAGACAATACACACATGTGCAATTGACATATATACCATGTAATGGATCTCCTGAGTGCCATTGGAATGTAACATACTATAAAGAAGGAATGAGGGGAGGTTTCTGGTCAGATATATGTAGGAAACACATTGGGTTAATTAAATTCAAGTTAACTAGGGTTGTTTGCATCAAGAATTTTTATAACACATAATATGCTACTGTTAATCATGAATTTCCAAGAGGAGGAGAGAGAATATTGTATTTTAGAGACTTTTTTATCTTAAAAATCCTTAGAGAACATCTTGGTGCAGAAACTACACTGATAACAGTTGCAACTCAGAATGTAGCAGCAAACTGCAGAGGAGATAACAATTTGATTCAGAGGACCTGGGTTTGAATTTTGGCTTTTCTACTTCTAACTACCAGAATTTGAGAAACATTATGGTTGTGCTTTAGTAAAAGGATAAAGGAAGATATTCAGGTTTTTCCTTTTTCAGTGGTACATTGGAGCTGGGCTCCAGAATTTTCAAGAATTTTTTCATCTAGTTGTTAAACACAGACATTATTAAAAGTATATATATTTACTCACCACTTCCTGATTACTTGATTATATTTCACTATTATTTATGCTCCTGAGGCTATTTACTTTATTATTGTATTACTAGGATAGAAATCCTATAAATTGCCTGCTACCACACATCTGTTCCCAACTCTATGTTCACTGATGTCATAGCTTGAAATTGGCCATTATGGGATATTTATATCATGGAAAGTGACAAACGCTACAGATCAGTACCCCTCCTCGCCCCTTTCCAGCCCTCCTGTCCTCTCCAGTTGTTGACCATTTACCAGCTCATCACTGGTTTTAGTGTCAGTTAAATGTGATGATGTGTCTTAACCATTTTGAACAACGCTTAGTTGTGGAATAAGTGGAAATAGTGTAACAAGATGCTGTGAGGTACCTGTTGAGATTTTTCTTGCTTGCTCCCAGAGGTAACAAGATGAAAAGGGAATACTGCAGAAGTAGGGCCCTGTTGAGAACAAAGTTATGAACTTTCCAAGCTCAGCTTGGAAAAGAGCCAGATCTTGACTAAGATGCCAGTCCTGCACCAGATGTTAAGGAGGCTCAGACCGAGAAATAAGAAGTCACCTGGGAATTAACAGAGATCATTTTTTTGTGAAGAGGGAAGTGTTCTTAAAGAGAAGTTATCTGCCCCTCTCACCACCCCTTGGGACAAGAGGGTACTTGGTTGGTAGACATCTTAAATTGACTTGTAAACTTTGTGGATGCCAGAGGAAGGGGCTGTTGATGTCTGTATTAGCTTCCTGTCGCTGCTGTAGCAGAGACCACAAGCTCTGTGGCTTAAGATGACACACATTACATGTGTTTTTATTTAACTAATTATTTATTATCTGACACTCCTGGAGATCACAAGTCCAAAATGGGTCTTTGGGACTAAAAGCAAGGTGTTAGTAGAACTACATTCCTTCTGGAGAATCTAGAGGAGAATGTATTTCCTTCCTGCTCTAGAATGTAGAGGCCATCTGCATTTTTTGGCCCCTGGCCCCTTCTTCCATCCTCAAAGTGCATAAATCCGCTCTGCTGTCATCATCTGTCACATCTCCTCTCACGACTTTGACCCTCTTGTCTCCATTTTATAAGGGTCCTTGTGATCTTACTGGACTTTTTCAGATAATCCAAGATAATCTTCTCATCTCAAAATCTTTAAATTAATCACATGGGCTAAATCCCTTTTGCCTTGTAAAGTACCATATTCACAGGTTCAGGAATAAGGATGTGAATATCTTTGGGGAGCCATTTTTCTCACTACCCAATGTTATATTATCCAACTGGATGTCCACTTAGCTGTCAGCCTTGTTGACTTGATCACGGACTCCCAGAACTGCAGGAAGAGCAGTGTGGTCAGGCAGAGACTACCCTCTCGAATTTCACAAATAGTACGGACTATGGAACTCCTCCCACAGCCTGAGAATTAGGATAATAAGGAATGCATGAGATCAAGATATAGGTTCACTGGGACCAACACAGTGTGGGGCAGTGGGTTCAAATGCTGGAGGAATAGGGCATAGGGAGTCTGGTTGGGCCAGCTTGAAAATGTAGCTGAATCTTGCAAGGGACCACTGATTCTATGGGAACAGTTTCTGTGGGATTCAGTACCATGTCCACAAAATCTTCTGGGGCGTCCACTCATACATGTGGGCCTGGAAACCATAATCCAGGTCAGTGTGATTATCAACAGAACAAGAGCCACCACCATTAACATAAGATTGTTTATGACTAACAACGAAAAAATAGTCAATCCAAAGAATTAAACTTACCATGAGAGAAAATAGCTTTTCCCCCCCCTCTCCCCAACACCAGAGCAATACACGTGAGAAAGAAAGGAGCTCTTTCATAAGAGCAAGTATTTCTACGCCTCCCCCTCTCTACTCCAATTCAATCCTCCAAAGGTGAGGTGAAGGGGGAGGGGATTTTGGAGGCTGATTGATTCAGGTATGTGGTTGAAGTTTAAAAATGATCAGGACTAAGTCTTAGTAACTAAAATGCAATAGTTAGTAATAAAAAGAAAGTGAAGAGTTTAAGAAACAGTCTCCTATGTGGCAGGAGGCTGGGGGGTGGGCAGAGCACAGCTGCTCTTTGAAAAAAAAATTTCCTGCCTATCCCCCGATAGGCAGGATATTGAGACTCCTCAATAAAACTGGTCACAGAAGAAATCACTGTTATTACTGTGATCAAGTGCCAATGGGGAGAGGTAGTCAGTAAGTGCTGCTGGAGTGGAGGGCGATAGGCTGATGGGGCGGGGGGACTTGGGGAAACAACACTGAAAGGGGAGACCAGCTTGCCCAAAGCAATGGGCAGGATTTGGTTGAGCAGAAAGTTTGTTTTACTCTCCTAAAATGTGAAACATTTGAAAGGAGAGAGGGAAAATAGAAGAAAATATAAAATTTTTTGAACTTAAATGGATTCATTTTCAAAACAGACTCATTATCCCACAGCGTAGGAAGAAAACAAAGAACAGCCTTCCAAACATTCCGTGACTGATGACAGCTGGCTCTTCACCCTTTTGTTAACTTATGCATGTAGGGTTGTTGATAGCAGGCAGGCTGAGCTCCGGGCATCTCTCATCCCTCACGTCAAAACCTGTCGCAGTTGCAGTTCTATTTACAATAGCCCGGAGATGGAAACAACCTAAGTGCCCATCATCAGACGAATGGATAAAGAAGATGTGGCACATATATACAATGGAATATTACTCAACCATAAAAAGAAATGAAATTGAGCTATTTGTAATGAGGTGGATAGACCTAGAGTCTGTCATACAGAGTGAAGTAAGTCAGAAAGAGAAAGACAAATACCGTATGCTAACACATATATATGGAATTTAAGAAAAAAAAATGTCATGAAGAACCTAAGGGTAAGACAGGAATAAAGACACAGACCTACTAGAGAATGGACTTGAGGATATGGGGAGGGGGAAGGGTAAGCTGTGACAAAGCAAGAGAGAGGCATGGACATATATACACTACCAAATGTAAGGTAGATAGCTAGTGGGAAGCAGCCGCATAGCACAGGGAGATCAGCTCAGTGCTTTGTGACCTCCTGGAGGGGTGGGTTAGGGAGCGTGGGAGGGAGGGAAGAGATATGGGAACATATGTATATGTATAACTGATTCACTTTGTTATAAAGCAGAAACTAACACACCATTGTAAAGCAATTATACCCCAATAAAGATGTTAAAAAAAAACAAAAAACCCATTGCAGTGAGGGGACAAGCAGACAGGGAGTCCACAAGGAAAGACGCATATTACAGCTGTAAAGGCCCAAGCTAAGAGCAAGGAATAGCTAGGGTGCACAAAGATAAATAAAGAAATGAGTCTTACAAAGTCATACGTCAATATTTCATCGTAGTAGTCATAGTAGTCTACTTTTCTAAGTCTGTTCTCCTGTACAATGTAACTCACTTCAACTCAGGTGCTTTCCTTTCAGAGTAGGCTGGAGTGGCAAGAGAACATGGCCGCTGCCACAGAAATTAGAAGTTTCCTCCTTCTGAGTCCCTGCAGGAATGTGGAGAGGAGAGGAGACTTGCCCTCTACAAATAGGACAAAGTATTTGGAAGTATTTAGAGCGCTGACAGACATGGTTTATGTAATGGAAGTTTTTATTAATAAGTTTTGTACAGCAGTTCTTCACAGAATATGGACAGTATAGATTTGACATTTTTAATTCAAATGTGGGTTATTAAGAAATGGTTGGGATGTAAAAGCAAAAGTAATACCAAATTATTATCTATTAGTATCTAATACCAAATTATTATTTGAAATTAAGCTTTGCATTTTATTTTTGCTTTTTAGTCTTCATTCTTTCAATAATATGCCAAAAGTTTCTTTTGCTCCTTTACACATACTTTAGGGCAAGCATCGTATTTTGGGAAGTAATTAAGAGAAATGTTATTAGAAATCAAGATCCAATGAGAGCTGTTGTGCCAAGTAGTGAGGGTCTGTAAGGAAAGACTGTGGGGTTCTTGTGTTCGACAGACCTTGGTTAAGGTGTAGTTAGGAAAATATGAGAGGTCAAATAGCTCTGGGAGAGATAGAGTGGGGACATGAATGTCCATTTCTGTAAGCTTGGGCTACCTTAACATTATGTTACCTTGGATTGGATGAAATCTGGCCAACTACTCAACAAAACACCCTCAGTTATGCTCTGCCTGCTTAATAAGCATTTGACTTTAGCTTTCCCCTTCCTAATCAATAATCTATTTCCATAGAAACACAAATAAGAAGAGCATCACAAAAGCAATTTGTTTGCTTCTGCTTCCATGTAAATGGAAAGGGAATTTACAGCAGGCAAAGAAAAACAGCTTTAATAAGTAATATTTTCAAATGCATCCCTCAAATTTATCCCTCTTAACTTATAAATTAGTTACTAGTAGCTAAAAATTTGAATCATAAGAAGGCAATTTCATACCTGGAGCAAATTATAAGGCCTGCACTTAAGCTAAAATAGGCTCGTGACCTTGAAATGCAGGCTCATCTCAGCTACTGTTCCAAAATATAATGTGTACCTTCTCCATCTCAGGGACAGCTCCCATCTCTTCCATCCTAGAGAGACCACCATTGTGGTGTGAGGGAGTGACTCGAGGTTCTGAGGTATATTTTTTGTCTGTTTCCAAGTATCCTATGGGACTTTTCTACTCTTTCTGCTTTGGGCACACTCTGCTATATACTTTAAATATTAACTGAGCATAAATCATAGGCAAGACACATGGTGAAAATATAAGAATTTCACATTTTATGCGGAAGTTTTCACATCCTGGCATGCACAGTGCTGAATAAACAAAATGTTTGTTACTTAACAATAAAGTAAAAAATTGATTTGCAATATGAACTAAAATTAAAACTCAGTTCATTTCTCATTCTGAAAAAGATACTTTGCTGAGCATTTAAAAATTATCTTCCAGGTGTTTATTTCAAAAGCACTTCTTGAATGTTTTTAAGTTACAGAAATAAAAGAACCTAATATATCAAAACATTAGGCAAAAATCAATATTAAACATGACATATCAGCAGTTCTTTTACTTTCGTTGGAGAAATCAAATAGTCATTTGAAGTGTTAGCGTTTCTAAGAAGCTGGAATCATGTTTTATGGATGATGAGTGTGATGGGGGAGAAATGACAGTTTGGGGGGAAAAAGTAGAATTTATACATTTCTAATGTAAGGGAGAAATCTGTTTGAGGAATAGTCAGTTAAGAAAGACATTTTTTTTTTTCAAAAGGCAAAGTGAGACCCTTTTGCCTCCCTCTTTCCTGCACAATACTCAAGGCTCACCTCTGAGGCAGAGGAGAGGGCATGTGAAGGGAAGCGGTCACCAGGCATTTTGCAGAGCGCAGGCGCAGAAGCGTGAGGGAGAGCGGCCTCGCCTCTGCACCCCACGCTGCCCTCAGCTGGGCTGTGGCTGGAAATGAGACCCGAGTTCCATGCCCTGTGTGTGGTTGTAAAGTTGCCACCTTAAGTTATTATAGCCCGCAACTGAGGGGGTTTCGAGATTTGGATTTCTGTCCTAACCCAAATGAAGTGTCAGATCGCATGTGCCTCGGAAATAGATCGTTAAAGGATGTAGAAGAAAAGAAGAGGCTTAGACAAGAAAAGGATATTTCTGTTTGCTAATGCCACATTTTACTAAAACCTTAGAAATTAAAATGATTATTTAACGTATGACCATACTATATGTGCAGCTGTGTTTTATTTGTAGTTTGCTATATTTATTTATGCTTACATTAACATTTTTATCTTGGCATGACAAAATTTAAATGTATGTAATTGTTCATGGTACATTATGAAATATGCCAACAAATTGTTTCCAAAATTTCCCCCAGCATTCATTTATTCCACGTGAGAAGGTCGTGTACTTTCTCCTCTTCCCCCGAGGTGGGCAGAAGCACAGCACTGGTCAGGGGTCTGCCCTAGAGCCGACAGCAGTGCCTGGTACAGAGCAAGAAGTTCCAATTATGCTGGTGTCCAGAGTGGGCATAATGGACGAGTGTGAATCCCTTTTCTGTGGTCTGGACAAGGATTATTCAAGTTTAGCTCTGTTGCGCCTAGAGGTATGGATGTTTAGAGACATGGAAGGGATCTTATTGCTGGTGCAGGTGACAAGGGAAATGATATGTAAAAAGGAAGAAATGTTACTGTTGGGTTGCTTCTGACAGGATTTGGCAATCTATACTCTTCTTAATTCTGAGACTTTTCTTCTACATTCTATGTCTATCCCTGTTAAAACCCAAGTCTATAAACTTAACTATACCAACTGTTATTTATAAACTGATAAGTTTTGCATTGCAATTCCTGTTTTATGAATAAGTTTTAAAATGAAACAATGAGATCTCTGTCTGAATATGTGTATGTCTTATGTATTTTTGTCTTTAGATAGTATTGCTGAGGTTAATTTGTTTATGAGCTCAATTTCATTGGCTTAAAAAAATAGTAAGTGCTTACAAATTAAACATTTCTAAATATAAGAGAAGCTAAGCTAAATGGATTTCAGGTTCATGTGATTTGAGAAATATTTAATATTAAATTAATAGCTGGAATTAAAGTTGAAGTTTGTTGTTTGTTAATTAATACAGACATGTCTTTAGAGTCATCAGCATTAAGTATAATACTCTATTGTACCTGAGTTTACTAAAAGTCAGTAAGTTCATATTATATTTGTTGTAAAATTTGTCAGCAAGAAAATTAACCCCTCATTTTCAGACTTTTGCCATCCTGATGTCCTTGTAACATGGCAACAGCCTGCCCTAAATGAGAGAAATTAAAATGGGTAAACAGTAGCTGTAAATTAAACAGTCAGGGCTATGGGAAATCCAGGATGGCCACTTGCCGGCTCCCTGGCAAACCCCATTTTTTATTTCACGGGTTAAAGCTTTCCTTGGCTGCAAAGCTGATGCCATACAATGAAAGAAGAATGGTTAAAAAACGTGTTTTTTCACTTGGGTTATACTTTCTATAATTTTTAGTAATCAAGGCACCAACTTTATTAGACAAATTATACATGTCTATGTGATCAATTAAACAGACATTTTATAAACAAATAAATCTGAATTTGGCTATATTTGGTAAAAACAAGGGTGATTTTAGAAAAAATATCATGTTTCAATAGATATGAAATTTTAGTTTTGCTACTTGAGGTCCATACCTACTGTCTAAAACTCACTTTTCAAATAGCTCTTTGTTCTATGTTATATAATTGTAAAGCTTAATTGAGTTATTAAGAAGGCATTCTAAGCTTCTTTCTGAAGCTGATGACTGTAATCTATCTTTGGATGAAGATTAGATGCCCATAATCTATAACCAGGGGATTATACATACTAGACAAAAATCGTTTAAAGGACCGTGTCCAACCTAGATAAAAGGCCTCTTATCAGGTATTCTTTTTTTTTTTTGCGGTATGCGGGCCTCTCACTGTTGTGGCCTCTCCCATTGCGGAGCACAGGGTCCAGACGTGCAGGCTCAGTGGCCATGGCTCACGGGCCTAGCAGCTCCGCGGCATGTGAGATCTTCCCGGACTGGGGCACGAACCTGTGTCCCCTGCATCGGCAGGCGGACTCTCAACCACTGCGCCACCAGGAAAGCCCCAAGTATTCTTAAGTACATAATGCCCAAGAAAACTGAAGGGAATCAACTTCCAAGACTTAAGGTACTTTTCCCTTAATTACTAGAAGTGCCAGTGGAGGACTTCCTGAGCCCTAATGTCAGTCTTCCCCTCCCTCTGACTCTTACAAGTGCTGACCCTTTATTTCAATTTGCAGCCAGACCAGTTCTTGCTCATTGTCAACAGCACTGGGGACCCCTTCTGTACTATTCCTTTGTGGCAGTTTCTTGGGCATTAACACCTGATTGGGAGACTACTTTGGAACGGATAACATCTAAAGTTGTAAGTACAAATCTTGATTAAATTGCATGGTGGATTTTGGCATGGGAACAAAACTTTTGGACAGCTAACTATTGCTCCAGTGGAAGCCACTGTATCCATGGAAATGGCTGCTCCAACAAGGGCTATCTCACAGGCAGGAGCCATTTCTCCAGCCAAGACTATTATCCCAGGGGGAAACATACCCAAGGGTTAGGAGAGACTCCACTATATTCAGGAGCTCCTTTGTATCCCAAGCTACCCATGGGGCCCATTTTCAGCCTAGCTAGCACCCACAGTGGCATAAGTTACCAACCAACTGTCCCTATGGTTCTGCCTCCAAGAAAAATTTCTGATAGAAATCAAGGAACAATAAGAGTTCATGTGTTTTTTTCAATGTCAGACCTAAGTCTGGCAGAGGATAAGTTGGGAAGTTTTTCTGCGGACCTGGAACTTTTCACAAAGGAGTTTACCCAATTGATGAGATCTTTAGATCTCACCTTGGCGGATTTACAGATCTTATCCCACTGTTGTCCCCCTGAGAAAAAACAGCACGTAATATTGGCAGTCAGAGTCCATGCTGACCAAGTGGCAGCCCAAGCCCAAGAGGGCCATGCAGTACACCGGGTGGGGAACAATGCTGTCCCCAAGGCAGATCCACAATGGAATCACCAGATAAATTTTATTAATAGGGATAGATGGGACCATATGATTAGTTGTTTTATAAAGAATATGAAAAAGCTCACAGTGAAACCCATCAATTATAAAAACATGAAAAAAGTCCAACAGGACCAGATGAAAATCCTGCAGTTTTTAAAGAGATTAGTGGAAGCTTTTAAAAGTACACAAATATGGATCCCTCCTCCCCTGAAGGACAGGCCCTTTTGGCTATACGTTTCATAGCTCAGTTTGTCCCAGACATCAGGCTCAAAATTCAAAAAGCAACTGCCGGTCCTCAAACTCCTATGAATGATTTACTCCAATTGGCTTATTTGGTTTTCAATAATAAGGATATGGCCGAAAAGGCTGAACACCCCCAGAGAGATAAACAAAAGACTCAAATGATTTCAGTGGCAATGTCTGCTCAAAAATCACCAAAAGCAAGGTCGGCCTTTCCGGGCCAATTCGGTCCTGGCAGACTACTGAGCCCATAGGTCACCAGGCAAAACGAGTGTACCCTATGTGGACAAAAGAGACACTGGAGGAAAGATTGTGATCAACGTGCCCTTTGCAAACAGCGAAGGCATTGGAAGGGGGAATGCCCCAGATGCCAGAAAGCAATGGGGACCCCTCAGCCATTGATGGTTTTACAATCAGCAGACTGAGGGGGCCGGAGGCCAAAAGTGGCTCTGCCTAGAGATGCCATCTACATAACTAGTTCTGAGCCTCAGGTGGTCACTGAAGTGGTGGACCACTTAATAGAATTTTTTATAGACACTGGTGCAAACTTGTCAGTCCTAACCCAAGGGATTGGAAGACTTAACAACCATAAAAAAAAATATTTAATGGGAATATCAGGAAAGAGACAGGGGCACACTTTCCTGGGACCCGTTTTGTGCAACATCAATGGCCAGTTGTTTACATTGCTTTCTGTTTGTGCCTGATTGGCCTAGTTTTCTAATGGAAGGGACTTGTTAACTAAATTAGGGGTCACTCTGTCTCTCGAGGGACAAAGAAGCCAACCTTATCACCAAAAGATATTAACAAAAATTAAAGAAAAACAGATTAATTCTATAAACTGAGATAAAAGACTCAGTAGACCTCAAAGTATGAAACATTGAGATTCTGGGCCTAGCAAAAAACAAACATATTAAGGTCATATTTGGAAATTGTTTTGGAGAAATGGTTTGGATCTCCAAAATCATAGTTATAATCTCTTTTAATGACTTTTTCTAATGCTTATTGCTGTATTTCTTTTAATTTATATCTTTTTATAGACTCATCCTCTGATGCTTGACATCCAAGAGTGCTGAAAGGATGATGCTAAGGAAAGTGACATTAGTTTATGGTTCTCCCAACAGAGAAGGGACAGTCAGCCAGGTGTTTTATTCCTTCCCCAGGCAGGCCTACATCCCATCTCAGCAGGAAGCAGTTAATGATCGGTCATCACCCCCTAGCTCCCTTTTAAGCATAAAAAGGTAAATACCTGGAAGGGGGAGTGATAGGGACAGAGTAAAGGGACAAAGTAGATAATTAAATAGTTAATCCCACTAGAGGATTATAAGTAAAAAAAAAAAGTATGGGAGACCCTTGTAAGGTAATGATCACTCAAGAAAGCAGATTTGCTTAACTACAAAACCAAGCAGGCTTGCTTAGCAACAAAACCATGCAATAGAAGCATGAGACTGCCCCAAAACAATAAAACAATGGTGACATGAGACCTACATCCTGCCCAATGAGCTCAGTAAGTTAATGACCCCTAGGACATGCTCTCTGCACACATAGAAAAACAATCATTTATGGAAAGGTGATATGTCAATGAAAGACCGTCACTGTAGTGAGACCTGAAATAATTTTTCCATTGTGCCATGACAGTCCTGGTTTGACTATGTAGGGACAAGAAAACTCCCCCACCTGATGTGGAGGAGGAACTGATGATGGAAACGTGACATATACTCAAGAATGAGTATATTTTCCTTTGATTATAAAACTGTAGCCCAGTTGTCGGGGTGCAGCATCCTCTCGCCCGCCCACTTGTAAGCCTCACAAGCATCCTATACTAATAAATCACTGCTTATCTATCACTTTGCCTCTGGCTGAATTCTTTCTGTGCTGAGACATAAAGAACTGGAGCTCCTCAGAGACCCCCTGAAATGCCACTTAGCAGTTTCACTTTTATATACATAATATATATAATAATTATATATTTATTAAATTTATATATATAAATATATATATATAAAGTCAGGATTTCCCAGAGAATGTGTGTGTGTGTGTGTGTGTGTGTGTGTGTGTGTGTGTGTGTGTGTGTGT
>NW_020838039.1:4424837-4430888 GCF_003676395.1 Aethalodelphis obliquidens | reverse complement strand
TGTGTGTGTGTGTGTGTGTGTGTGTGTGTGTGTGTGTGTGTGTGTGTATCTCCTACTGGTTCTGGTCTATGCAGAACCCTGATTAATACACTATCTTTAATATCCACCTCATCCATGAAACGTCTCTAGCTACGTGTTTCACGTGGATCTCTTCTGACTCTGACTTCCTATGTAGCCTTTCCCTTTTCCTGGTCCTTAGACTTCTGCTCTTTTTTATTGTTCTCTAATTATTTACTCTTTGGGTGCAAGAACAATGACTAACATTTAGCACAGTGTCTGGCATATAGTAGGTGCTTAATAGATGAATATCTGAATTGAATGCCTTGAATATATTAGGGATTTCCTCTCTCAGTATTAAGAATTGTTCAGGTCCCTCAGCAGGTATTCAGTTGGCTAAGAACAGATAAGAACCTGACCCAAGTTGGCCCAATTGTACCAGTTTCCTGGAGCAAGTCATATGTTTGTGACCTCTCAGACAAATACTCCGTTTTCCTTTATACTGGAATTGAATTGCAATGTGATTTTCCTCTACCATTTCCAGCAGATTTAGGAGGGCCTTATTTCAGCAAATAGATGAATTGCTCCACTTCCAAAGAGAGCTGAAGCCCCCATAGTAGTCATTTTTCTTCCACAGCATTTTTCTGCTTTTGGTGATCATGGGATTAGCAGAACATATTGAAAAGATTATCTTTTTTTAACACCCCATTGTGTCTCTGATGAGACTACCACATAGAGTTTGAGATATGACAATGGAAACTGAAATGCTGGCTCTTCAGGGCAGTCTTTTTACCAAAAAGACGTTGTGAGGATTTGAAAACAGTGACAGCTCAATGAAAGCTGCTGGTTTCCCCCAAGTGAGAGTGCACCAAAACAGGGAGGCAGCCATCCAGACAGGCTAAAGCCATCATCTTCGAAAAAAAGTTTCTTTTTCTATGGGTAGTTTTTATCTGGAGACAGATTGTAGCACTGCAGTTTGATCCCATCACATTCCACTGTGCTCTGTGCCACCTGTTTTTTAATTTCTTGTCTTCATCTAGACCAGTTTCTCTAGTTTTTAACTTAGATTCATTAGTGTTAAGTTGCAATTCAAAGAGGGCTGTCAATACATTTAATTATTCAATCAGAAGATGGTGTCAAGGTTTCATATCACAGGTGAACTCCCGCTCAGTTCATGAGAACTGCCTGGTATGCTGGGTTGAAAAAGACTTATAGGTAAGCTCTGGACCCAGCAGGAAAGAATGTCATGATTAATTAGAAGTATCTACCTTGGAAGAGTGAGGGCTGTGGTGACCCTCTGGAGAAGCATTTCCCTCTCACATTGCAGACCTTATTCATTAACTTTTCTGACTGAAACTCTCAAAACCTATTATTTTTTCTTTGCATCTTACAACACGATAGAGTGTACCAAGTGAATAAAACTGAAAGTGAGCAACTTGTTATAAAAACATTGATATATCCATGTGGCAAAAATTCTGACAGTGTATAAAGTATAAGATGAAAAGTAAAATTCTCTCTTCTTTCTTCCTCCATATACGACTCCTGGAACCTCTCTTCAAAGCGAATGTTAACCAGTTTTTGAATACCCTTCCAGAAAAGTGTTGAAATAGGAATCAACTAAAAAATTACTCTTTGAGCATCTTACAAGCTTCTAGGAGCTATGGGAATGAATAATATTTCTCCTGTCCTCAGGAAGTACACAATCTAGTTGATCAAAATAACATGGTGAGGGGTGTGGAGGGCAGCTAAGAGGGAGCAGGGAAGCAGCATTTGAGCTGGGATGAGTCTGAAATCACTCCAGTGACCATGTTGCTATGGCAACTCTGTCTTCACCCTCAGATGTATTGACTTCAATGCAGAAAGCTAAATCCTTCTCCCCTCTGCTTTCTGCCAGAGATGAACTGAGGACAGCCAAGGCCATCTGGCACAGGAGGCTCCAAGCTTGAGAACACAGGACAGCTGGACTGTGGTGGGTGGGAGGGAGGGCAGAAGCCATCTTGCTGTGCTCCTGGGCTGGAGGGGAAGACACCCTTGATCCCTCAGAGGCTATTTAGCCCTCTGTTTGGAAAGAACTGCCTGAGATATGAGGCCTTCAGATTTGAGATATACTTGTGGAGTCTCTGGAATATTCCTGGAAAGCATTCCTCTACAGAAACCCCTCCTCCCATCATGTGGAGTTGGCCTCCTGTTTCCAGACCCCAACTGCCAAGATTTCTGCCAGCTCCTGTTGGTGACAGTTTTGCTTAGATTCTGGGTTTTCTGAGAGGACTTTAGGCCTTGGCACACCCAACTTTGTTCCTCTTCTAGATCAAGGAGTTTCCAATCTTCACTTCCTCAGAGCAGCTGAGAGGAGGAGAGTTAGCTGTAAGCCAGTTCACACACTGTCACCATGAGGATGTTTATGGCTTTGTAAAGCTCGGAGGGATCATCACACATGAGTACTAGAAATTACAGATTACTGATTTCAGCCCACTTTGGGGGATTTTTCCTCTTTCTTCTTCTTTCTGTTTAACCACTTGGCATGTCTGAAGCTCTACCATCTAAGAACAGTCTCTTTAGACTTAAGGAAGAGAAGACCCCCTCTGTAAGTACTTGTACAAGCCTGGTGTTGGCACATGCTGTGGTTCTGAAAAGGCCCACCTTTAATGCCATCTCAGTAAAGCTCAGGAGAGGAGTTTAACCTGTAGCTGGACTGGAAGAAATGTTTCTCTGTAGAGCATTTGGCTCGTTGATTCATTAGGAAGAAGTACCACACAGGTTCAAAGTTTCTCCACCTCTTTTCTATCAAAACAAGCAAAATCCTCAGTAGATTCTCAATAGTGGTTTAGTATAAATAAAATTTACAGTGTCCTCATGTTAAGTTCTGTTTGCTTAGGAATTTTGTTAGTTCACATATGTTGAAGTCCTACTATGAGAATTAGTCAATATTGAGACAGAGATATTTGTCTTACAGATATTCCACTCTGAAACATTCTCCTAAAGCCCCCATCATAAGGGAGATCCAGCTCTGCTCATCTTTTTTCCTAGATGGATGCTTCCGACATGGAATACCTACTGTCCCTCCAGAGTGGAGCTGGGATCCTATGAAGGTGAAGAAGAGGGAAGTTTGCAAAATCAGAGTCCTGGGTACCCGTTAGAGGACACTTTATGCACAAAAAAGGTGACTATAGGGATAAAACTTAAAAGATGTTTCACGCTCTCTTCTGGCTCTCTGTTTTCACACTCATCTAAGAGGAAGATTGTGTTGCTTATGTTAGTGAGGTATTCCAGAGGGACTGGGCATAAATAAGGTTATAGGATCATGAGCCAAACTTGTATTCAACTGCCTTCTTATCTTATAGGCATCTGTATTTCAAATATTCAAAACTGAACTAAGGATCTTTTCCTACACCCTCAAATATGCTGTTCCCTCCTACCTTAGGGCCTTTGCACATAAAGGTTTTAACCTCCCTGTTTCTCCCTTAGTTCTGAGAAGCCTCTTCGATCTCAGATCAAAGGTCAGTTGCTAAGTGGGGTTCTCTGATGGTGCTAAGTCAGATCATCTTGCTGAAGTTCTCAGAGCTCCATGTACATTTCCTATATACTCCTTATCATAGTTTTTAATATATATTGTGATATTATTTAATTAATGTCTGTTTGCCTAAAAAAATTGACAGTAAATGCTTTGAAGGCAGGAGCACATCTGCTTAATTCAACGAGTAATATTGGTTATACAACTCATTAATTGCTACAGTTCTTTCAGATTGTGGCTTCTCTATAGGGTTGACCCTATGATATGCCTCTTTCTGCTGACCCCTAGGTGGGAGTTGCTGCAGAGGATGATATATGAAGTTGAATGAAATGAATTGCTATGCAAATAAATAGATCTTAATTATTTCCTGCAAATTTATAAAAACTAAACTAACTAAACTATAGTGTGTGTGGATGGATTGAAAACTGTTGACTTTTCTATAATCTTCCCCATGAGCTCCATATGCTCATAGTCACTTCCTCTGATCTAGTCACATGTATGCATCTTATCCCATGAGGAACCAAATAGTTCTGTATCACATTATCATCCACTGCCTCATTTAGCCATCCTGCAAGCATGAAACACTGTTCAAAACTGCAGCAGGGGGAAAATACATCTGTGGATCCATGAAAATCTACAACCATGACTACAACATGATTCAAACTGAGTATATTACTATCAGAAGATCACTGTATTATTTTGTTCAATGTCATTTCTATGACATTCTGTCTTTTCCAGCATTACAAATTCCATAAGGGAATAAACTGCTTAGTCTTTTTGTAGGTGAAGAGCAAGAAGAAATAATCCTGAGCCTTCAGCTTACTTGAGACAGTATTACTTTTGAGTCTACCAAAAAAGACTGTCAATTCTTATATACTTCATCTTGATTATATTGCTGGAGATTGCTTACCTAGGTCCATACCATTTTTTTAAAAAATTACACTTTAGCCACCTATGTAATGAGGAAGATAAACAGCATTTTTCAGGCTTGTCTGATTATTATTTGTTGAATATATGCACTTGCTCCCTTTCTTTAAGGTAGTAGGACTTCTGGTAGGAATGTTCATCTAATTTATGACATGCACTCCCTGATGCTGATAATAGGTTGATTATCAAGTCAGAGTATAATGCTTGGGTTATCTGTGAAGTAATTTTAGAAGCCATTTCAGTGGAACAATTCTACAGATAAAGAAGGATCCTGACAGAGGCATAAGTTGTCAGAAGCAGACATGGAACAGCCCTAGTGATTATTCATGTGCAACTTCTGAGCAGCATTTATTAAATTAGTTTTTATGTGGTTCAAAGCAGCTTGGCATTTTGACCTCTCATTCTTGTTTTGGTTTATATCCCCAGAGTATATCTGTGTGCAGGGAAGTCATAATGCCTGGTTATCTGTGAGGGTAATTGCATGCACCAGAAGAACAAAACACTGGATTGATAGGACTCCTGATAATGCTAATTATCACTCCATCCCCTCCCCAGAGTTAGGCAACTCTTTTGATAATGTACCAGGCAAAGTACATAATCTTTTTCAGGTCCCTTGGAGATGGCTTCATAGTGTGAAGCTGTAATGAACTAAGAAGTAATGAAACAATTGGATTCCGTGACTTTAAAAATCTGACATTGGGAAGAAGTAAGTAAAATAAAGGGCAGTTTACTTAATCTTCCAGACCTGATTTTAGCTTCACCTGGAAATACAGGGTCCATTTGGAGAAAATTATTTAAAGGGCTCCTTGGTGGAGAATAGTTCTTGAATACTTGACACACAACATCTGCTTTGGTGATGAATGATATGAATTGTTCCTGAGACCTAGCCAGTCCAAAGGGCCACAGAGTCCTGGGCAGGTTGATTTTATGGAGGGCTAGCTGCAGAGGGATGATCGTATTTCAGACTTGACTCTGAACTTGGCCTCTTCAGTCCGGAGACAGCAAACTCGAGCATACCACTATCATACCAGCACCCTGAATGGGCTGAGGAGCAAGGCTCAGTGGGAAACTTCGAGAGGCCTTCCAGAGC
Organism: Aethalodelphis obliquidens; assembly: GCF_003676395.1. NCBI lineage: Eukaryota > Metazoa > Chordata > Mammalia > Artiodactyla > Delphinidae > Aethalodelphis > Aethalodelphis obliquidens. Next base: position 4,425,363 of record NW_020838039.1, on the reverse strand, counting down.
CAGTGTTGTGACTCCAAGGCAACTTCCCCTCTCACCAACACCCCCAGCCCCCACCACCCCCAAGCTCCTGCAGGCACCACAGGCCTCCCCCAGGCAAGCCCTCCTGGACTGGCACTGCTCTGAGAAAACTGCCCCGCATTTGGTGTGGTCATTTCTTAACCCTCAGGCCACAGACAAAGAAAAAGGTGTCAGGCTCATCTCTGGCAAATAATCAAACTCATTTTTTATTTTAGTTGATAGGAGTGAAGAATTTTGTCTATTAGTTTAAAGAGAAAAATCGAAGCCTTAGATACTTGGTTGTAAAGCTGATGACGATGCCAGTTGGAAGTTATGTCTGGTGAAATTACACTGAGAAACATATACCACCTTTAGCTTCTGAAATTTGGAATATTAGCCCAACCACATGTAAATGATGGCAAATCAGAGTTTTCTCACTTAGGTTCCTTTTGCTTTAATTTAATTATGCAAAGAAGTAACACAAAATTTTTTTTTTTCTTTTTTGGGGTTTTTTTTTTTTTTTTTTTTT
>NW_020838039.1:4350596-4424737 GCF_003676395.1 Aethalodelphis obliquidens | reverse complement strand
TATGCGGGCCTCTCACTGTTGTGGCCTCTCCCGTTGCGGAGCACAGGCTCCGGACGCGCAGGCTCAGCGGCCATGGCTCACGGGCCCAGCCGCTCCGTGGCATGTGGGATCTTCCCAGACCGGGGCACGAACCCGTGTCCCCTGCATCAGCAGGCGGACTCTCAACCACTGCGCCACCAGGGAAGCCCATAACACAAAATTTTAAAGTAAAAGTTTTGCCATATTTACTTCTGATTTTGTTAAACAATAAGAAAATACACATTAAAGATAAAGTTGAAATCCTGTTTTCCTTCCTCAAATTCCCCATTATAATCATTTTCTTCTCTGAGTTAATCACTATCAGGAATTTATAGTGTGTTTTTCCACTCCAATTTAAAGTGTCTTAAATACTTGTATGTAGTATTGTTTTAAATGGATTTAAAGTTTTACTTAAGCTGTATCATATTATTCATTCTATTTTTCAACTTGCTTTTTACATTCTGCATTATTCATTCATCCAACAAATAAGTATTTGGTGTCTACAATGTTCTGTGTACTATTTTAGGTGCTAAGGTTAGAGATTAATAAAAATTAACTTGCTCTTATGGAGTTTTATATTAATTGGAGTCAAACAAATAAAGAAGTAAAATATGTATTAAGCCAGATGGTGATAATATTACAGAAAAAATAGGAAAGGAGAATGCGGAGGGATAGGGCTAGGAGTCTGGATAAATGAGACGAGTGCTGGGGATGTCAACGGTGATAGGAGTGGCCAGGTTGAGTGTCGCTTGGAAGTGAAAGGCAGGGAAGGAGACTCAGCCAGAGAAAACGAAGTTCTGGGGCTTCCTTCTGACTAAACCAGGTGGAGGTGTTATTAAGATCTATCTGTTTTTATGTGTGAACCTTGTTCATAGATGTAGACTACTGTAGAGCATTCCATCTTGTAGGTAAACTACATTTTATTTATTTATTTCTTAATGGGTAACCATTTGGCTGCTTCCATGTCTTTGTTTCTATTACAGCACTGCTCTGAAAATTCTTGTTCACTTATCCTTGTACTCATGTGCAAAACTTTCCTTGGGCCTAGAAGTGGCATGCCTGGCATTTTTGTCATGCTCACTTTCAATTTGATCTTCACTGCTAAATCGTTCCCCAGGGAGCTTGTTCACATTCTCGCAGCAATGCACGAGTTAACATATACAATCACAAGCCATAGTTTCCTTACAGCCTTGCCATTACTAGACATTATTAGACATGTTAATTTTTGAGCCTCTAATGGGTGCAAATAGGGGTTTATTGTTTTAATTTATCTCTCCATACTAATGAAGTTAAGCATTTTTTCTCATTTATTGGACATTACATTAACTGTTGTATAAATGAGCTTTCATATATTTTGCCTATTTTTACTCTCATGTTGTTTGTCTTCTGAATGATTTATATCAGTTTCTTATATATCCTGGATACGAAGACTTTTAATACACTCTGCACATTTTTCCTCTTTGTTATTTATATTTGTTTATTTTCTCCTTAATTATACCCAGGTTTTAATTTTTGGTATAGTTCAGTCCACTAATCTTTTATTTTATACTTGGAAATTTATACTTAAGAAATTCTTGGGGGAGACCTTCAACATGGCGGAGAGTAAGATGTGGAGATCAACTTCCTCCCCACAAATACATCAGAAATACATCTACATGTGGAACAACTCCTACAGAACACCTACTGAATGCTGGCAGAAGACCTCAGACTTCCTAAAAGGCAAGAAACTCCCCACGTACCTGGGTAGGGCAAAGGAAAAAAGAAAAAAACAGAGACAAAAGAACGTGGACAGGACTGGCACCACTGGGAGGGAGCTGTGAAGGAGGAAAAGTTTCCACACACTAGAAGCCCTTTCACTGGCGGAGACGGGGTAGGGGGGTGGGGGTGGGGGTAAGTGGGGGGGTGGTGGAAGCTTCTAAGCCACGGAGGAGAGCACAGCAGCAGGGTGCAGAGGGCAAAGAAGGGAGATTCCCGCACAGAGGATCAGTGCTGACCAGCACTCACCAGCCTGAGAGGCTTGTCTGCTCACCTGCCGGGGCGGGCGGGGGCTGGGAACTGAGGCTCGGGCTTCAGAGGTCAAATCCCAGGGAGAGGACTGAGGTTAGCTGTGTGAACACAACCTGAAGGGAACTAGCAGGCAGGGAGTCCAGGAGAAAGTCTAGAACTGCCTAAGAAGCAAGAGACCATTGTTTCGGGGTGCGTGAGGAGAGGGGATTCAGAGCACCGCCTAAACGAGCTCCAGAGATAGGCATGAGCCGCAGCTATCAGCGCAGACACTAGAGACAGGCACGAAACACTAAGGCTGCTGCTGCAGCCGCCAAGAAGCCTGTGTGCAAGCACAGGTCACTCTGCACACCTCCGTTCCCGGAAGCATGTGCAGCCCACCCCTGCCAGGGTCCCGTGATGCAGGGACAACTTCCCCAGGCGAACACAAAACGCACGTCAGCCTGGTGAAACATCCCACCGGCCTCTGCCGCCACAGGCTCGCCCCACATTCTGTACCCCTACCTCCCCCCACATTCTGTACCCCTACCTCCCCCCAGCCAGAGTGAGCCAGGCCCCCGATCAGCTTTTACTTTAGCCCCGTCCTGTATGAGTGAAGAACAGACGCCCTCAGGCGACCTACAAGCAGAGGCAGGGACAAATCCAAAGTTGAACCCCAGGAACTGTGCGAACAAGGAAGAGAAAGGGAAATCTCTCCAAGCAGCCTCAGGAGCAGTGAATTAAATCTCCACAATCAACTTGATGTACCCTGCGTCTGTAGAATACCTGAATACACAAGGAATCATCCCCAAATTGAGGGTGTGGATTTGGGGACCAATGATATACGTATTTTTTTTTCCTTTTTCTCATTTTGTGACTATGTTTGTGTATGCTTCTTTGTGTGATTTTGTCTGTATAGTGTTGTTTTCACCATTTGTCCTGGGTTCTGTCTGCCCATTTTTTTGTTTGTTTCTTTCTTTTGTTTTTTTTTTTATTATACTTTTTAGCACTTGTTATCATTGGTGGATTTGTTTTTTGGTTTGGTTGCTCTCTTCTTTCATTTTTCTTTTCTTTTATTACTTTTGAATTTTTTGAATTCTAATAATTATTTTTTATTTCTTATTTTAATAACATTATTTTATTTTACTTTACTGTTTTCTTTCCTTCTTTCTTTCTTTTTCCCTTTTCTTCTGAGCCGTGTAGCTAACATAGTCTTGGAGCTCTGGCTGGGTGTCAGGCCTGTGCCTCTGAGGTGGGAGAGCCGAGTTCAGGACATTGATCCACCAGAGACCTCCTGGTGCCATGTAATATCAAATGGCTAAAGCTCTCCTAGAGATATCCATCTCAACACAAAGACCCAGCTCCACTCAATGACCAGCAAGATACAATACTGCACACCCTATGCCAAAAATCTAGCAAGACCGAAACACAAACGCACCCATTACAGAGAGGCTGCCTAAAATCATAGTAAGGTCACAGACACCCCAAAACACAACACCAGATGTGGACCTGCCAAACAGAAAGACAAGATCCAGCCTCATCCACCAGAACACAGGCACTAGTCTCCTGCACCAGAAAGCCTACACAACCCACTGAAACAACCTTACCCACTGGGGACAGACACAAAAAGCAAAGGGAAAGATGAACATGCAGCCTGTGAAAAGGAGATGCCAAACACAGTAAGTTAAGCAAAATGAGAAGACAGAGAAACACACAGCAGATGAAGGAGCAAGGAAAAAACCCACCAGACCAAACAAATGAAGAGGAAATCGGCAGTCTACCTGAAAAAGAGTTCAGAGTAATGATAGTAAAGATGATCCAACATCTTGGAAATAGAATGGAGAAAATAAAAGAAAAGTTAAACAAGGACCTAGAAGAACTAAAGAGCAAACAAACAATGATGAACAACACAATAAATGAAATTAAAAATTCTCTAGAAGTGAGCAATAGCAGAATAACTGAAGCAGAAGAACAGATAAGTGACCTGGAATATAAAATAGTGGAAATACCTACTGCAGAGAAGAATAAAGAAAAAAGGATGAAAAGAAATGAGGACAGTCTCAGAGACCACTGGCACAATATTAAATGAATGAACATTACAATTATAGGGGTCCCAGAAGAATAAGAGAAAAAGAAAGGGACTGAGAAAATATTTGAAGAGATTATAGTTGAAAACTTCCCTAATGAGGGAAAAGAAATAATTAATCAAGTCCAGGAAGTGCAGAGAGTTCCATACAGTATAAATTCAAGGAAAAACACACCAAGACACATATTAATCAAACTATCGAAAATTAAATACAAAGAAAAAATATTAAAAGCAGCAAGGGGAAAACAACAAATAACACACAAGGGAATCCCAATAAGGTTAACAGCTGATCTTTCAGCAGAAACTCTGCAAGCCAGAAGGGAAAGACAGGACATACTTAAAGTGAGGAAAGGGAAAAACCTACAACCAAGATTACTCTACCCAGAAAGGATCTCATTCAGATTTGATGGAGAAATTAAAATCTTTACAGACAAGCAAAAGCTAAGAGAATTCAGCACCACCAAACCAGCTTTACAACAAAAGCAAAAGGAACTTCTCTAGGCAGGAAACACAAGAGAAGGAAAAGACCTACAATAGCGAACCCCCCAAAATTAAGAAAATGGTAATAGGAACAAACATATCATTAATTACCTTAAATGTAAATGGATTAAATGCTCCAACCAAAAGACATACACTGGCTGACTGGATACAACAACAAGACCCATATATATGCTGTGTACGAGACCCACTTCAGACCTAGGGACACATAAAGACTGAAAGTGAGGGGATGGAAAAAGATATTCCATGCAAATGGAAAACAAAAGAAAGTTGCAGTAGCAATTCTCATATCAGACAAAATAGACTTTGACATAAAGACTATTACAAGAGACAAAGAAGGGCACTACATAATGATCAAGGGATCAATCCAAGACGAAGATATAACACTTGTAAATATTTATGCACCCAATATAGGAACACCTCAATACATAAGGTAAATGCTTACAGCCATGAAAGGGGAAACCAACAGTAACACAATCATAGTAGGGGACTTTAACATCCCACTTTACCCAATGGACAGATCATCCAAAATGAAAATAAATAAGGAAACACAAGCTTTAAATGATACATTAAACATTAAACATTAAATGATACATTAAACATTTAAATGATACATTAAACAAGATGGACTTAATTGATATTTATAGGACATTCCATCCAAAAACTACAAGATACACTTTCTTCTCAAGTGCCCCTGGAACATTCTCCAGGATAGATTATATCTTGGTTCACAAATCAAGCCTTGGTAAATTTAAGAAAAATGAAATGTTTCAGTATCTTTTCCGACCACAATGCTGTGAGACTAGGTATCAATTACAGGAAAAAATCTGTAAAAAATGCAAAAACATTGAGGCTAAAAATACACTACATAATAACCAAGAAATCACTGAGGAAATAGAATAGGAAATCAAAAAACCTAGAAACAAATTACAATGAAAAGAAGAGGACCCGAAACCTATGGGTTGCAGCAAAAGCAGTTCTAAGAGGGAAATTTATAGCAATACAATCCTATCTCAAGAAACAAGAAACACCTCAGATAAACAACCTAAACTTATACCTAAAGCAATTAGAGAAAGAAGAACAAAAATACCCCAAACTTAGCAGAGGGAAAAAAAATCATAAAGATCAGATCAGAAATAAATGATAAAGAAATGAAGGAAAACAATAGCAACGATCAATAAAACTAAAAGCATGTTCTTTAAGAAGATAAACAAAATTGATAAACCGTTAGCCAGAATCTTCAAGAAAAAAAGGGAGAGGATTCAAATCAATAGAATTAGAAATGAAAAAGAAGAAGCAACAACTGACACTGCAGAAATACAAAGGATCATGAGAAATTACCACAAGCAACTAAAATGGACAATCTGGAAGAAATGGACAAATTCTTAGATGAGCACAACCTTTCAAGACTGAACCAGGAAGACATAGAAAATATAAACAGACCAATCACAAGCAATGAAATTGAAACTGTGATTAAAAATCTTCCAACAAACAAAAGCCTAGGACCAGATAGCTTCACAGGTGAATTCTATCAAACATTTACAGAAGAGCTACACCTATCCTTCTCAAACTCTTCCAGAATATAGCAGAGGGAGGAGCACTCCCAAACTCATTCTATGAGGCCCCCATCACCCTGATATCAAAACCAGATACAGATGCCACAAAGAAAGAAAACTACAGGCCAATATCACGGATGAACATAGATGTAAATGTCCTCAACAAAATACTAGCAAACAGAAGCCAACAGCACATTAAAAGGATAATACACCATGATCAAGTGGGATTTATCCCAGGAAGGCAAGGATTCTTCAATATACGCAGATCCATCAATGTGATGCACTATATTAACAAATTGAAGGATAAAAACCATATTATTGTCTCAATAGATGCAGAAAAATTTTTCCACAAAATTCAACACCCATTTATGGTAAAAACCCTCCAGATAGTAGGCATAGAGGGACCATACCTCAACATAATAAAGGCCATATAGTGACAAACCCACAGCCAACATTGTTCTCAATTGTGAAATACTGAAAGCCTTTACACTAAGATCAGGAGCAAGACAAGGTTGTCCACTTTCACCACTATTATTCAACATAGTTTTGGAAGTTTTAGTCACAGCTAAATCATAGAAGAAAAAGAAATAAAAGGAATCCAAATTGGAAAAGAAGAAGTAAAGCTGTCACTATTTGCAGATGACATGATACTATACATACAGACTCCAAAAGATGCCACCAGAAAACTACTAGCACTAATCAATGAATCTGGTAAAGTTGCAGGGTACAAAATTAATGCACAGAAACCTCTTGCATTTCTATACACTAATGATGAGAAATATGAAAGGAAAATTAAGGAAACACTTCCATTTACCATTGCAACAAAAAGAATAAAATACCTAGGAATAAACCTACCTAAGGAGACAAAAGACCTGTATGCAGAAAACTGTAAGACACTGATGAAAGAAATGAAAGATGATACAAACAGTTGGAGAGATATTCCATCTTCTTTGATTGGAAGAATCAACATTGTGAAAATGACTATACTACCCAAAGCAATCTACAGATTCAATGCAATCCCTCTGAAACTACCAATGACATTTTTCACACAGCTAGAACAAAAAATTTCACCATCTGTATGGAAACATAAAAGACCCCAAATACCATAAGAAATTTTGAGAAAGAAAGACAGAGCTGGAGGAATCAGGCTCCCTGGTTTCAGACCATACTACAAAGCTACAGTAATCAAGACAATATGGTACTGACACAAAAACAGAAATATAGATCAATGGAACACGATAGAAAGCCCAGAGATAAACCCAGGCACATATGGTCACCTTATTTTCGATAAAGGAGGCAAGAATATACAATTGAGAAAAGACAGCCTCTTCAATAAGTGGTGCTGGGAAAACTGGACAGCTATATGTAAAAGAATGAAATTATAATGCTCCCTACCACCATACAAAAAATAAACTCAAAATGGATTAAAGACCTAAATGTAAGGCCAGACACTATAAAACTCTTAGAGGAAAACTTTGGCAAAACACGCTATGACATAAATCACAGCAAGATCCTTTTTGACACACCTCCTAGAGAATGGAAATAAAAACAAAAATAAACAAATGGGACCTAATGAAGCTTAAAAGTTTTTTCACAGCAAAGGAAACCATAAACAAGATGAAAAGAGAACCCTCAGAATGGGAGAAAATATTTGCAAATGAAGCAACTGACAAAGTATTAATCTCCAAAATATCCAAGCAGCTCATGCAGCTTAATATCATAAAAACAAATAACCCAGTACAAAAATGGGAGGAAGAACTAAATAGGCATTTCTCCAAAGAAGATATACAGATTGCCAGCACACACATGAAAGAATGCTCAGCATCGCTAATCATTAGAGAAATGCAAATCAAAACTACACTGAGGTATGACCTCACACCAGTCAGAATGGCCATCATCAAAAAATCTACCAACAATCAATGCTGGAGAGGGTGTGGAGAAAAGGGAACCCTCTTGTACTGTTGGTGGGAATGTTAACTGATACAGCTACTATGGAAAACAGTATGGAGGTTCCTCAAAAAACTAAAAATAGAACTATCATATTGTTGGGAGCCAAGAAGTTTTCGCCATTAGAAGATGGCCGATACCCTGCTTCTCTTCCTGATTTATGAGATAGAAGTTCGCGCCTAAAATGAAAGCCCGCGCACGCAGCACCAATGATGATTAGCCAAGTACTTCCCTCATTCTGAATCCCGCCCCCCTTTCTCTGCAGTGTATAAATACAGCTACCGCAGCAATAAAAGTTTGAGGCTTGATCAGGATTCTGTCTTGCCTCCATTCTTTCGCGTCTCCTGCCCTTCCCCCTTTTTTCAACCCCCACAGGTTCCTCCTCGGACTTACAAGGATTTGTCCTGCTGGTCGGGACTCCCGGGGACGCCCGGGGCCGTACACAATTGGCGCCCAACGTGGGGCTCGAGGAACGGATCCTGACGGAGGTAGCACGCTTACGAACGCCTGGCCAGGCACCCACTGAGCCGCCGCGAGACTTACTCGAAAGTGCAGCTTGATTAGGTCCCCGGAGGACTGGCCGCCCTTCGGCAGTCGTGACCTGAGGATAAGGTAAGCGGAGCTATAAATATGGGACAGGAATTGAGTTCCCATGAACTCTTTCTTCAGGGGATCGAGGATTCCCTCAAGATGCGGAAGATTAAGGCTAGAAAAAAAGATTTGCGTGAATTTTTTATGTTCTTGTCTGATGTTTGCCCATGGTTCCCACAGGAAGGGACAATAGATAAAAAATGCTGGAATCGTGTAGGAAATTGTTTAAATGATTATTATCAAACCTTTGGGCCTTCTAAAGTGCCTGTGACTGCATTTTCGTATTGGAATTTAATTAGGGAGATTCTCATGGGTCATTTTTTTGACCCCGATGTCCAAAAGGTTGTAGAGACCGGGGAAACAATTCTTAAAGCAGCCTCTCGTCTCCATTCAGCTTGTCCATCCGTTACCATTGATATGGGTTCAAATGAAGAGTTCCCAAAAATTCCAGAAACCGGTCATCATTATCCCACAGATGATAAAGTTATCCCAAAGATTTATCCTTCCCTTACTGCTATTAAGGGTGATCCCAATGATGACCAGCTTTCCCCCCAAGATCAGGAAACTCTCGATGAGCAGGCTGCTCGTTATCATCGCAATGATGATCCCTGGGGATTCCCCCTTTTGAAGCCTCCACCATCTTATAATACTCCTCATCAGATGCCTGCCTTTAGCGCCCCTGCTCCCATTGCCCCCCTGATTGATCCCCTTCGACAGGCTAAGATGGCCTTAACCCAGGAAATTTCCTCTTTGAGAGATGTTTTACAACAAAAACGGGAACGCTTGGATCTCCTAAAGGAGCTTAAGGCCCTTGAGGTGGAGCTTACTTCTTTTAATGTCTCGAACGGTCCCAATAAACCCCCGCTTCGACAAAAACCAGGATCCATTAAGTTAGCCTTCCCTGTTACTCGCAGTCAAAATTTACCCACTCAAGGTGAAATTCAAGCTGAAGATAGTGAGGAAGGGGAAGAGGAAGAGGGAGAAGAATCTCCTGAACCTGATGAGGGACCAGATATTCATAATTCTTCTGGGGGCGGCCCTTTTGAACATAAATATCGCCGCCTCAATTTAAAACATATAAAAGATTTAAAATCTGCTGTCAATAATTATGGGCCCACAGCCCCTTATACATTGGCAATCTTGGAGGGATTAAGCGATCGCTGGCTGACCCCAAATGATTGGCTTACCCTGGCTCGGGCCACCCTTTCTGGGGGAGATTTTGTTTTATGGCGCACTGAATTTGCAGAAAATTGTAGAGAAACTGCCCAAAGAAATGCTGAAAACAGAACTTCCCGATCATGGACCCGAGATAAATTACTTGGCCGTCCCCCCTATGAATCCAATGAGTCTCAGGCTGCTTTTCCCCCTGGTTTGTTGGCTCAAATACAACATGCTGGCCTTAAGGCCTGGCGCCGTCTTCCGCCTAAGGGTTCGCCCACAACTTCCTTGGCAAAAATTCGCCAGGGACCAGAAGAGCCTTATTGTGAGTTTATTAGCCGCCTCACGGACGCCGCCGAGCGTGTAGTGGGTGATAGTGAAACTGATAATGCCTTTGTTAAACATTTAGCTTATGAAAATGCCAATCCGGCCTGCCAAGCTGCCCTTCGGGCTCATCGTGGTGGTAGCCTGGCTGATGACATTAAGTTGTGCTCCGGAATTGGTCCCTCCCATTCTGTTGGTCTTGCGATTGGAGCTGCTCTAAAAGATTTTATTAAAGATACATCCGTCCTAGATAAACAACAAAAAACTTGCTATAATTGCAAACAACCTGGACATTTTGCCCGGGATTGTTCATTACGTAGACAAGGACAGTCATTAAAGGCTAACCCACAACAACCCCAATATCAATCCCGGGCTCCTCCCACCACCGTTTGCCCTCGTTGTAAAAGAGGCAAACATTGGTCTTCAGAATGTTTTTCAAAAACGGATATAAATGGCCAATTGCTCCCCCAAAAACAGGGAAACTTTTCACGGGGCCAGCCCCTGGCCCCTTCCTTGGAACCAAACCAAGGGGCAATTCGGTTTGTTCCTCAAAAATCTGGACAAGTTCCCTGCACCCAGATGTTGGCTCCCTCTGTCGAGCCACACCCGGAAGCGCAGGATTGGACCTCTGTGCCTCCACCGACTCAATATTAGTCCCAGAACAAGGAGTACAACCAATTCCCACAGAAGTTTATGGCCCCCTGCCCCCAAATACTTTTGGTTTAATTTTAGGAAGAGGTAGTTCCGCTTTGGCTGGCCTCCAAATTATACCTGGTGTTATTGATAATGATTATTCAGGTCAAATTACCCTTTTGGCATCTGCTTTACAAGGCCCTATATCAATCCCTAAAGGTCAAAGGATAGCACAGTTAGTATTGTTGCCCCTAAATTCTTTAAATAAGAGCCATACTAATTGTCCTAGAGCAGATGCTGCTTTTGGCTCCTCAGATGTTTATTGGGTCCAACAAATTACTCCTGAAAGGCCACTCCTAACCCTGTGGTTAGATGGAAAGAAATTTGAGGGTTTAGTCGATACAGGAGCCGATGCAACAGTTATTTCGGAAAAATATTGGCCCTCCTCTTGGCCTTGTACAGTGTCTATAACTCATTTACAAGGCATAGGACATTCTACCAATCCTAAACGGAGTTCTAAAGTTCTTACATGGATAGATACTGAAGGTAATACTGGACAGGTACAACCTTATATTTTGCCACATATCCCGTTGAATCTTTGGGGACGTGACATCCTGTCACAATTAAAGTTAATCATGGCCAGCCCCAATGAGGTGGTGACCCAACAAATGCTAAACCAAGGGTTTCTACCAGGCTTAGGCTTAGGAAAAAATAATCAGGGTATTACACGACCTATTTCCCTGGCATCTAACATAAATCGCCAGGGCCTAGGCAGTTCGCCTTTTTCTTAGCGGCCATTGACCTTCCTGTGCCCCATGCGGACAAAATACGATGGAAAACTAATGATCCCGTTTGGGTGGACCAATGGCCTCTAACAGAAGAAAAACTTACAGCTGCCACAAAGTTAGTGCAGGAACAATTGGCCGCTGGACATTTAGAAGCCACTACTTCGCCATGGAATACCCCTATATTTGTGATAAAAAAGAGATCTGGCTCATGGCGACTTCTCCAAGATCTTAGGGAAATTAATAAAACAATGTTTACTATGGGAGCTTTACAGCCTGGCTTGCCTTCTCCTATTGCCATTCCAGCTGGCTATTTTAAAATCATTATTGATCTTAAAGATTGCTTTTTTACTATCCCTCTCCATCCTCAGGATAGAGAGCGTTTTGCATTTAGTCTCCCAGTAATTAATTTTAAAGGCCCAATGCCACGTTTTCAATGGAAGGTCCTCCCGCAGGGTATGGCCAATAGCCCCACCTTATGTCAAAAATTTGTTGCACAAGCTGTAGACCCTCTTAGGGCTCGTTGGCCTGGTATCTATATCATTCATTATATGGATGATATTCTTTTGGCTGGAAAATCAACTGATGAACTCCTTAAGTGTTATCAAGATTTAAAAGATAATCTTGCTTCCTCTGGCCTTCAAATTGCTTCAAATAAGGTACAATTAAAAGATCCATACTATTATCTTGGTTTCGAATTAAACAAAAAAATAATTACCACTCAAAAGATACACATACAAGTATCACATTTGCAAACCCTCAATGATTTTCAAAAATTTTTGGGAGATATTAATTGGCTACGACCGTATCTTAAACTTACTACGGGAGAGTTAAAACCCTTATTCGAAATTTTACAAGGGCCATCAGATCCCTTGTCACCCCGTAGGCTGACTAAGGAGGCTAAAAATTCTCTTCAATTAGTAGAAAAGGCCATTAGATGTCAACAGATTACCTTTTTAGATTATGGTCGTCCCTTTAGTTTGATTATTTGTGCCACTGCACATACACCCACTGGAGTCCTATGGCAAGATCATCCCCTCTTGTGGATACATTTGTCCGTATCTCCTAATAAAGTGCTTAAGACCTACCCTTCCTTAGTAGCACAGGTTCTTACTTTGGGCAGAGAAAAAAGCCGTCAATTTTTTGGCAGAGATCCTGATCATTTGATTCTCCCCTATACCAAAGAAGAGCTTGGTTGGTTATTACAAACTGATGATAAATGGCTTGTTTCCTTATCCTCCTTTCAGGGTAATATTGATAATCATTATCCACCTGATAAGCTCCTTCAGTTTGCTAGAAAACATCTGTTTATATTTCCCAAAATCACTTCTGCTGTTCCTCTGGGAGATGCTGCCCTAGTATTCACTGATGGATCATCATCCGGTGTTGCTGTATTTGTTATAAATAATCAGCCCTATAGGGTACAGTCCCCCTTTTTATCAGCACAACTTGTTGAGCTTTTTGCCATTCTTCAGGTTTTTGAGATGTTACAGAATATCCCCTTTAATTTATATACGGACAGCTCATATATAGCTTTGTCCGTCCCCCTTTTAGAAACTGTTCCATATATTAAACCCTCTTCCAATGCTGTTCCCCTTTTTCAACAACTTCAAAGTCTTATACTTCGAAGACAAGCGCCTTTTTTTATTGATCATCTTAGGGCTCATACAGATCTTCCTGGACCCCTCTCTCAGGGCAATGATTTAGCTGATAAAAATGCCCGCCTGATGTGCACCGTAACCTCTGATTCTGTTTCTCAAGCTACTCAATTTCATCAGCTACATCATGTTAATGCACATACTCTTCGCTTAATGTTTAAGCTTACTCGAGAACAATCAAGACAAATTGTAAAAAATTGTCCAGGGTGCGTTACATTTTTACCTCTTCCACATCTTGGGGTAAACCCAAGAGGTCTATTACCTAATGAAATCTGGCAGATGGATGTTACCCATCTTGCTAAATTTGGAAAATTAAAATTTGTTCATGTGTCCATTGATACCTTTAGCGGCTTTATATATGCCTCCCTTCAGGGAGGAGAAGCCACAAAAAACATTATTTCACATGTGCTCCAATGTTTTACAGTTTTAGGCAAGCCTCAAATAATTAAAACAGATAATGGGCCTGGGTATACCTCCCAGGCTTTCCAAGATTTTTGCACCCGGCTTCAAATAAAACATCTTACGGGAATTCCATATAACCCCCAGGGTCAAGGCATAGTAGAAAGAGCCCATCAAACCCTTAAAAATACCATTTCCAAGCTTAAAAATAATGATTTAACTGCTACAAAAAATTCCCCCAAAAATATTCTTAGTCATGCCCTGTTTGTAATTAATTTTTTACAATTAGATAATAATGGTAGATCTGCCGCCGATCGCCTTTGGCATCAAGAAACTAAAAATCAATATGCACAAGTTATGTGGAAAGACCCTTTGACCTTTAAATGGCATGGACCCGATCCACTCCTCATCTGGGGGAGGGGATCCGCATGTGTATATAATACCAAAGAAGGTGGAGCACGCTGGTTGCCTGAGCGCCTTATTAAACCTATAAGTTCTATAAAGTAATAAATTTTATCCAGGGCCCTTTTCCCTGAGATTGTATTTCTTTTTCTTTTTCAGAAAAAGATGGAGACCCTCCTAATATTGAAAGAGCGGCAGAGACGACATGAGCTATCCGTTGTGACCCTGATCCTGTCATCTTTGCTGGTTGTTGGACAGGCTGAAAGCACTCCCCACTTGCCTCAAAATTTAACCTGATACATTACCATCGCCTCGCCATTACAGAAGCAGAACCAAAGGATGATTCTGGCTGCCCCTCCACTGGAGCGGCATGAAACAGAGACATGCCTACCCCCCTCTTTGATGGAGGGTATGGGTACCGAGTTGAGTGTGGCAGCAAAGCATGCACAAGGGAAAACGCGTATATATGTATATACAAGGTAATCTCTGTTATTCCCTGTGAGTATACCTGAATTATGATAGAGGTTGGTATCTAAACATTGTTTTTGGCTTTTAGTAGCTAAGATTATCTTTGGCTCTGCCTCTCCTCCCCAAAAGATACCAAGAGCCGATGAGTGTGGACACACATACCTTGTCCACGGGAGGATTCAGGTCACTACTCCCTCACTCGGTTAATGCCCACCTCCTTAAAAGAAATAAAAAGGGAGGAAATGTTGGGAGCCAAGAAGTTTTCGCCATTAGAAGATGGCCGATACCCTGCTTCTCTTCCTGATTTATGAGATAGAAGTTCGCGCCTAAAATGAAAGCCCGCGCACGCAGCACCAATGATGATTAGCCAAGTACTTCCCTCATTCTGAATCCCGCCCCCCTTTCTCTGCAGTGTATAAATACAGCTACCGCAGCAATAAAAGTTTGAGGCTTGATCAGGATTCTGTCTTGCCTCCATTCTTTCGCGTCTCCTGCCCTTCCCCCTTTTTTCAACCCCCACAGGTTCCTCCTCGGACTCACAAGGATTTGTCCTGCTGGTCGGGACTCCCGGGGACGCCCGGGGCCGTACACATCATATGACCCAGCAATCCCACTACTGGGCATATACCCTGAGAAAACCATAATTCAAACAGAGTCATGGGGCTTCCCTCATGGCACAGTGGTTGAGAGTCCACCTGCCGATGCAGGGGACACGGGTTCATGCCCCGGTCTGGGAAAATCTCACATGCCACAGAGTGGCTAGGCCCATGAGCCATGGCCGCTGAGCCTACATGTCCTTAGCCTGTGCTCTGCAACAGGAGAGGCCACAGCAGTGAGAGGCCTGCGTACCGCAAAAAAAAAAAAAAAAGTCATGAACCTAAGTGTCCATCGACAGATGAATGGATAAAGAAGATGTTGTACATATATACAATGGAATATTACTCAGCCATAAAAAGAAACGAAATTGAGTTATTTATAGTGATGTGGTGGACCTAGAGTCTGTCATACAGAGTGAAGTAAGTCAGAAAGAAAAACAAAAACCATATGCTAACACATATATATGGAATCTAGAAAAAAAATGGTTATGAAGAACATAGGGGCAGGACAGGAATAAAGATACAGACGTAGAGAATGGACTTGAGGACACAGGAGGGGGAAGGGTAAGCTGGGACGAATTGTGAGAGTGGCATGGACTTATATGTACTACCAAATGTAAAATAGATAGTGGGAAGCAGCCGCATGGCACAGGGAGATCAGCTCAGTGCTTTGTGACTACCTAGAGAGTTGGGATAGGGAGGCTGAGAGGGAGATGCAAGAAGGAGGAGATATGGGGATATATGTATACGTATAGCTGATTCACTTTGTTATAAAGCAGAAACTAACACACCATTGTAAAACAATTGTACTTCAATAATGATGTTAAAAAATATATATCCCCTAAAAAATAAAAAAAAATAATTTTTTTTAAAGAATTTCTTTTATATTCCTATGTCACAAAGATATTCTTATCTCTCTATCATTCAAGGTTTGATTTACATATTTGGGATGGTAGTGGATGCTGTGGTGCAGAGCCCAGATTCTATCTTAAGGGCATTCTCCAATCTGCCAGAAGCCTTGTCTTCTGACAGCTCAGTCTGTCTCCCCAAATTATCCTCAGCCAAAGGGACTTGTCTTGCTCAAGATTCAGGTCCCCCTTCAGAGATAGCCATGTATTCTATTACTAGTTCGTACAGAAGGACAAAAATCTGGCTACTGGACTCAATTTGGGACTTCTCTAAAGGACTGGTCCAACTTCCAAGTTCTCTGTGGGGTGGATTTAGGCCTTTGCTGCAACTTTTCTTTCTGCCCAATTTTGTTTCCTTACCTCCTTTATCCAAATTACCAATAAACCAACTGTTTGCTAATTTCTGTTTCAGAATCTGTTTTCCAGAGAACCTGATCTGTGACAATTGGCACAAGAAATGGTCTTAGGAAACAGATATTAAAATGGATTTTGGAGGTGAATTACCCACTCCTGGCTGACAGTGATGTCATATGTCATAGATGAAATAATGATATACCTTGGCACGTGGTAGCCTAGTGACTCTTAAAATATATGACTCCTCTAATGGCCTTTGTGACATGCATTCTCTCCTTATGCCCAGGGCCTTCTCCTTGTACCACCCTTAGATAATACCCTTGGGAAGCTTACCAAAACCCCCACTCTTTTTGTTTTGAATTGACAGTATATACAGAGATTCTCAGCTTTTGCAGTTGGAAGGCAGTTCCACAGTTTAAAAATAAGAATTGTGGAGCTCCAAAGAAAGTTGAATTCTTAACCCTGTAAAGTCTGCTACACCAAATTCAGGGCAGTGTTTGGGAAGGTGGGACTCTAAGACGTGGGTTAATGCACTCAAAAATTTTGAATCCTTACATTCTCCTGAACGAAAATCCTAGGCCTGAATAAGCCACCCATTCCTTGCTGTTAGTTTAGTGCTTCTTGTTTATATTAAGGTTATGCAGAGGCCTTTCCATCGCAAGACAACAATTGCCTCCTTACAAGCACATCCTTTGACTATCATATCAGTTACTAGGGTTAAGTCATAACATTATGTGGCCGGGGAAGTACTGAGCATGCTGAGGGAAGGACAGGATCACACCTAAGAGCTACAGCATCTATTCAGCATGTTCCAGCAGGAGATGGGAATGTGGTTTTGGACTATAACATCTTGAAGATTCTAGGTTAAAGAAGATGGAGTATAAAGTCAGATAAGGGAGACTTTAGTGATATGGGAACAGCTACCCATGATCAAAGCTCTTTTTTTTCTCTTTTTAACATCTTTATTGGAGTATAATTGGTTTACAATAGTGTGTTAGTTTCTGCTTTATAACAATGTGAATCAGCTATGCATACACAGCTATCCCCATATTTCCTCCCTCTTGCATCTCCCTCCCACCCTCCCTATCCCATCCCTGTAGGTGGTCACAAAGCACCGAGCTGATCAAAGCTTTAACACCCTGATGAGGACCCAAGAGTCAGCGTTAACACGTGGTTCAGATAACTCCTGAAAACTTGGAGAAAGTGAAATGCCAGCATCATTGCAGGTGGTGGAAGACTGGAGTAAAAGATGTGAGCAGGCTAGAGAGGAGATCCTACATACAGTGGAAAAATATCACACAAGGCTGGACACTCCACCAGCAATTATGTTCCACGGGAGGGTCCAGAATATACTTTATTTATCAAAGTAATAAGGAATGCACTTGTAAGAGAGGCCAAAATAGTGTTGAAAAGCTTAGTGGTGGCTGTCCTCTGTAGACCAAGTCTGATGGTAGGACCAGGCTCCTTGATAGCAAAGGAGATTATATGACCCCCAAATAATTAGAGGTCAGGTGGGAGTGCTCAAGAATCAGAAGCAAGATGGAAGCAATTGTAATGTGTGAGAATGTTACAATAGTTGTGTCACATGTAGGACTTTATTCAGCACCGTTATAAAGACTTATAGACTGTTTCAACCATTTGGCAGGGATTCTGCATACAACTGTGTCAAACTAAGGAGGTGCAACAATAGGCATGTGACCACAAGGTCCACAGGTCCTATTACATACTACACCACTCAGCAGCTTCCAGAGCACTTAGAAATGAGGGTCTAAGTTACTCCCCTAGGTGGTGCTGGCTCAGAGCAGAGGGAATGAAGAATGAGTAGTAGAGGAGGGAGGGGATGAGTATTTGTGTGGCCACTAGACAAGGTGCAGCAGTGGAGGGCCTCCTTATAAGTAACCCCAAGAGAAGAGACTCATAAGAATCCTGGAGGAGTTCTTCCCAACGGGGTGAACTTATCCAGAGCAATCCTATCTGAGCAGCATGAGGGATGGACTGAAGTGACCACTTCCCAGATCTCCCTTAAACCACAAGGCACACGCTTCCGGGAGTTTTGCCTGACGAAGTTGCAAAGCTGGATCCCTCCACAGGAATTGTCCTCAGTCAGAGGGTGCTTCTCCCTAGAAGACTCCTCCCCCTCCTGGGGGCAGCCTGCTTCTCAGTTGAGAATGTCTCTGCAGAGCCCTCAAAATTTCCTGTGAGATTAGCTGAAACCTGCTGCAACTGAATCACAGTTTAATTTCTATCTCTGTCCAATTCTTATTCTCTCACTCCCGTGAGCACTCCGCAGTAAACCTCCTGCATACAAACTTGAGAGCTGTTTTCTGGGAAAACTGATCTACAACAAGATCTTAATTTAGCATTTATTTTTGTGTGGTGTGTTAAAAGGATCTAATATTATTTTATTCCATACAGAAAGTTTAGTGCTCCAAAGGTATTTACTGGTAAATCTATTGAAAGATGGAAAGGCCCATTGATATGTAATATCAACACTATTATATATCGTTCTTATATATATGTTTTCCCCCCTGCCTTTCTTTTTTTTATTGATCTATTTATTTACTCCTGTATTGATGCCATGTTGTTTTAATTACTACATATTTATAATAAATATTATTATCTGTCAGGGCACATCACCTCTCTTTGTTCATTCATTTTGGATTTATCTTGGCTCTTCTTAGGCCATTATCATGCCATATGAATTTTAAAATTCTGATTTCAAGTTCATAAAAATATTGTCTGGATTTAAATTATGAATGAATGGGATTTATACCAAATTTGATATGGTAAAAATTGACAGCTTTTAATATGAGTCTTCTGATCCATTAACATGTTATAAAGATAGTTTCCTTTTATGTTCTCCATTTGGTTTTCATATTTTTCTTTTTTGATATCCCTACTTATTTTAATATCACTATTAGTTAGTAGTGCCATTTCTTCTCCTTTCTTTCTGGATTTATTTCCTACTTTGAGGATTCTATCCAAGATCTTCACCCTGGATATCTACCTTCCGAAGGTATACACAGTGGACTCACCAGCCAGCTCTGTATTTTTCAGATATCTTGTTTCTTTTCCTAGTGAAGAGAAGTCAAATTCTAGGGAATAGTAAAGTCCAAGTCAGGCTGGAAGGGTGGTGGGATATAAAAGGCAACATAACAAATGAACCTAACATAAGTTAGGTTTATAGATGGTGAAATGCCAGATCACTCAGTATTTTTCAGCAGCTGTACTGAATGTTAAAATGTTATATTACCTTGCATCCATCTTGGTTCTCGAATGCTTTGCTGTATTGATTTGATAGCAGCCCATTTTTTATTTTGCAAAAAGTATTTACTGAGCAAACAAAAATTGCATAAAACCAAATAGGTGTCACCTGCAGTAAAATAAAAGATTTCTTCAGAGATCTTAGCTTCTCTAAAATTACATGGAACCTAATATTGTTTAAAATTGATACGTGTGGAGAAAACCACTCCTACCACTCTTTTTGATTTGGTATTAAAATCCTTCAAAGGAATGAGCATTGGC
Source organism: Aethalodelphis obliquidens (assembly GCF_003676395.1). Taxonomy (NCBI): domain Eukaryota; kingdom Metazoa; phylum Chordata; class Mammalia; order Artiodactyla; family Delphinidae; genus Aethalodelphis; species Aethalodelphis obliquidens. The sequence continues at coordinate 4,404,848 of NW_020838039.1, read as the reverse complement.
ACGTAAGACAGCTGGGCCAGGATTTGGTGGTGGAAGTGGCAGGGAGTAAAAGATTTTTTGTTTGGTACACTGTCATAGAATTAACACACATGGTTTTAGATACAGATTTACAGTATCATATGCTGAAGTAAATCTTGAGTCATTACTGACATGATGACTCAGAAAATATTTTATTATTGTCTTCCTTGAGGTAAGGATAAAGTCTAGTTGTTGTTTTTTTGGTTTATTTTTTTGTTTTTTTGGGGTTTTTTTGTGGTACGCTGGCCTCTCACTGCCGTGGCCTCTCCTGCCACGGAGCACAGGTTCCGGACGCGCAGGCTCAGTGGCCATGGCCCACGGGCCCAGCCGCTCCGCTACATGCGGGATCCTCTTGGAACGGGGCATGAACCCATATCCCCTGCACCGGCAGGAGGACTCTCAACAACTGTGCCACCAGGGAAGCCCAAGTCTAGGGTTTTGAAATACATTCATGGCTGTGTAAATCTGGTCTTAGTTATTTGGACTTCCATTTCTGGTTATGATGGAGTAAAAGCATTTGTACTTCTCACCAAAAAAAAAAAAAAAAAAAAAAAAAAACCTAAAATATCTGGGTACTATATATGTAGCAATTTTTTCAGACATCAGACAAATAGCAATTCAAACTGTGATCTCTGAGGAAAGGGGAATAAAAGATGAATCCTATCATTTTATTGTCCTAGATTTCTTCATGGAAGAAAATACTGGACAGCAGCACAAAAAAGGAAACCAGTAATCTTGCTAAGTTGAAGGGACAGAAGTAGGAATCCAAGGATTTTGAGGTAGCTAGAATTTTCAGGAAAGAATACTGCAGAGGAGCGAGCTATGGAGAAAGGACTCTGGACATGTGCATGGGCATCTCATTAAATCATAGGATTGATAGCATTTTGCACAAGCATCCAGCATAAGGCCAGGGAGAGAAAGACTCCTAAGGAAAGAATAATTACTGGGGAGTATGAGGTCTGCATGTGTGGATAACATGGCTACACAACACTGGCTAATTTACTCTGGCAATCATAATTATGGAAATGCAAGAGAGTGAGACCCTTTGTTGAGTTATAGCATATAATTAATTTGTTATTAATCAATGAATTTTGGGGGGAAGTAAGAGGATGTTATGAAAACTGAAAGGATTAACAAATTTCCAGGGACTTTCATTTTTTTATATTAGGTACATGAGTATGATTTTTTTTAATCTGAAAAGTACACAGTCATTGAAACATATTTTGTTAGCATATTTTACTAGTAATTAAACTGGGAAAGCTGAACTTCTCTTTTAATTTTCAGATTAGTTTTCATCCTAAATTTGGTAAACAAGAAATGTCTCACAATAAAGTAGAGGTAATTAAAATTTGGAGAGGCCAAGCAAGCCTGATTATTCCTATTATGTACTTTCTATAAAATGAAAAAGCAAATTTTTGTGTTATTAATGGTCATTTAGGAAAACCAAAGATATTTTATATATTTTAACAATCTGGGACTTCCCTGGTGGTGCAGTGGTTAAGAATCTGCCTGCCAGTGCAGGAGACACAGTTTTCATCCCTGGTTCAGGAAGATCCCACATGCTGTGGAGAAACTAAGCCCGCAAGCCAAAACTATTGAGCCTGCGTGCCAAAACTACTGAAGCCCATGTGCCCTAGAGCCCATGTGCTGCAACTATTGAGCCCGTGTGCTGGAACTACTGAAGCCCGTGTGCCTAGAGCCTGTGCTCCACAACAAGAAAAGCCACCACAATGAGAGGCACGTGCATCACAATGAAGAGTAGCCCCAACTCACTGCAACTAGAGAAAGCCCGCGCACAGCAATGAAGATAAAATGCAGCCAAAATAATTTTTAAAATAATATAAAATAATTTAAAAAGTAAAATATCTTTGCTCTTTGTTTTAATTTAAATCAGGGTATAAATTAGATAATAGCAAAATCAATGAGTATTTAGAGGAATCAAGACATGCACATATTTCACTAGAATCTGAAGGCAAGAAATAGTTCTAGGAAATACATTTTTAAAAGTAAGTTACATGGGGATTCCCTGGGGGTGCAGTGGTTAAGAATCCACCTGCCAATGCAGGGGACATGGGTTCGAACCCTGGTCCAGGAAGATCCCATATGCTGTGGAGCAACTAAGCCAGTGCACCACAACTACTGAGCCTGCGCTCTAGAGCCTGAGAGCCACAACTACTGAGCCCAAATGCCACAACTACAGAAGGCTGTGTGCCTGGAGCCCATGCTCCAAAACAAAGAGAAGCCACTGCAATGAGAATCCCATGCACCACAACAAAGAGTAACCCCCGCTTGCAGCAACCAGAGAAAAGCCTGTGCATAGCAACAAAGACCGAACATAGCCAAAAATTTAAAAAAAAAAAAAATTTAAGTAAGCTACAATGATTTTTTAGGAAATTTTGTTAAAATGATTTAAGAATATGTCAAAAGTGTAGAGCATAACAAAGTACTTTGGTATTAAAAAGAACCTCTGCTATACGGGCACAAAAACCCCTGCATTTTTGACAGAAAATATAAATTCAACTTTTGCTCTCTTTGCATATCATCCATGTAACAAGTTACAATAAAAAGTTTCATAAGCCTTCTGCCTTATGAATAGATCCATCATATTTATTCTCTTTTGCCAAAAATTTCAATATATTTTGTTCATTTAAAAATTATCATTTATAAGTTTTATATTCCCTGGAAAATCAGGTCCATGTCCCATCAGACCTTAAGGGACTTGAAATCATATAAGGTATGTTCTCCAAGCACAATGGAATAAAATTAGAAATCACTAACAGAAGGAAACTTGGAAAACGTACAAATATGTGGAATTTAAACACAATGTTAAATAATCAACGGGTTAAAGAAGAAATCATGAATGAAATTAAAAAATACTTTGGGACGAATGGAAATGAAAACACAACATACCAAAATTTATGGGATGCAGTTACAGCAGTGCTTAGAGTGCAATTTATAGCTATAAATGACTGTATTAAAATGAATAAGGAGAAGAGGAGGAACCAAAATGGTGGAGTAGAAGGACATGCTCTCACTCCCTCTTGCAAGAACACCAGAATCACAACTAGCTGCTGGACAATCACTGACAGGAAGACACTGGAACTCACCAAAAAGGATACCCCACATCCACAGACAAAGAAAAAGCCACAATGAGATGATAGGAGGGGTGCAATCACAGTAAAATCAAATCCCATAACTGGTGGGTGGGTGACTCACAGACTGGTGAACACTTATGCCACAGAAGGCCACCCACTGGAGGGAAGGTTCTGAGGCCAACAACAGGCTTCCCAACCTGGGTGTCCAGCAATGGGAGGAGGAATTGCTAGAGAATCAGACTTTGAAGCCTAGTGGGAATTGATTGCAGGACTTAGACAGAACTGGGGGAAACAGAGACTCCACTCTTGTAGGACACACACAAAGTAGTGTGAACATTGGGACCCAGGGGAATGAGCAGTGATCCTGGGGGAGACTGAAGCAGACCTACCTGCTAATGCTGGAGGGTCTCCTGCAGAGGCAGGGGGTGGCTCTGTTTCACCATAGGGACAAGGACACTGGCAGCAGAAGTTCTGGGAAGTACTCCTTAGTGTGAGCCCTCCCAGAGTCTGTCATTAGCCCCACCAAAGAGCCCAGGTAGGTTCCAGTGTTGGGTTGCCTCAGGCCAAACAACCAACATGGAGGGAACACAGCCCCACTCATCAACAGCAACAGTCAGCTCTACCCACCATGAGTCCCTCCCATCAAGCCTCTTAGATAGCCTCATCCACCAGAGGGCATACAGCAGAAGCAAGAAGAACTACAATCCTGCAGACTGTGGAACAAAAACCACATTCAACAGAAAGACAGACAAGATGAAAAGGCAGAGGGCTATATACCAGATGAAGGAACAAGATAAAATCCCAGAAAAACAACTAAATGAAGTGGATATAGGCAATCTTCCAGAAAAAGAATTCAGAATAATGGTAGTGAAGGTGATCCAGGACCTTGGCAAAAGAATGGAGGCAAAGATCAAGAAGATGCAAGAAATGTTTAACAAGGACCTAGAAGAATTAAACAAACAAACAGAGATGAGCAATACAATAACTGAAATGAAAACTACACTAGAAGGAATCAATAGCAGAATAACTGAGGAAGAAGAACAGATAAGTGACTGGGAAGATAGAATGGTGGAATTCACTGCTGCAGAACAGAATAAAGAAAAAAAAAAATGAAAAGAAATGAAGACAGCCTAAGAGACCTCTGGGACAACATTAAACGCAACAACATTCGCATTATAGAGGTCCCAGAAGGAGAAGAGAGAGAGAAAGGACCAGAGAAAATATTTGAAGAGATTATAGTTGAAAACTTCCCTAACATGGGAAATGAAATAGCCACCCAAGTCAAGGAAGTGCAGTGAGTCCTATACAGGATAAACCAAAGGAGACACATGCCAAGGCACACAGTAATCAAATTGGCAAAAATTAAAGACAAAGAAAAATTATTGAAAGCAGCAAGGGAAAAATGACAACATACAAGGGAACTCCCATAAGGTTAAAAGCTGATTTCTCAGCAGTAACTGTACAAGCAAGAAGGGGGTGGTATGATATACTTAAAGTGATGAAAGGAAAGAACCTACAACCAAGATTACTCTACTCAGCAAGGTTCTCATTCATATTCAATGGAGAAATCAAAAGCTTTACAGACAATCAAAAGCTAAGAGAATTCAGCACCACCAAACCAGCTCTACAACAGATGCTAAAGGAACTTCTCTAAGTGGAAAACACAAGAGAAGAAAAGGATCTACAAAAACAAACCCAAAACAATTAAGAAAATGGTCATAGGAACATACATATTGATAATTACTTTACACATGAATGGATTAAATGCTCCAACCAAAAGATACAGGCTTGATGAATGGATGCAAAAACAAGACCCATATATATGCTGTCTACAAGAGACCCACTTCAGACCTAGGGAATCATACAGACTGAAAGTGAGGGAATGGAAAAAGATATTCCATGCAATGGAAATCAAAAGAAAGCTGTAGTAGTTATACTCATATCAGATAAAATACACTTAAAAATAAAGAATGTTACAAGAGACAAGGAAGGACACTACATAGTGATCAAGGGATCAATCTAGAAGAACATATAACAATTATAAATATATATGCACCCAACATAGGAGCACCTCAATCCATATGGCAACTGCTAACAGCTATAAAAGAGGAAATTGACAGTAACACAATAATAGTCGGAGACTTTAACACCTCACTTACACAAATGGACAGATCATCCAAAATGAAAATAAATAAGGAAAGAGAAGCTATAAATGACACCATAGACCAGATAGATTTAATTGATATTTATAGGACATTCCATCCAAAAACAGTAGATTACACATTCTTCTCAAGTGCACACGGAACATTCTCCAGGATAGATCACATCTTGGGTCACAAATCAAGCCTCAGTAAAATTAAGAAAATTGAAATCAAATCAAGCATCTTTTCTGACCACAATGCTATGAGATTAGAAATCAATTACAGGGAAAACACATAAAAAACACAAACACTTGGAGGCTAAACAATACGTTACTAAATAACCAAGAGATCACTGAAGAAACCAAATAGGAAATCAAAAAATACCTAGAGACAAATTACAATGAAAACACGACCATCCAAAACCTTTGTGATGCAGCAAAAGCAGTTCTAAGAGGGAAGTTTATAGCTATAGAAGCCTACCTCAAGGAACAAGAAAAATCTCAAGTAAACATTCTAACCTTACACCTAAAGGAACTAGAGACAGAAGAACAAACAAAACCCAAAGTTAGCAGAAGGAAAGAAATCATAAAGATCAGAGCAAAAATAAATGAAATAGGAACAAAGAAAACAAAGCAAAGATCAATAAAACTAAAAGCTGGTTCTTTGAGAAGATAAACAAAATTGATAAACCATTAGCCAGACTCATCAAGAAAAAGAGGGAGAAAACTCAAATCAATAAAATTAGAAATGAAAAAGGAGAAGTTACAAGAGACACCACAGAAATACAAAGCATCCTAGGAGACTACTACAGGCAACTCTATGCCAATAAAATGGACAACCGGAAATAAATGGAGAAATTCTTAGAAAGGTATAACCTTCCAAGACTGAACCAGGAAGAAACAGAAAATATGAAGAGACCAATCACAAGAATGAAATTGAAACTGTGATTAAAAATCTTCCTGTGATTAAAAATCTTCCAACAAAGACCAGGACCAGATGCCTTCACAGGTGAATTCTATCAAACATTTAGAGAAGAGCTAACACCTATCCTTCTCAAACTCTTCCAAAAATTGCAGAGGAAGGAACACTCTCAAACTCATTCTATGAGGCCACCATCACCCTGATACCAAAACCAGACAAAGATATTACAAAAAAAGAAAATTACAGACCAATGTCACTGATGAATATAGATGCAAAAATCCGCAACAAAATACTAGCAAACAGAATCCAACAACACATTAAAAGGATCATACACCACGATCAAGTGGGATTTATCCCAGGGATACAAGAATTCTTCAATATAGGGGCTTCCCTGGTGGCACAGTTGTTGAGAGTCTGCCTGCCAATGCAGGGGACACGAGTTCATGCCCTGGTCTGGGAAGATCACACATGCTGCAGAGCAGCTGGTCCCATGAGCCATGGCCATGCCTGCATGTCCGGAGCCTGTGCTTCGCAACGGGAGAGGCCGCAACAGTGAGAGGCCCACGTACCACAAAAAAAAAAAAAAAAAAAGAATTCTTCAATATAGGCAAATCAATCCATGTGATACCTCATATTAACAAGCTGAAGAATAAAAACCATATGATCATCTCAATAGTTGTAGAAAAAGCTTTTGACAAAATTCAACACTCATTTATGATAAAAACTCCCCAGAAAGAGGGCATAGTGGGAACCTACCTCAACATAATAAAGGCTATATATGACAAACACACAGCAAACATCATTCTCAATGGTGAAAAACTGAAAGCATTTCCCCTAAGATCAGGAAAAAGACAAGGATGTCCACTCTCCCCACTAGTATTCAACATAGTTTTGGAAGTCCTACCCACAGAAATCAGAGAAGAAAAAGAAATAAAAGGAATACAAATGGGAAAAGAAGAAGTAAAATTGTCACTGTTTGCAAATGACATGATACTATACATAGAGAATCCTCAAAATGCCAGCAGAAAACTACTAGAGCTAATCAATGAATTTGGTAAAGTTGCAGGATACAAAATTAATGTGCAGGAATCTATTTCATTCCTATACACTAATGATGAAATATCTGAAACAGAAATTATGGAAACACTCTCATTTACCTTTGCAACAAAAAGAATAAAATACCTAGGAATAAACCTACCCAGGGATACAAAACACCTGTATGCAGAAAACTATAAGATCCTGATGAAAGAAATTAAAGACGATATCAACAGATGGAGACATATACCATGTTCTTGGATTGGAAGAATCAATATTGTGAAAATGACTATACTATCCAATGCCATCTACAGATTCAATGCAATCCCTATCAAATTACCAATGGCATTTTCTACGGAACTAGAACAAATCATCTTAAAATTTGTATGGAGACACAAAAGACCCCAAATACCCAAAGCAGTCTTAAGGAAAAAAAATGGAGCTGGAGGAATCAGACTCCCTGACTTCAGACTATACTACAAAGCTACAGTAATCACGACAATATGGTACTGGCACAAAAACAGAAACATAGATCAATGGAACAGGATAGAAAGCCCAGAGATAAACCCACGCACCTATGGTCAACTAATCTATGACAAAGGAGGCAAAGATACACAATGGAGAAAAGACAGTCTCTTCAGTAAGTGGTGCTGGGAAAACTGGACAGCTACATGTAAAAGAATGAAATTTGAACACTCTCTAACACCATACACAAAAATAAACTCAACATTGATTCAAGACCTAAATGTAAGACCAGACACTATAAAACTCTTAGAGGAAAACATAGGAAGAACACTCTTTGACATAAATCACAGCAAGATCTTTTTCGATCCACCTTCTAGATTAATGGAAATAAAAACAAAAATTTACAAGTGGGACCTAATGAAACTTAAGTTTTTGCACAGCAAAGGAAACCGTAAACAAGACGAAAAGACAACCCTCAAAATGGGAGAAAATATTTGCAAACGAATCAACGGAGAAAGGATTAATCTCCAAAATATATAAACAGCTCATGCAGCTCAATATTAAAGAAACAAACAACCCAATCCAAAAATGGCCAGAAGACCTAAATAGACATTTCTCCGAAGAAGACATAAAGATGGCCAAGAAGTACATGAAAAGCTGCTCAACATCACTAATTATTAGAGAAAGACAAATCAAAACTACCATGAGGTATCTCTTCACACCAGTTAGAATGGGCATCATCAGAAAATCTAGAAACAACAAATGCTGGAGTGGGTGTGGAGAAAAGGGGATCCTCTTGCACTGTTGGTGGGAATGTAAATCAATACAGCTACTATGGAGAACTGTATGGAGGTTCCTTAGAAAACTAAAAATAGATTTACCATATGATCCAGCAATCCCACTACTGGGCATATACCCAGAGAAAACCATAATTCTAACAGACACATGCACCCCAATGTTCATTGCAGCACTATTTACAATAGCCAGGTCATGGAAGCAACCTAAATGTACATCGGCAGATGAATGGATAAAGAAGTTGTGGTACATATATACAATGGAATATTACTCAGCCATAAAAAGGAACGAAATTGAGTCATTTGTTGAGATGTGGACAGATCTAGAGACTGTCATACAGAGTGAAGTAAGTCAGAAAGATAAAAACAAATATCATATAATAACACATGTATGTGGAACCTAGAAAAGTGGTACAGATGAGCTGGTTTGCAGGGCTGAAGTTGAGACACAGATGTAGAGAACAGATATATGGACACCAAGTGGGGAAAAGCGCAGTGGGGTGGGGATGGTGATGTGCTGAATTGGCCAATCAGGATTGACATGTATACACTGATGTGTATAAAATTGATGACTAATAAGAACCGGCAGTATAAAAAACCAAACAAACAAACAAATCAACTAATACTAAACTTTCATTGAATTATTTGTATGGAAATATGTTAATATAAATGTTTCAGACATTACATGAAATTTCTAAAAATCTTATATGTTCTGGTATAATGTTATAAGTCATAATTCTAGTTATTACTTTAAAATGTATATTTCAGAAATAACTAAATTTCCTTGTCAATTCTGAAAAAAAATAAATAATAAGGATTTCAAATCAATACCTTAATACTCCACCTCAAGAATCTAGATGAAGAAGAGACAACTTATCCCAAATGTTCACCTACTGATGATGAACAGGTAAACAAATTTGGTATATCCATATAATGGAATATTATTCAGCAATAAAAAGGATTGAAATATCAATAAATGAGACATCATAGTTGACCCTTGAAAGCATTAAGTTAAGGGATGATGCCTAGTCACAAAAGGACACATATTGCATGCATCCATTTGAATGAAATGTTGAGAATTAGATAAATCAATAAAGATTAAAAAGTAGATTAGTAGTTGCATAGGGCTGGGAGGAAGGGAAAATGTGTTGTGACTGCTAATGGCTGTGAGAGTTCTCTTCAGGGTGATGAAAATGATCTGAAATTATATTGTGGTGATAACTGCACAATTCTGTGTATAAAGACCACTGAATCATACACTATAAAAAAGTGAATTGTACAGTATGTTAGATCTCAATACATTTGTTATTAAAATAAAATGCAGGCTTTGTTCCTAGAGATTCTGATTCAGGTTTGGGGTGGACTCAGATCATGTACTGTGGGAAGTGTGTGAGCTACAAGTCATGCTATTGTGTTTTCAGAAGACTGCTGTCAAAAATGCAAATATAGTATCTGGGAAGAGTACGGTAATAAACATCTGTTCTCCCACTGATATGAGTTAAATCCTCCATCTGTCTTGTGGACTCTGAAAGACTGAAACTTAATCATGAGAATCTTAGTGACAAGAAAGTGGAAGATAGTTAAGTGGCTGGCGATGGAGGGTGGAAGGGAGTCCTTGGAGGGATACTTAGTAGGAAAAAGGGGTGCTGGGCAGATGGAGGTGCCTGAAGCCCACTATTCCTAGACTAACACGGCTGCATCTGCCTCTCCACTTAAGTATCAGGGTGAATATGATAGCCCACATGTATTAGGCACTTATTTTGTAGCAGGCAATGTTCTAAGTACTTTTTAGTGTAGAAACTTCTTTATTCCTTAAAAAAAATGAGATTGGTACAATTATTATTTCAATACTACAAAAGAGGAAACTGAGGCACAGAGCAATTATCATGTCCCAAATCACATAGCTGATGCAATAAAGAGCCAGAATTCAAACTTTGCAGTCTTGCTTCAGAGCCTTGTAACCACCACACTACTTTGTTCCTCCAATGCTACCTGGGAATCACCAGCCAAGGCAGATGGTGGAAGGAGAAGCTGCCAAGTGCCTTATCTGTGGCTTCTAGAGGCCGTGATAAGGCTGTGTGGAGCTCCAGAGAAGTTGAGTAACACACGTGGTTGTAGAAATGAGTATTAGACTTGCATTTGGACCATCCTGAGATTAAAACCACAGCAGAGGCCTAGCTTTTAGGTTCTCATGATTCCTGGAGGCTCTTGGATTTATAAGTGATCTGGGAAAGAAAAACTGTCTTTTCAGACCACTCCTTAGAGATGAGAGATGTCCATTGCAGTTTGAGGATAGCTGTCTCAAACAGGATACAGGTCTCCTAGTAGGTAAGTCCAGTTTTAAGTAATTGACATTAAAAATAATAATTCTTTCTAGAAAATTATTGTTAGTTTGTTTCGTGAAAAGAAAAGTGGCAGAAGAAAAGTTAGTTCACCTCCACCTCAGGGCAATTGTTCAGCAAATCTTACAGAAGTCTGGCTGTGCATGGGGGAACAGGCTCTGAAAAGTTCACCTCGAGGGCTCGCTTCATATTATGACGTCACTCTTTAGTCAGGTGGGGTCCATCTTTTATGTCTGTTATGTACAGTTCAATGGCAGGAGGGAAGAGGAGAAAGGATTTGATTTTGATTTCAGCTTGCTTTGATTAGGGGGTGGTGGAGGACTTTTTCTGAATGTGCTGTTAGGATGGCTGACAGATGTCTTCTTAACATTTGTACTGGAATTTAGAAATTCGCCAAGTGTGTTCAATGACTTTCTGGTAGCTGTGGGATTTCATAGCTCCTGAATGTGCTAATTTAACATTTGTTTAGTTTGGATGGCCTTGGTTTGAAATGGTAGCAAAGAAGGCTCTGAGGATCATTTTGAAGGAGAGTTGTTTTGGAATGTAGTGACAAGCTCATAAACTGAAGGTCATAACTGTGACCAGTGGATCATTAATTTGTTTTTCTACTTCTTGGCAGACCAGATCCTGTGTATTTGCAGCAGACTTTAATGATGATGATTTAGACAATGAGAAATGTCCCTGCTCGTATTCCTGCATTCAGAGGCTCTGAAGTATAAGTGAAAACATGCTGAGCTGAAAGCCTAGAACAGGTCTTAGCACCATTTTACTCTAGTGGATCCTTTTACCCCAGTCTCTCTCTCTTTCTTTTTAACTGGTACAATAGAAACCTACAGATAGATTTCTGAGCCCAGTTGAGGAAATTATTCTTCTAGGAATTTTTTTTAAATTAAGTTTTATATTTTCTTCCTTGGCTAGATTCATTAATCAACAGGTAGAAATAGTTTAAAAGTAGTATGGGACCCTCTCTGCTGCTCTCCTAGGGCAACCTAACCAGGTTGCTCTCTCCTATTCTCTTTCTTCTGAATATGTAATTACGCATCCAAGAGGATTTGTGTTCCTCTGGTTCCTGCCTTTTTATACTGCATTAGTCCAGTTCTTCCAGGCATATTTATGATTTACTTTCAGAAGAAGATGAGTCCTACCTCATCAATCATGCCTGAGTCACATACTCCAACTCTGCTTTCACCAAAAGGCCCTACTTTGGCAGTGTCTAATATTGACTCACTTATATATAAATAATTGCTTCCCTACATGACTAGTCTTTCTTTCCCAGAGTTCTCTAGGACAGAGGCTGTGTAATAGCGCAAGACATGGATATCCCTGATCTCCTGATCATAATATTCTCAAAATAAAATAAAACGTTTTTTAGAACTCAAAACAGTAAGCGTTTCACTGCATGCTTGTCTGACTATTGCTTTTGCCACAGTAAAATTGGAAGTACGCTGACTTGGTGATCCTTGATTCTATTCTGTTCCAACTCCACCTCTTACTCCTTTGGTGCCCTTGGCCCTTAATTTCCTCATTTGTAAAATAAAGAAGAAGTAGATTCTTTCAGGTTAACCTTTAATCTTTAACATTTTCTGATACTGAAAATACCTCTCTAATGAATTCAGAGCCCACTTACATAGGAAATTTATTTTTATTTTTAATCTTTCCTCTGAATTTACTTTTGAATCTCAATCTGCCTCTCTCTCCCTCTCTGCTACCTCCACCCCCATACACACACTTAAATATCAGTGAATTAAATACATTTTCTGTGAATGGAGAAAAAATTTACATGACATAAAACGTCTATGGGGAAATGGAAGAAAACACCCAGAGTAAAACAGGTCTCACCATATTTAGGAGGTGTTTTTTAACGCAACTTCAAACGAAGTATCCTCGTGTCAGAAGAAGCAGTTTCAAGCAGATCAAGCAGTTTCTAATATGCCTCATTTATAGCCTTTTCACATAACCAAGGATATCACATTTTTAAAAAGAATGAGCCATGCCGAACTCTGAAAAGAGCTTAATGTTTCTGTGAGTAACATAATTACGATGAACATTCACATCAATGACTTAATCTGGGCCATTGCTTTATGAAGAAGTTCAGAAAGAAGGATTTATTCAGGAGGCCTGTGGAAACGATAGTGAAAAATAAAAATACAGCTCGGCTTTGGAGCAGGAGGTTATACAGTCACGGAGGGCAGCTGCTGAGTCCAAGCTGGATGAAAGGCTCTGCCTGGAATCGCAGGCCAAATGGACAGGAGAAGAACTGGATGGAGAAAAGGAGAGCAAAATCCAAAATACAAAGTGTAGTATCTCAGGATGAGTACATAAGGCTCAGCCTCAATAATACGTAGCTGAAAAGGAGCACTTGCTGGAGCACCGCGCTTGTGAAAGAACAGAGTGACAAAGGGGATGGAGATGCAGCACCTGCTCTGTGCAGTCTGTGTAGTCTTCTTTGTGCTTAACCCTGGAACTTTCAGGGGTTAGAATGGGTTGAGCTGTTTGTGCAGATATTCAATATTATCCTCATATCCTTGAGGAAATACCCTTTGCTCTGACAAATCCCTGTTTGATTTCAGTTTACGATCTGAGTACCTGGTGCTTCGTGTGTTTTTGCTGGATCATCTCATGTGGAAGAAAGGGGGAAAGGACAGTGAGAAGTGGTGGAAAGCAAGCCAAGCTCATCACCAACTTTTACCATCATCCCAGAGGAAGTTCTATTTCATGCACAAATTGCTGGGCATATATTATTCGTGAGTCACCCAATGAAAACAATGAACTGTCAAATACAAAATAATCACTTTTACTCACTCACGGACTTGGTCTCCCAAATCTAATTATTATTTGGAGAATTTAGGAGAGTTTTAATCCAAGCCAGTAGAATGTTGATTTTTTTTTTTAACCAAATTCTTATTTGTATTGTTAGGACAACATTCTCCATGGATCTCTCAATGTTCCTGTGTGTCTTATGACAGAGGCACTAATTACTCTCTTATTCTGAGCTACCTCTTAGTGTTTATATACCAAACAGCCTTGAAAAGATAGCTCCAAAACAAAGAGCAGGCATGTTTCTCTAAGCAAAGGGCGTGCATGCATACCACCAATTACAGAAGATGAAGGTTCTTCTGCTCTAATGCAAACCACTCTGTGTGCAGCCATCTTTCTGGGCTTATTCATGTCTCCCTCTGGGACTTGGGACAAGGGGAAATATGCTGATTCTCATGCCTTTTGCTACGCCATGAGTAATAAAGTCCTTTGTCTCTGACCCAGGAATCTTGTGCCTTCCACCAGCATCCATGAACTGCTAATGAGTTGTGGTTAACTTGTTAGCTTGTAAATCAAGTAGCATTTCAGACAATTAACAGTTCTTGATGAGGTGGTGCTAAGGTTGAGATGTTGACAGAGATATACAACTGAGAACGATCCTAACATTCTCCTCTTCCCTTTCACTTCACTAAATGGGAGTTAGGCCAAGAAAATAAAGTGATCCAACAATTTTTATGAGCTTTAAAAAAATTTGTCATCAGGAAGCAAAAGATTAGATTTATAAAATCTTTAGACTTATATTACTTTCTGTTGTAAATATTGTGTTCCAAATGGGCTTTGTGTGCACATGAGTGACCAATATTGAAAGTGGAAACAGGCAGAACTCACAAATTCAGAAAACATTGTAGTCTCTGGGAGCATCTGAGTGGCAATGTAAATTCAAGTTCTCTAGGGCTAAATCTTTACCTAAATCTCAGTTTTATCTAATATATGATAGATAAACATACACTGATGTTTGTTAAACTGAATTAACTAAAAGCCATTTTGCTTAACTCAGTACACACATGATACACATGACCAGTGCACAGTTAAACATTTACAAAATTTATCGTCTTGATTGATTAAAAAACACTGGTTTCAGGATAAAGAGAGAGAGAGAAAAAAAAAACAGTATTGTAGAAGGACTTCACAAGGCTGGGAAAATGCAGTTATGAGGAAGGGCTTCCGGGACAAATATGATTTGACAATAGAATAATCAAATTTCCCAAAGAGCATGAAACTCCTCTGAACCATTCTTATCACTTAACAACAGAGGAAGAGGGTGATGCTGTAAATAAACCCTATCTATGCATATGGATATACCTATGGTTCCCTCATATTTGAGAGCTAGACTCAGCTATGTTATCTAGGCATGTGGTTGTGACTGATAAGCTGGTATTCAACCAGCTGGGCTTGCCAGACCTGTGGATTAGGACTTCAGCTCCTCCTGGCAGAGCCTTGTTTTTATTTGTAAATCTGCACTTTTGCTAGGAGTCTGACTACCTGCACTCAGAAAAGGTTCCTACAGGCTCCATTCCCACCACCTAGTTGATGCACCCCAAACTGGTTTCGATAGGGACAGAGTAAAGGGACAAAGTAGGGAATTAAATAGTTAACCCTACTAGGGGATTGTAAGTAAAGAAAAAAGTATGGGAAACCCCTGTAAATTAATGATCACTCAAGAAAGCATGTTTGCTTAACCACAAAACCAAGCAGGCTTGCTTAGCAACAAAACCATGCAACAGAAGCATGAGACATAACCCAAAACAATAAAACAATGGTGACATGAGACCCACTTCCTGCCCAGTGAGCTCAGTAAGTCAATGATTCCTAAGACATGCTCCTCTATGCACATTAAAAAAAAAAAAAAAAACATAAGGAAAGGGTGACATTATACTGAAACCTGAAATGATTTGCCATTTTTAGCATATGTTACCTCCTTTTTGCTTATTTCTATTGTGCCATGACAGTCCCAGCTTCACCCTGTAGGGACAAGAAAACTCCCCTGCCCAATGTGGAGGAGGAACTGATAATGGAAGTGTGATGTCTACTAGACAAGAATGAGGAAGAAGGTGGTCTCCCCTCCCCCTTTTCCTTTGATTATAAAACTGTAGCCCTGTTCTCAGGGTACAGCACCCTCTCGCCCACCTGCTTGTAAGCCTCACAAGCATCCTATTCTAATAAATCACTTCTTATCTATCACTTTGCCTCTCGTTGAATTCTTTCTGTGCTGAGACATAAAGAACTGGAGCTCCTCAGAGACCCCCTGAAACAGCACTTAGCTGTTTCAGCTTCTCTCGTCATGCTCCAGTTAAGGCCCTCTACACAGCTTAGGACTTATAGCAGGTGTCTCACCTGATTGCAGCTGCTGTTTATTATTATTTTTCATTATCATTTATGCTAATAGATTTATTATTTTCTCCATTAATTTTTTATGCTTATAAACTTTCCATATCTCAGGTCTCTAGCCTATTTTTTAAACTTTATCTTTTACAAAAATATAATTTTTACATATACACACATATGTACATATATATAACAAGATGTGTACAAATGTGTGCAATAAAAATTCCTGTGTATCTATCAAACAGATCAAGAAATAAAATTTAAAACCCTCTTTCATGCTTTCTTTGAATAAGTACTTTCTCCTATCAAAAGTAGTTAGTATCTTGACTTCTAACACTAGAGAGGAGTTTTGTCTTTTTTTGAACATCGTGTGAATGGAATCAGACAGTATGTATTTTTGTGTGTGTCTGTTCTCCTTGAATCAGAATTTTTTTTATATTTGTGAGATTCATCCATGATATTGCATATAGGCATTGTTATAATTCACCCCCCCTCCCACACACACCATGCTTTATACACTCTACTGTTTATAGACTGTTGTGTTGTTTCCAATATTTGGCCATTATGAATAAGACTTCAAAAATCATTTTTATGCATCTTTTAGGGCACATATGTATACCACTCTGTTATATATATAAGTAGGAGTAGAACTGCTGGGTATATTACATATATGTGAAGTTTAATGTTATGTGTCAACTTGACTGGCCATGGGGTACTCCCACATTTAACATATTTCTGGGTGTGTCTGTGAGGGTATTTCTGGATGATATTACCATTTGAATCAGTAGACTCAATAAAGTAGATTGTCCTCCCCAATGTGACAGGCATGATCTAATCCACTGAGGGTCTGAATAGAATGAAAATAGAGGGAAGGAGGAATTCCTGTCTCTTTGCTTCCTGTCTGCTTGAGTTGGGTCATTTCATCTCATCTCTGGCTCTCAGACTGGGATTTAAGCCATCAGCAGCTCCCCTGATTCTCAGGCCTATGGACTTGGACTGAAGTACACTATTGGCTTTCCTTGGTCTCCAGCTTGCAGAAGGCAGATTTTGGGACTTCTTAGCCTCTGTAATCATGTGAACCAATTCCTCATAGTAAATCAATCTCTACATATATATATATATATATATATATATATATATATATATATATATCTCATCTACACCCTCACAGACACACAAAGACAAAATATATGTCTTACTGGTTCTGTTTCTGTGGAGAACCCTGACTAATACAACATGTGTGCTCAGTTTAATAGATATGAATAAATACTTTTCTAAAGAAGTCGTGTTAATTGCAGTCCTACCAACAGTATACAAGGGTTCCACTTCCTTGTCAGTAATCAATACTGTCAACTGTTTAATTTTCTTATGTCTATATAGTACCACATTGAACATTAATTTGCATTTATTTGAGGGCTGATGAGGTTTAATAACTTTTTTTTTTTTTGCAGTAAGCGGGCCTCTCACTGTTGTGGTCTCTCCCACAGGCTCCGGAGCACAGGCTCCGGATGCACAGGCTCAGCGGCCATGGCTCACAGGCCCAGCCGCTCTGCAGTATGTGGGATCTTCCCAGACCGGGGCACGAATCCGTGTCCCCTGCATCAGCGGGTGGACTCTCAACCACTGAGCCACCAGGGAAGCCCTTAATAACTTTTGATATAATATTTGGCCTTTTGCAATGTTGGTGTTTTGTCATTTTCTCTTTTTCTTTCTGAAGCTTCAATTACACATGTTAGATCCTTTGTTTCTGTGTTCCATTTGTTTTATGCTTTTTTCTGAACTTCCTATCCTTGTACTTCTCTGGACCCCAGTCTGTCCATTTTTTATTCTCTTATATTCTAATTTATTAATTTTTCTTCAACTGTGTCTAATCTGCTCTTAATGCCATTTATTGAGTTCTTGATCTCAGTTATGACAATTTTATTTTCAGAATATTGGCTGATTTCTTTTTTTAAATTTTTATTGAAATATATTTTATCTATAATGTTGTGTTAGTTTCAGGTGTACAGCAGTCATTCAGTTTTATATATATATATTCTTTTTAGATTCTTTTCCATTATAAAGTACTACAAGATATTGAGTATAGTTCCCTGTGCTATAAAATAGGTCCTTGTTTTATATATATATATATATATATATATATATACATATATATATATATATATATAGTAGTGTGCATATTTTAATCTCAAATTCCTAATTTATCCCCCCCACCCCTTTCCCCTTTGATAACCATAAGTTTATTTTCCATGTCTGTGAGTCTATTTCTGTTTTAGAATTAAGTTCATTTGTATCATTTTTTAAGATTCCACAAATAAGCAATATCATATGATATTTGTCTTTGTCTGGCTTACTTCACTTAGTATGATAATCTCTAGGTCAATCCATGTTGCTGCAAATGGCATTATTTCATTCTTTTTTATGGCTGAATAATATTCCATTGTGTACATATGCCACATTTTCTCTATCCATTCATCTGTCAATTGATACTTAGGTTGCTTCCATGTCCTGGCTATTGTAAATAGTGCTGCTATGAACATTGGAGTGCATGTGTCTTTTTGAATTATAGTTTTGTCTGGATATATGTCCAGGAGTGTGATTGCTGGATCATATGGTAGCTCTATGTTTAGTTTTTTAAAGAAACTCCATACTATTCTCCATAGTGATTCCTTTTATTGTTGCCAGTTCTCTACTGAAATTCTCTTTCCTCTAATTTATTGAACAAGTCAATCATAGTTGTTTTAAAGAGCGTATATCTTTGATAATCTCCAGTGGATATATTTCTATTTTCTCTTTTCCCTCACTCTCTCTCTCTCTTCTCTCTCTCTCTCTCTCTCTCTCTCTCTCTCTCTCTGTCTTTCTCATTCTCAGTTCCTTTTTGGTCAAGTTGTCTAATCTCCTGCTAATTCTGGTAACATTTAATTAAATCCTGGAAAATTTTAGAGATAATTTGAGGTGCTAGATTATATTTTTCTCTAGCAAGAATTTAATTCTCCTTCTAAAAGGCAAATTTATGTTACATTAATGCATCTAGCAATTGAACTGATTTGAAGCACTTTGTGAGGCTTGGCCTTCTTCATTACTAGTTCTAGAGTATAGATTTTCTGGAGTTCTAGCCAGAAACCTGGTTGGTTGGCATAGCCCTTCCTTCTGGGGTTTCCAATTAATATAAAAACAAACAATAAAAAACAAAAAAAACCCTAAAATGAAGCAAAAAGAATGCCCAATTAATTTTGAACTTTGAATTACTAATATTATGTGAGGCATATTATGCTAAAATTTTTTATCTGAAATTGAAAGCTAACTGGCATCTTGTATTTTATCTGGCAGCCTTGTTGGACCTGATCTTCAATTTCCCATTAGCCGACCCTGTGAGATTTTTGCAGCTTCTGCTCAGATTCTCTTCTACCAATTTCTATTTAGCTTCTGCTTTGGAAATGGCAAATACCTCATGGTGAAATTTGGGGCTGAATACTGGGCTTACTGCCGAGCTTCCTTTCTTTCTTAATCTTGATCTCTTAAGTCTTTACACAATTGTAACTGTGATGTTTTCTAGAAAATTTTGTTCTAGACACCAGTAATGAAATAGAAATCTTAGGTTGGCCAGGATTCAAACTTCAAATACACTTATTAAAGTTACTATTTTTGACTAATTGTTTC
Source organism: Aethalodelphis obliquidens (assembly GCF_003676395.1). NCBI lineage: Eukaryota > Metazoa > Chordata > Mammalia > Artiodactyla > Delphinidae > Aethalodelphis > Aethalodelphis obliquidens. Next base: position 4,385,235 of record NW_020838039.1, on the reverse strand, counting down.
ATTATTAATAGCAATATTAATACTACTAATAATAGAAGATAACATATTGAGCACACGATGTGTGCCTGGTAATATTTTAAGTGTTTTTCATAAATTGACTAATTCTCACTATCTGTATACCCATTTTTCAGATAAAGTATTAAGCACCTGTGTGAGAGGTTTGCTAATGTCTGAGAAGTACAACCACAGAGAAATTAGAAAACATTTACTGCTCTCAGCTGGAGCTTGACACAGTGCCTAGTACTAAATTTTCACTCTATGAATAATAAATTATGGTCACTAGATAGTTTTCTATTCAGGTAGCACACATCCCATTAGCTGTTTGAATTTATTGGCCTCGGTAATGCCTACCTCATTCAGAATCTTAGTCTTTAAACAGCATTATACTTTGGTTGGTGTGTTTCCCCAGACAATTTCAGAACCATGTTTTTCCAAACCCTGTTTGAACAGCAGTAGACCAATACCCCAAACACATGAAACTTATTTACTCTGGTTGAAGAAAATTAGAGTGACACAACCCACTCAATTATCTTTCCCTCTCTCCGCTGTGGACTGAGAACCATCTAGAAATCTCTAGGACTCTGGGACAACAAATATTTTTGAAAAATTCCTACTGTCAGTCCAACCTGATTGGTCCAGAAATTTTATGATAGTAAAATATGATTCTAGCATATGGGCATAGCTGACTGATCAGGACTGGGAACCTGATGCAAGCGGAGCCTAACTCTCCTCCGGTGTTTGGAAAAATAAGCTGAGGAAAGAGCTGAGCTTTAAGGCATAAAGGAATCAATTCTCAGTCCTATCACAGATAACTTGGATTTTTCTCAGGAGTTTCCTGCTTGGAAACATTGATTCTTTACTTATTTTTACTGAGGGAAATTACCAGAAATTTATTATGAGGTCTCTCAGATGGTAAGCCTCTTGGAGGGCCCAGGCCATGTGCTTTTGTCACGGGGCACCCTCTGCAGCAATGATCGTAGTTGTACTCATGTTTGTTGAGGACAGAGCAAAACCCTGGAAGAAGATGAATCTGCACGGCTCAATTATAGGAGCAACTGGTCTAAGTTCAGAAATTCTAATTCAACAGTGCACTAGATCTCTGGTTCTTCAGTTAACTTCAGAGGGTGTCATGCAATCTCTCTGGTCAGAAAGAAAAACGGATTTTCTTTTGTAGTTGTTTAAAATGTAGAAAAGAGATGACACAGAAACAAATAGAAAATAGTACAGGTTCACAACTACAAAAAGTCAAAAAATCTGACTAAAACAAAGAAAGATAGATGAGGGTGAGAGAATTTTTTTAAGAACTATAAAAAGAGTGGAAATCTTTATCTTCTGAGGGAAATGGAGGCTCAGTCCAATATTTTTTTTTCTCCAAGAAAGTCTGGTAGCTGAAAAGGAAGGAAAGAAAGAAAGACGAGATGAAGAGTGACAGAGGGGGAAAGGAGGGAGTGAAGGTCTTTAGAATCTACAAGTTTCACAAAAGTAGCATGCAGATACTTGAGAAATCATCAAAGCAGAGGTGACTTGAAGTAACAGATGATTCAAGCAGGATCGTTCCAACAGAACAGTGATACCATCAAAGTAGGAGAGAGTAAAAATCAGTACAAGGATAGCAACTCTGCTCTTCATCCTAAAAGTCATCTTGGACACATAGGGCCCAAAATGCTGAGGGCAGAGCTGTGTAGATTGCATATGGATGAATTTGGCTGTGTCAGTTAACCAGTTTCATTTATATGAGGTATTTTGATGGCAATGAACATGGATTTGGAGCTAGAGATCTGAATTTAAAACCCAACTTTTTGAATGTGTTTTCTTATTTGTAATATGTAAATAATAAAGTTTATCTAGTGACATGTTTTTACATCTGGTAGTTATGAACCAAGGTAACCAAAGCCATGAATCTGTCCCTGAAGAAAAATTCCTTGGAAGGGCTGGATCTCTGATGCTATATGAAGTGGGGTCCCCTTCTTTCTGCTGGTAATGGGGACATGAAACCCAATGTTCCATGGTTATTAAAAGACCCATTTTAAACAGTAATATTAAGAGAATCTAAAAAATAAAACAGAGGAATATATATAAAATGAAACAGAAACAGACTCAACAAACTAGTGGATACCTGTGGAGAGAAGGAAGGGGGAGGGGAAAGACAGGGATATGGGATTAAGAGAGATTGCTTTTAACATTTCACGGAAAACCCCGAATGAACTTTTTGGTCAACCCAATACAAACTACTATGTATAAAATAGATAAGCAACAAGGATCTATTGTACAGCACAGGGAAATACAGCTATTATTTTGTAATAACTTCAAATGGAAGTTATTTATAATCTATAAAAATATTGAATCACTATGTTGTATACCTGAAACTAATATAGTATTGTAAATCAACTACACTTCAGTTAAAAAAAATAACAAATAAATTTTAAAATAAAACATTTTAGGGCTTCCCTGGTGGCGCAGTGGTTGAGAGTCCGCCTGCCGATGCAGGGGACACGGGTTCGTGCCCCGGTCTCGGAGGATCCCACATGCCGCGGAGCGGCTGGGCCCGTGAGCCATGGCCACTGAGCCTGCGCATCCAGAGCCTGTGCTCCGCAACGGGAGAGGCCACAACAGTGAGAGGCCCGCGTACCGCAAAAAAAAAGAAAAAAAAATTTTTTTAAAGAGATTCTGACTGTGAAAAATTTTCATATGTGAAGTGCCTTTGTTCTGCAGCATTCAAAAATTGGATATAAATAAAGATGACAGAATCTATCAAAATGAAACAGTGCAGACAAATCTATGCATAATGCTCCTTGTTTTTTCATTCTTTTCTCTTTTTTGTGGTTCAATCAATATTTTTGTAGATTATACTCTATTTAAAGTTATTACAAAATAATGGCTGTGTTATATCCCTGTGTTCGTGCTTTTCTATTCCTTACTCAACAGAGCATTTTAAAGTGAACTACACCCAAACAGTACAATTTCAGGTCACAGAGGCCAAGAAAAACAACTCTTTAAACAGGAGAGTGCCACTTCAAAAAAATACTACATGGGGGAAAGAATAATTCTACTTGAAAAACTCAGGAATAAGACCAAAAGAATATAAATATATTTCCTCAGGCAGACTCTGTAGGCACATTATTTATTTTACTTTCTCTTTCACAAGGTAAGGAAGTCAGCCAAAGAAGAGATTTGCTTTATTTTTCAACTTAAGGACTATGTATACATTAAAATGGACATACTGCTGTCTTCTTTGAAGAATTCTGGTATGATTATCATGGAGTGGTGTCCTGTCGACCAAATAGTCTTTGTTGTATTTGTTTTCTGCAGCTGATTTCTCCACCCCACTTATATTTTAAGTAGAAATGTTGATGCTGCTTTTGTGCCTGCAGAGCCCTCCAGTCATGGGATGGGAGTATGAAAAGTCAAGGATATTAACTTAATAGGTTACGCTTCCACAGCCCCTTCATTTCTCAAATCTGTTTCTGGCATGAGACAGCAACAGATTCTCCACTGCTGCAGTAGGAGACCAAGGAAATTGCTTTTTAGCTCTTCTCTGTTGCCCAAGGTTATTTCCCAGACTGTTGGTATCCAATTTGGATTGTTCTGTAAGTGTCAATCAAATAATAATTTATACAGTGACATATATTAGGATAGACATGGAAGAGAAGAAGCTGATGCCAAAGAAATAGCTACAAAGCTGATTATTATAGTTATAAAAGTCATCTTGGGTACTAGGGCCCAAAATGCTGAGGGCCGAGCTATGGAACACTGTACATGGATCAATATTATTGCTTCAATTAACCAATTACATTTATATGAGGCACTTTGGTTATTGTGGTTTCTTCTTTAACTCATCCTGGAAATATTGAAACATGGTTTGGAACTAAGATCCCAATGAAAAGAAAAGTCTTTTGACTGGCATGACTAGCTATCTTGTAATACAAAATCAGAGAACAACAGAATAATAAACAAAGTTGGGTGAAATTCCATACAGTCTATAGTATAAATAATATTAAAAGTATCAACTTGCTGGCAAGACCAGGATGGCATGTGCCTGCACCTTTCCGTCATGTGCTTTCATGTTCTTTGCTTTTTTTTCTCCTATTACTTGTACACTGTGAGGTTCTCCACAATCAAAGAGGTCTACGATCAGATAAATTTGGGAAACTGAATATTTTCAACTTTTCCCACAGCTATTTGACCATAAAACACTTGACTTTCTAATCACATAACATTTATATGAATAGTAAAGTGGGGGAATCATCTTCTGTTAAATTAAAGTAGTAATCAAGACCTACAGATATTAAAATGTTTTTTCCCTACTTTATTGGATATGTGTTCAAAATATTCAATGTTACATTCTCTCTGTTGGTGAGATGAGAACTCCAATAACAGTGTTAAACACTTACTAATTCTGTGTCTCTTTCCTGCCAAGTTCCTCCAGGTCTTGGAGTTTGTGTGTCTTGAGAGCTTCCTCCTCTCCTTCCCTGGTGCAGCCCTCCTGTCCACAGCTCTCACCAAGGCAGAAGGTGAGACGCCCAGCGGTTTGGTGTCTCCTCATGCTTTAATCCAGGGATCAAAAGTTGGCTTTGGAGACCTGAAAGTAAATAGTATATGTATTTTAATAATAATAGTATCTAGTATTCATTTATTTATTCATCTATGCATTCACTGTTTCTTCTAACTTTTTTTCTATGATTTATCTTTTGTCCATCTCTATCTATGGCCTCCTGCTCCTTTCAAGTCACAATTTTGTAAAATTTCTGTATAAACATGTATGTATTAGTTAAGGTACTACTAACTGCAGTAACAGGCAAACCCTCAAATCTTATCCATCAATCCACTACCAGATTATTTCTCCATATGTGAAGTTCAAAGTAGGCGTTACGATTCAGCCTCCTTCCATTTTGTGCTCCATGATCTTCATTTGGCGTCCAAAGTCTCTGCAGGGGGGAAAAAGTGTGGAGGATCACACTTGGGAGGTTTCATAGGCCAGGTGTGAAAGAGGCACAGATCACTTCTGTTCTTGTTCCATGGGCTACAGTGTAGTCACACAGCCCACCCAACTGTAAGGAAGATCAGGGAAGACAGTCAAGCTATTTGACAGGCCTGACTGAGAGCTATCGAAACACTGGCACTGAGCATCTCTAACCTGAGGAGGGCTGGGAAGACTGCATTTCAATTGTTTGGGGAGAAATTTCAAGCTGCTGGCTGAATTAAAATGAAAGGAGAAATATTGTATCTTACCAATGCTCTTACATGTTTCTCTAAGAACAGAGATTCTTAACAAAAAGAATTTACCAAAAAGACATATTTGACAAGTAACAAAAAATTTATTATGTGAGCATGATTCCAGTTAGGTAGGAAGGTGAATAATGGAGAAAAGCCAAATATTCATGAAGTATACACAATTCTCTAAAGGAATCATCTTTATACAAACAATGAGCACACTATACTTGCATTTCATTGAAAATTTAATGGGCAGTTTAGACTTTTTTAAGCTTTGTCTTATCATTTTTATTACAAAACCTAACTTTTAAACCAGCAATAAATTTCAAAACCTTCTCAAATGTGACATTCCATTTGCTACACATGCTGTATTGCATTTGTAGGAGAAAATTTCATAATAAGCCCCAAAGAATTAATATTCTTATTATAAGAAAAAAGTTTTCAAAGTCACCACCATTTGAATATCCAAAACTCTCTCTAGATCCAAAGAAATAAAAGAAAAACCTGATATGATGATAAATATCTTCATTAAACAAAAGATATGCAGAATAAAGGGCTCTCTTACCTCACTATAACTGACAGTATTAAAAACAGTAATCAAATAAGAAAATTGAGGTTTTGGTTTTCAAGAAAATGTACTTTTTACTCAAGGTCCAGATTGACTTTAATAACTGTTGACACAGTTGTTTTCAACAGAATTTATGGTTCAATTATGCAAATTGCTTTTAAAAAATAATGCTTTTAAAAAATAACACAGAACTTCTGTCTGATGTTTTCCTTGGCTACTTCTTCTAGCTTTCGCTTACTCCCCAATTCCTACCAATTCCTTCCAAATTCCTTCCACATTTCTGTTTCCAGACCTTTTGACTAAAAAGCAATAAATCTTCCTCCAGCAAATATCCTCATATTCTATGCTCAAACATAAATGTGTAAAAAAAGTCATTAGAAGAAAGTCAGAGTATATGTGAGTCCTTATAGTATACTGACTAAATTGGATTTTGCTCTTTATATTTTTTTCTTAGTCTGTCTATTACTTTGGCCATACAAAAGCCAAAACATTTTATTTCCAGGTCTCTTGGCTTTTACACATTTGATCACTATGTTTTGTCCACTTGGGTGGACAGTGTTAGATACATTTAAGATCAAGTTGTAATGTTGACTCCTCTCTGCTCTTACCAGACACTCTGTGGCTTCTGCAGAAGACCAGTGCTATCACTAAGAAACTTATCCTCAGACCTGACAATTGATACTATCGCTGGTTAATTCTTTTGACCAGGATTAATCTGTGTGGTCCATATTGAAAAATATTAAATTGTTGTGGGAAGGCTAACACTTCAAAGAGTTGGAGAAACAAACAGCTCATTTTATTCTTCATTTCATGACAAGTGGGGGTCGCAATACTCATATCAGACGAAATAGAGTTTAAAACAAACACTATAAAGAAAGATAAAGAAGGGCACTACATAATGATAAAAAGGATCAATACAAGGAGAGGATATTATTCTTCATTTCAAGCTTGAGTAAGAAGTATGTTTGTTTTCTATATTTATTTGTGTCCTCTGCTTCTTCTTGCTAGATAAACTTTTCAAGACAAGACCAAAATTTGATATTTTTTATCATGAATTCTGAACACAGATATAATGCTAATGATCATTTACATAATGGTAATTGTCTAAACAGAGCATATTAATTAGGAATTCAATTTTCAGGTCATCTGACTTGTCAGAAGAACATAGGTGTTGCTATTCTTACTTATCTTTTGAGATCCAAAAGGAAATGGAATTTACCAGTTGCAGGGGCATCCCTTCAGGAATAAGTGGCTTAAAATTGAGAAATGACTAGTGTTTTATATGTGAGAGATTTTAAGTGACGTGAATGTTAAAGAAAAGATTGTAAAGATATAGTATCCAAACATAGCAGTAATCCATGAGAGAAAAATGATTGAAAGAAATTTGTAACTGTAAATTATTTTAGAAAATGTGGAATTCCCTTTGTAATGAGCAAAATATTAAATATTCATAGTACAATGCTCATTTATGAACTGTAATCAGCATTCTATAAAAGTGTTGTGAAATGATCAGAACATGTTAATTACCTAATTAAATACAAATTTGACTAAAATAAAGTATAGCATGTTAACCTAAGTTTAATTTAGATCAATTTACATGTACTTACTTTAAGATGAAGGGAGCTTTCACCAAATACAGATTTCACAAATCATTTATGCACTCGTTCATTTACTACACAAAGATATTTTTTACATGAGGTCAATGTTCTAAGTTTTCTTTGATTTATCTATGAACACCCACTATGTTCCAGACACTGTGCCAGTGGTGGCTGATACAGGGCAGTTTAAACAAAGGAAGGAAATAACTAGCCCGTTCTGGACCTTCAGATCTCTGCCCAGATGTTCCTCCTCAAGCCTCCCCTGACTGCCCCATCTAAGTTAGGTTCCGCAGTAATTGCTGTCATAGTTTGTATACTTCCTTTGTAGGACTTATCACCACTAGTTTATTTGTTTGTCTACAAATATCACTTATCACCACTAGTTTATTTGTTTGTCTATATTACACTTCTATCCTCCACAATGTAAACTTTATGAAGGCTTACATGTCTTGTTTGTAAGCATATTAGCTACTCAACTAATGCATGGAAGAGACATGCATTAGTTAAGGTAGTATGACTTGATGGCTTAAGGTAAATAGGAGCTTTTCTCTTAGTGATATAAAGTACAGTTAGAGTGAAACCACCAGCCAGTCTATAAGAACTAAATCATGTACACCTGCCTAGAAGCAAGAATACATATTGATACATATTATTGAGATGTATATTAACACTTTCTAGTGGTACATTCTAACACATGTCATGCAGAACTATAGCCTGAATGTATGGGTCCCCCTCCCAATTCATATGTTGAAACCCAACCCTTTGGAAGGCGCTTGGGTCATGATGGTGGAACCCTCATTAATGGGATGAGCGCCCTTATGAAAGAAACCCCAAAGAGCTTCCTCATCCTTTCCAGAGTGTGAGGATACAGCCAAAAAGACGGACACTTATAACCCAGGAAGTGAGCCCTTGCCAGACACCAAATCTTCTGGCACCTTGATCTTGGACTTCCCAGCAACCAGACTGTGAGAAATAAGTTTCTGGTGTTTATAAATCGCCCAGTCTATGGGATTTTTGTTATAGTAGCCCAAAAGGACTAAGACATATAAGTATACATTTTAACACACATTACATAGGTACTTATTAATACATGTTATGGAGGTTCATGCTAACACACCATAGGAGTACACATTAGCATATTATGGAGGTACATGTTAACACATTATGGAAGTATGTGTTAACACACTATAGAGTACGTGGTAGCATGTGTTATGGAGGTACATGTTAACACATGTTACAGAGGCACACATTAAAGTGCATTATGGGGTAGAGGCTAACACAGTTATGGAAGTACATCTTAGCATATGTTATGGAGGCACGTGCTGACACACAGCATGGAGGTGCATGTTAACACATGTGCGTGAGCTTATTAATACATGTTATGGAAGTACATGCTAACACATGTCATGAAGGCACATGACAACACATGTTATGGAAGTACATATTAAGAGCTGAGGAAGCACTGGGGATGGATCAACTAACTTTACTTAACAATGAGTAAATGATGTTTGACTTGGGTATTATATGACAAATTAAAGTTTTCTAGGTAAAAAATATTCAATATAGAACATAAAGCTGAAGATAAGCTAAAGGGCTAAAAGTGTGATAAAAACTATAAAATAAAGGGCTTGTAGACCTAACATCTCAGGTCTGAAAGAGAGGCCATCACAGCTCTGCTTGTGGATAAGGTCACTTCCAAGTTGCTGTTAATGAGCCAACTAGAATCTACGTCACATTTTGTTTCCCTTTAATTTTTTAAAAAAACCCTCTTTATAACTATTGCAATCCCTTCTTTTTTTGTCTAGTTGTGGCACAAAACCTGCAAATCTGGATATGGAGGGAAGGATCATTGGGGAATCATGGAAGTAGTACTGGTCAGTTTTGGTCCTCAAGGCTTGAATGGGAAGCACACTGACTGCCTGGAGAGGAGCTAGGGAGAGAAGCGATAGGATGGTCATAGCATGGAAAAGACAGTGATAGTGGTTATGAAGTCAAGACACAGGGGTACTTCTGGGAGCCCTGTTTCTTTCAGGGTAAAAGATGAAGTCACTCCCGGTGAGCAGATAGCCTCTACAGAGGGTGCAGTCATGCCTCCGGCAGAGGAGGATAAGCTGCCCTTGTCCACCTGTGCTACATTGGCCATGCGTGAATAAATGAGTGCTAGTACTTTAAATGATAACTGGGACTTTTCGGAATTTATAGCTTTGTTATATAATCTTCAGATTAAATATGTGCAGTTTTTCATATTGAGTACGCCTCAGCCTGTACCAGTATCTTGAGGGTGCATTTAACTGAAGAACATTAGGCTTCCTATAGTGGTTTGTTGATCGAGTTGAAACACTCAAACAGTGACCTCAGTCCTTGTGTTAGAAGAGATTTGTCACAAGTTTTACATATATTATGTTTACAAACATAATCCCAACTTCTAAGGTACAGTTAGAGTATACCAATTAGGCAACCCATAAGTATTTTTTGAATGCATACTCGTCATTTGTTTATTCACTGAATTATTTTTTCAAATGTGTCTGTATTTTTTTGTTTGTTCAGCACTTTGCCAGGTTTAATAAGCATAGAAAGTGGTCCTTAAAGAGGATTCATTCTAATGCTTTTGGCATACTTGTTGACACATAGAGTTAGTAATTACAGAATTTTTAACCAGACTGTATTTGTGAGCTGGTACAGAAACAGTACAGAAGGCATTTCAGTGTCCCTCTTACAGCAAATAATGCACAGTGATCCTCTAACACCCAAAGCTTCCAGGAAGGAGGATATACCATGAGTGGCTTTGAAGTTAATGAAAGTCTCATAAATTTTGGATTTTGGTAGAAACATTTCTATTGAATATATATAGTAATGCTACATATTGGTATAATGTAAAACTGAACTCAGAGAAAATTTTTTACAATTATAATGTGTTCCTTAAATTTACTATGAATGCACTGAATGAGTTTATTGAGTTAAACACTCATGTTACTCCTGAAATAACATAAAGAGGGGTACACCTGGCTCGGCAAAATGTATCAATTACTGAAGGACATTTTTTTCTACTCTGAATAGGTTAATCATAGAGTTCTGAAATTTTAATTGACTTTGGTGTTTGATACGCCTTTGAGCAAATCAGAACCCTATTGCCTACCGTATACTGATATTTTTTTCACAGAGAAATTTACTAAAAATGATAAAAAGAAAGAACTCCTCTATGACTTAAGCTAAATGTTAGAGCAGCTCACTGTTCATTCCTGTCTGACAGTGCACAGTGCTGCCAGCCACCCTCCTGGCCTGTATAATACAACCAGACACATGTGGGTATGCTCCTCAATCGCTGTTCCTTGCACACAGTTTCAGCTCAGCATTGTACGCTGTAGATATCCTTGCTCTCAGTGAATGTCTCCCTCTTTTGCTTTGCCTTTGTCATTAGTCTGAAAACTTGGAACAACTTATCTATGATCTTTAGTTTCTCTTCAAGATTGTGATTTTTAGATTTGCTACTTGTGGCCACCTCAGGTAAACATTCCACCTGAACTTCTCCACCCCTGAGAGACCTTCTCTTTACCTCTTTCTTACATTTCTCACCTGGTGAGCAGACCCTGGGCAAATTTTCCCTTTGCAGTGTAATTTGACTTTGCTAGTGGGTAGACCATTGCAGTTTTCAATTGCTGTTAAGAATTTTAGGTTTCCTTATTATGGAAATAATAAAAGATAAGTTAATTAAGTGATATTTAAAGTGCAATTATTTTTTAGAAAGGAGAAGACATCAGTACTTATATCTTTGAGCTCTGTTTAAAAGAGTTTTGATGAATATGGAAGACCACCATGATTTTTCAGGGTACAGTGACACCAAGTATACATCTCTTCAGGTCTTAACTAAGTCCACTTTCGACCACACTATCGCTTCCACATTCTCAACTACATTATGACTGTGATTAAATGATCTCCCACTTATGAAGTACAATTGTAAAACTGAGCTCTCTGTTTGTTCCTTCTGGGTTTGCCACTAAGGAAGTTATTCAAGATACATATCAAATCTCCTGGATTGAGATGAATTGGCATGAAATATGATCTGAGGACCGTGAGGGGTCTACCAGTATCTCTGTGTCACTGCAGTCTCATGGAGAGGCTTTTGTGAGTCCCTGTGGGCCAAGAGCTAGAGGCATGAGAAACCGTAGCTGCATGGTCACAGATGCTGTAAACCCCTCCTTCCTCTGTGTGTCAGCCGTCTCCTTAGCAACACATTTTCTCTCTTGCCTTTGGAAATTGTTATTGAGTAGAAACATTTTGGGTTGTTATAGCAATGAAGATGACTAAAACCAAGGCCAAGAGATAACTGCTTTCCTCCCCAGTAGGAAAAGAGCTCACCCATGAATGTACATTAGTCATTAGTTGAGCATTCCCCTCATACTTGATGGCTTTATAGGGACCCTCATGCTGAGGTCCCACAAGCTGGGTTTGAAGATACCTTGGAAACCCAAGTGAATTCTGCCAGGAAACGGACAATTCAAAATTCATTATAAGAACCAATTCTAGGAAAAACTTCAAGAAGTATGGCCCACTTTCTAATTTGTGTCCTGTTAAACTGAAGGAACTATAAACTTATTAGCTACCCCTTAGAAAATGGAACAGTGCAGCACCACAATTATGTCACATTTTTAAAAGAACACAAGTTTGGGGAGACACTGTAAATATTAAACTTTAATTACTGATAAATAATGTACCGAGTCAACCAAAGGTTTTTCTTGGAGACTTGAAAGTAAAAGGAGGAAATGTATTCAAGTAGATAATCATTTATGTAATCCTTGCCAGCTATGAGTGCAAATGAGGTGACACCAATATTTTCCTGGCCCCTGAATTTACCTGGTAAAGCAGCATTTTTATCATCACTTAAAATCTCTCATAGGATTACTGTTGAGCATCCGTGGGGATGTCACACATGAGACCATGAATGTGTTGTACACCAGGTTCTGCTTTGACCCTTCCCAGATGCCCATCTCCCTCCACAGCCCATGAGGGCACCTCACATTAGTTTAAAATTTCATACTTTTTTTAATTTTAAAAAATATTTTTATGTAATAAAAAGTAAAAGTCCTTGTCCAACCATCCTGGTGGGTCACCTGTGTCTCTCACACAGATCACTCAAGTTAATGGGGAAGGACGAACAGGGGGCCCAAGTCTGAGGTTATAAATAATAGAAAATAAAAGATCTTCCATCTCCAGCAGGGGGATAGATGAGAGGATAGGAGAGCAAGATGGGGTGGGGATGGGCAGAGGCAGAGCAGAAACCCCCCACCCCTGCTGGACCCTGGCCCTGCCCACTTTGAGGCCCTTCCCATTCAAGGCGCTTGGCAGGAATTCCACAGCTCCCCAAGGGGGAGATAAGGGGCTGGGGGGCTGGGACTTCTCCGAGCTGCTGGGGGAAGAGACATAGGTCACTCTTCCCTCCACTCATGGAGGTCTCAGGTCACAGCCAGGACAATCTTCAGTTCCATGGGGGGTGGAAGGGGAGCTGCCGGGAGGGATGAGATTGAACTGGTTGGAGGGGAAAGAGAAGAGAGCAGGCACATTAGAACCCAAGCAGCTGTCCCTTCATCCAATGCCATCAGTGTGGGGTGGGGGGGGAGTGTTGATAGGACCGGCCTCCTCAAGGTGTCTCATGGGGCTGTCAGAGGCACAGATCAATCGCCGTTTCCCAGTGAACCAGAACTCTTCCTCATGTGCCCAACTCAGCCCCCCACATCCCAGCCTGACGTTGTCTGCTGTGCTGACCTTACCTTGGCTAAGTCAGGAGACAGTTGGGTTCACTGAGAGCTGAGGAGGCAGCGGGGAGGGGGGCTGCTGGATCACAACTGAGGGAGGATGGAAAGAAGCAAAGAACAGAGCCAGGAGCAAGCCCCTGGTGGCAGCGACTGTGGCTTCTGCTTACCCTACATCACAGACAGGTGCAGGTCGGCAGGTGCCCTCTGCAACAGCCCTGCCTCCAAGACCCCTCACTCCCCACCCAGAGCCCACGCATCCTGCCCTACCTGCAGTGCATCAGCCAAATTCCTCCAGCTAATGAGAACTCAAGAATCCTGTCATCAGCTCCTCCCGGACATCCAGGCACCTGGCCAGGCTGCTCACCTTGGGAGTATCTGATGTAGGGGTAGGGTGAGGGTATGGAAGCTGAGAATGCAGGCACCCCACTGTGGGGCATTGCACCTTGAGGGGAGCCCCCATGGCTCTGGGGTAGGTGCAGCATCATCATCTGGGGCAGGTGGGGAGCCCCAGGGTGAGGAGGCTGGGCTGTTGTGATTCCAGTTTGGACATGGGCATGGGTAACATGGGCCATATTGGTGACACCATGGGGCAGCTGCTGGTGGGCATGGATGGAATACACAGCGGCTGGTTGGGGGAAGCTGCTTTGACGGGACTGGGCAGAAGGTCCAGGTGGCAGAGAAGGTGGTGTACCTGTCAGGACCCCTGGGTGGTACAGGCTCTGCTATGGCTATACACTGCCCAGGTGTGGGGCCTGCCCCACCTGGTGCTGGATGGGACCAGGGTCCACATGCTGGGACTGCAGTTGGCTCCCAATAGGCATGGTGGCTGGTTGTGGCTGGTGCGCATGGAGCTACATGGCATGGTGCAGATAGGACTGGTGAACCGTGGCATAAAGGGCTTGGGGGGTGGGCTGCTCTGCAGAAGTGTACTGAGGGGTGAAGGGTGACACAATGGCCTGGGGATGGCTCCCTGACATCAGCATGCGTGGGTTGCTTTGAAGCATGGGGGCAAACGCTGTCTGTGAGGGGTAGGGGGCTATGGGCTGCATCATGGTGGGCTGGCCTGGGAACTGCTGTAGGTTGTAGGGGATGTAGGAAGAATAAGGTGTGGCAACCACCAGAGGTGGGGCAGAAGCGGTGGCGGTGGCCTGCATCATCAGAGGGGCTGAAGCTGTCTGGTATTTGTCTGAGTGCTGGGAGGGCAGGGAGCCTTTTGCTCCCTGGTACTTGTCCTGCTGTCCAGGCATTGAGTTGGACACAGGATTTCTGTCCTGAGGTGCCTGAACAGCTGGTCCCATGTGTATCTGAGGTATGTAGGAAATGTACTGGGGGCTTTATAGCCTACTCTGACCTGCTGTCAGCACCGGGATGGAGGGAGTTGAATGAGTCCGGGGCCCAGGAGAAGGTGGAGTACTGGTTGATTTATTAACAGACAGCAGGGGCTTAGTGAGATTGAACTCCTTGGCCTTAGGGCTCGGTGTTGACTTCTTCACTTGTTCAGCAACAGGGACCTCATCCTTGTCATGTCTTTGGCTTGGGCAAGGCAGAGGGGGCTGATCCCGCCCCTCGGTGCCTCCTGCTGGTGGCAGGGGTAGTTCGTCCTCCTTAAGCGATACGGATTCTAAAGGGAAGAAACAGCCCCCATGGAGTCTGAAGCCAAAAGACCTCCTTCTCCTTCCCTTTGGCCTCCTTCTTTAGGATCTGGGGAGGGAAAGGATCCAGGCTGGTCTCAGGGGAGCTACTGGGCTGAAACTTAAACTGGGCCCCAAACTTTCTCAGTTCTTCCAGTTGAAAGTGTTTCTGTTTGTTCTGAAGGCCAGGGACTTTCCTAGCTACAGCTCCTGGAACTGCAGCGTTCTCTCAGGTTACTTGGCCAGGAGTTCTTTTACATCTGTGGGGGCCAGTGAGATCTTTGGAGAAGCTGGGGAAATGGAGCCTACTCCAGGATCCCCAACTGATGACATCATGGGGATGGAAGCTGAAGAGATGGGAGGCTCAGGACAGGAAGCTGAGACTGGGGCAGGGGCAGCTGACTTGGGAGAGTGCAGGGGGTACATCCGGCCCACTGCAGGAGCAGGTGGAACAGAAGCTTCTCCAGAAGGCCTGTTGCTGGGGGAAGACAGAGTCTTGGTACCTCTCAGAGGCCACTGTGCCTTAGGGGACATGCGGGAGGGGCCTCCATTGATACTGTGTGTCTCAGAACCTGGGCTAGGGCTGCTATTGTCAAGATGGTGAAAGCCAAGAGGTGGCAAAGAGCTAAGGCCAGGCCGGCCGGCACGAGAACTACTGCATCAAACTCCTCCCCTGGGACACTCCTGAACTCGATAGGGGTAGAGGGATATACTTTCCCTCTCTAGATGCCAAGCTGGGGCTCTCTCCTCCTGAACCCCGTTGCTGAATTGCACTGTTCTCCTCCTCGGTGCACCCTTCATCATTCTCCATGGCGATCCGCAGGCAGTACTGGGGGCTCGATTTAGTCTTTCAAGTCAACTGGGCTGCACACAGCTCCCGCTGATGAAACTCTTCTGAGTTGTCCTTCTCTAAGGGACAAGAAAAGAGACTACTGTCATAGGAGGTCTTTACACTGTAGTTCTCTTCATTGAACTTGAACATTTCATTGGGGCCCCATCCATTGGACATGTCAGACTCCAGGTCATAGTCATCGCTGTTGCTGTCGCCCCCCTCCCAGCACTGAAGCATCTTCTCTTTGTGCTCCCCACTCACTTTTGAGTTCATGGCAATGGCTGAATCAGTGAACTTTAGTAGCATAATTGAAGTCAACATTTTGGAAGTAGACAAGCACGACATCACTTGACTTAAACACCATGGTGTCCACAGTGTCTTCCTGATGAGGACCACCTGCTGGCTCCGATGCTTTCTGTGCACAGCGTCTACTGCCAGTTTGAACTTTGAGCTCAGCATCCACAGGTGGTACCATTCTTCACCTTTACATCACAAGTGGAGCCCACAACAGTTGTAAGGAAATGCAGCATTCTGGAATTGCTGTCACCCTCAAACACCAGTGACTGTGGGGTGCCTTTCTTGTGCTTTGTCCCCTGGCGCTGCTGATGGCCGCTGCCCTGGCCTCTCCTGATATTTCTGCTGTGGTGGCGGTGGCTGCGGCGCCAAGATGCCCTCGGATCTGGCGGAGTCTGCTCCCCGCAGCAGCTGCAGGCCCCAGGCAGGGGGAAGCGGCCGCGGGAGGCCCTGGGGCAGCCGAGGTGGAGGCCAGGGGCCCCCAGGAGGCCTCCGTTAGGATGGCTGGTGCTCTTGGGAGGCCAGCGGACCACGGCCTGTTGCGTGAGGGCGGCTGCTGAGGCTCGAGGTCTGTTGTGGTGGCTGAGGCTTCAACTTGAGGGCAGCGTCTGGAAGGGGAATTAGGGGGAAGTGAGGGAAAGAGGAGGCCTGGGCTGGGCCCCTGCTGGAGACTGTGGGAAGCGAGGGGGACTGGGAACCTGGGGCCCCACCACCGTTGGTGGGCGGGGGCGAGCCCCACGGTGTCGGGAGCTCCATTCCTTTAATTCCAGATAATTTTATCTCACCGTAACACATTATTATGACTCAAAGCATTTTATTGACCACCCTAACAAAACATGTATGTAAGTTGAAATTTAATTTTTGCACATGACCATATGACCTAGGGACCAATAGATTTCTTCCGAATTAAGAAACCCCAAAGGAAGCAGATGCTCAGCCTGGAGGAGGCATAGTTTCACATCCAGCAGGCAACATGAGAATTTCTGTGCGGTGCTTGTACAATCTCATGTCTCTGTTACTTGGCCAAAAACCAACTGTCATCCATCAGGGGCATCCTCCCTCTGAACAAATAAAACTAAACATAGCAGGTGACCACTATGATCAGCAAGCGTCGTTTACCCGAGTAATTGTGCCTGTAAGCACTTAAGGAAGATTCATGTTGAAGGGGCTTACAGAGGTTATTGTTGACCGTCAGAGACAAACCAACGATGCAGAGAAAAAAATGTGAATGAGATTAAGATGCATAGTTCATGGGGATAACTTTGGCGCTCAAGAGATCTCTGGAGCCGAAAGATTTCAAGTAGAGTTAAGTAAACATGTTTTATACATCACACACAGTGGCGGAGATAAATTGTCAACAATTAGAAAATAAGGTTGGTGCCTGATTTTAATAAGGCTACTGCTGAGGATATCTCTAACACATGTCCTAGCTGCCAGTGGCATGATCCTTACAAAACTATAAAAGTAGGAAGTGAAAAGGAGGTAAAGTCCTGAAACCCCTTTGAACATCCCCAAATGGATTTTATACAAATGCCCCAAGCAATGAGCTATGATTGTGTTCCAGTTATTATTTACTTTTTCTTAGGGTAAATCAAGGGCTTTCCTTGATTCACCCTAAGAAAAAGTAAATAATAACTGGAACTATGGTCCTAAAAGTGGTAATAGTCCTCCTCCTTCTTCTATTAATAATATTAATAATAATAATAATAATTGCTTGACTTTATTTTCCTGACTGGGGTGTGGTGGAAGTCAAGAAATTCAGTTATCTCTCCATTGACATAGGCACATATTTCCCTGGCATTGCTATTATTTAACTCTGTAAATGTTCACCTTTTATTCAGAAACTTCACTGTCTTTTTCATCCAAAATCATCAGGAAAAGTAGAGAGAATCAATGGAATCCTACAATTATTATGAGCAAAGCTCTCAGAAATCCTTGAAATTTCAAGGCCTAAAGTATTACCAATTAGACTTGACCGGAACAAGACCAACTTCCTCCAGGACCCACAAGTTGTCTCCTCCCAAGTTAATGATAAGCCTTTCCATGTGTTTGGGAATTTCATTTCCAAAGTCAGATTCTACCTATTGCAAACTGATATGATTAAATAATACAGGGGGCTCATATCCAGCTTTATTGCCAACAGATTCAAGCTCCATTATAGAACAGTCACCCTGCATGATCTGAAGCCTGAAAAGCTGGTCTTCAGGGAAAGACATCAGAGAACTCTGCCCTTGAACCATGATGGAAAGAACATTATGATGTACTATTAACAATTGAAACAGCAGCAAAACTCCAAGATGGTCATTAGATTCACGTTTCTTAATTAAGAAGACATACACCATTTCCTCTAGAGCACTGGATGTCCAGTCCATCAGTAGTCTGTAAACTGACAGCTACACGGGTGAACAGTATCCTCCCAAGACTGGTCAAATTGGTTACTGCAGACATAGACTGTTTCTGTCCAAGGCAACAGAATATAATTTTCTGATTCCCTGGTACAATTTTTCTTTGCTTACTTCTAGTCTTGGTTATTATTATTGTACTTTGACACCCTCTGTTAACTGAATAAAGGTTTTTCAACTTACTCTCTATTATTTCTATTCTGTTATATTTTTACTCCCTAAGGTCTTTTGCCCCTTAAGGAAAAACGAACTGTCTTGCTCATTTGTCTCTTAGCTACTGTGGTAGTTAATTTTATGCATCAACTTGACTGGATCAGGGAATGCCCAGGTATCTGGTGAAACTATTTCTGGGTGTTGTCAGTGAGGGTGTTTCTAGATGAGATTAGTATTTTAGCTGGTGGGCTCAGTAAATTAAGTTGCCCTCTCCAACTGGTAGGCATCATCCAATGTGTTAAGGGCCTGAATAAAACAAAAAGGTGGAAGAAGGAGGCATTTGCCCCTTTTTCCTGCCTCATTGCTGCTGAGCTGGGACATCTCATCTCATCTTTTCCTGCCCTCAGGCTGACATTTACACTATTGGCTTCTCCCATTCTCAGGCCTTCAGGCTTGGACTGAACTACACCACTGGCCTCCTGTGTCTGCAGCTCGTGGATCATGGGCCTCCTTAGCCTCTATAACTGCATGACCCAGTTCCTCATAATAGATCTCCTTTCATATCCTATTGGTTCTATGTCTCTGGAGGACCCTGACTAATACAGCTACAATTCTGAATTTAATTCATTACTAGACTTGTCTTCTTCTATCTGATTCTGCTGACAGAAAAATGTAATAGTTATTCCTTTTAACATTTCAGAAGGTAGATTTCATCTTATAGGCCCCTTCTCATTCTTAAATTTCAATCACATAATGCATTCCAAACTTCAGCCTTGTGAAAAGTGGATCTTGACTCCACATCAACAAAATGATTTTTCTCAGGTCATCACAACCCTGTCAACAAAACCTACCATGCCAGGAATGGGAACTAATATTGGAGCTATCATAGCTATAATCATCAGTCTGTTCTCTTCAGAGCTGTTTACTTCAAAGGAACAATGACTGGCTCACTACAGTTGATATAAACACTATGCATATTCCCAATAGTATCTGTGCCCCTTTCAGGTACTTCTTATGAGAATACCTTCTGCTCTGGAAGCTCCACAAACTAAGTTAAATTTATTATCCAGTTGATGAAATAAAATTTATGTTTTAAGGCAGGACAAGAAAAAATTAAACATAAAATTCTCTCTCTGTGTTACTTGGGTCTTCTCCCTCCCTAATGTGCAGGGTGCATCTGCCATACACATTAAGCAGAGCTCCTCAAAGATGGAAGAGCCTACTCAACCTTAAAAATCAATTTTCTTTCTTTCTTCTGATGTTAGCAATGTAACTTCTTAAAAGAATAGTGTTCTTTCCCAGCTCTGTAGAGGATCATGGTGACTTGCTGTTTCTTTGTTGTTTACCTGGACTATGTATCCTTGGTGAACTTTATGTAAAATATATCATTTTGATGTATGATCCTTTGTCTCAAAAATGTATATGACTTTGCCTTCCAACTTCTAACAGGTGGAACAGTTCTCAGAGCTTGCTGAGAATCTGCTTCCCTGGTTATAATTCTCAGTTTGGCTTGAATAATATTCCATTTTTCTTCTTATCTTGATAGTAAATTGAATTTTCATTGACACAGTGTTGTCACAAATAATCACATAGCCATTGATTTTCTCTTAGCTAGCCAAGGGAAAATTGATGCTGTGAGAAACACTTCTAACATAAATATTATACCTAGGTAAATACTACAGGTAGGTGAGCACATGGTTTAGGACATTACTCATGCCCCAAACTCTAAAACAGGTCAGGATAATTTAATAGGTCACTACCACCTTTACCCTCACTCCTTATTAGCCTCCGAAACAGTTTTCAATGTTGGACCAAAAAGGGTGAGACTGAGGAAAACAGTGGAGACATGAGGGGCTAGAAAGCAACTTGCTTAACCTCCATATCCTTAAGGAAGCAATCTTCTGAACATGGAAATTTTTCAGTATTTTCCTTACATTTTAAATATCTTTTCCTCTGATTTCAAACAATCCTGAGGAAATGGTTTTGAGAAGCACTGATTCATCCTTCACTTTTACTTGTAACACCTCTCTCACAGGTAACACAATGTCTCATTTTATGTCAGACAAGGAACTGAAATAAAATCTTGGAGGTTTTATGAAAAGGGTGTGAATTGGCAATAGTCAAACCACTAAGCCACCTCTACTTCCACCCTGTTTTTCCTACCTCCCAGCCACACTTCATGTTCTTCAAATACGAGCATGTGCATAGGATGTGTTCTAACATTTCTGAACTGCTGTAAGAATGCCTCAGTAACCAATATTCCTTCCAGGAATTATCACAGGTTTTCATTTTTGTATGAGAATTACTAGATTGCCCTCAACATGTCCAAACATTCAAAACTTTAAAAGCCCTCAATCCATATTCTGATCTTCTCTAGCAAACCAGTTTTTATTTAAAAAATATTACCCTTAAATAGAGAAAATCATATAAATCTATTTATTTCACCTTTATTATTTAATATTTATTAGATTCTCTTTAATAGACATTTATTTATTTATAAATCACTTTTTGTTATAACTTAATGGTATTACTTATTCTAAAGGTGTTGATCTAATAACTCAAACTTGGATGAGAGAAAATGCTAAATTAAAAGTGTGAAACTTTTTTTATTTATTTGTGTTTATACTCAGAGAGAAGCTTTGTAGTGCAATGAGAAGAGCTTGGACTCTGGATTCCAAATACATGATTTCAAGACCTAGGAATAACCCTTGCTGCGACCTCAGGCAATTTAATGAAACCTGTTACATCTTATTTAAAAACAAAAACTGAATATACTCCAATATAATTCAAGATGAGGCATTTTACTCTCATTAATAAAACTTATAAGGAGAAAGTGTAGTCCAGGACACTTTATAGACAGATTCAGGCACAAAATATCCTTTCCTAGAGGGTAGTGTGCAAGTGATGAGTTTTCCATGACCCCTGATGGTGAGAGTTGGGGGTGGAGAACCTGGGAGAATACTTTAGAAACAGACCTTCTCTACCCTCGCCCACCTGGGAATTCTAAGAGCAGGGAGGGGAGAAGATTTGAATTTGATGACAGATTGAAACTTCAATATCAACCAGATTTTTAATACTGGAAAAAGAGATATGAGTGACCCAAAAGCTCTGGTATTTATGCAAGATTATCTGTCAGAGATGAGAAAACCAACAGAGCTAGTCTGAAGGGCAGTTTTGAGAACAACACTGAAGCTATTTCTTAATTGTACACCACTGAGTCTAGCCACCCCAATAAATGTTCTATCTGTAAAGCACCTGGCACATAGAATGAGCTCAAGATATGCTAGTTCCTTCCCTCTTACTAGTTCTGGGTCCTTCACAAGCTCAGTCCCTCTGAAGGTCCTCACCTATGACACACAGGGAGTTACCACGAAATCCAAATGAGATCAGGGGTTCAAGTGCTACCTCATTCACACACTTTCTGGTTCCTTGAGTTCCTTTCCTTCTTTACATCCATTCATTGTTAATGTGAAGTCTCAAAACCAAGGAAATAATACCCAGAAAGAATATGGAAAAAAAAAGAGAGCTGAATTTTAAATTGGCCATATTCTGATCCTCACAATTTAAGTCTAACATATCTTAACACTGTTCAGGTATTACAAGTTTCCAAAGGAGCAAAGAAAAGAATTCTCCTTCTCTTTGGCAGTTATATCAAATTGAGGATTTAATTCCTACAGATTTTCTTTTACATGTGCTTCTATAAACTCACAAATCTATAAATGTTAGCATGATTAACAGTTTTGAACTACTTCAATAAACTCTTGCTAATTGTAACTAAGTGAAGAGAAACAGCAGGCTATTGAAGGGAATCAATAAAAATGTATCTGTAAGCAATTTTAAAAGACATAAAATCAATGAAGTAAGTGGATTTTATTTGAAAAGTATTTTTCAGAGGAAGTGTTTTGTTGAGTACATAAGATTCCCAAAGAACACGTTAGTATTTTATATAAATAGTTGAAAAGAGCTTGAATGTGTTTGGAAAGTTCATTCTTTCGCAAAATTTAAGTATTCTACCTGATGACTTAGTATTTTGTTTAGCAGATTTTTGTCCTTAATTAATATGTCATTAAAGTTTAGGCTTATTCTAATTATCTCAAATTCTAAATCTGTAGAATTGAATGTAAAATCCAAAAATGAATATTGTTTTGCTTCAGTTATAATTTCCATCAACATGAGGAGATACTGGGCAAACAGAAAAGGCAGTGCTGGATGCGGTGGGACCCACAAGAAAGAAGAAACCCATAGCACAACTGAGTGTAAATCAGGGCCTGGGTCCTGGACCTGGAGCTCTGACACCAGTGCTATGGTGGCCTAGGGTGGTAGGCAGAAGACTTTAACCAGGCAGGCAATCAATCATTGGGGGTCCAAAAGGACGCAGCAGCATGTCTCCTCCATCGTAAAGAGCAGAGTCACAGGGGCTAATATGGAACCTGCTGGCAGGAAGTCTGACAGCAGGAAGCAGGGAACCCAGATATTGGGCTGGGGGTTCAAGGCAAAAACTTCAGTCTTTGAGTGCACCTAAAGATGGCAAAATAGGTTCCTGAAAGTTCTGGGAGGTTTAGTCCTGGAAATGTTATCAGAATTAGCCCACAAAGTGAGCACCAAATTAGCTCCAAGTGTGTTTAGTCCCAGATCATAGCACTAAACTCCTTTGGCCTAAATCAGAAATGGTTCTAGCAGTTGGGGCTACATTGAACCTGCAAGTGGATTCAAGAGAACAGGAATTTAATCGGGTTTTTGGTATGTGCTTTCATATTTATGTTAGATCCTTGAGAGAACTATTGTCATCCTGACTTATTTTTTTCCAGCTCCAAGATGAAATTATTTTTGTGTACATTCCTTAAGAGAAAGTTGAGAGAATTTAATATGATTATGGCCCTTGAGTTCTTTGCATTTATTTTTCTAAATTGGGAAGTCTCAGTGCTAAAGCTTGGTTTAGACAAGGCTTAATTGGAAGTAGTTTATGTGCATATGTGCTACTGTGAAGTGTGCCATCCTTAGAAAGTGTCACCCTAAGCTTTACTGAATGAAAGAACCCATTCTTATCATCACCAGAGCCCCTCAGATTGTATATTTATACACACATGAACACACAGAGACACACTGTTTGCAATTGCACTCTTTCTCTGTATATAAATAAGTATGTATGTTTAAATAGAATCTATATACATACATATCCTGTGCAAGCCTACTCTTTATGCAATATGGAAAAAAGCAACAGATTTCTGAAATTAAATAAACAGAAAGAGGAGTGTTTACTTTGTCCAAAGCTTAATGCAATAACTTCTTAGCCTTTTACAAGAAAGAGGCCAGAATTCAATTGCAAGTTTTCTACACAGTTTATTAAGGTAGAAGATAAAATACATACTTCAATCAGAGAGGAAAATTGAGAATGAAAAAACAAAAAAACTGTGACAAGAGCTGCCTGGGACCCTTAATGGAGTGTAAGTGTTCCTAAAATCTGGGGCAGAAATAAAAGTAATTTCTACAGCATGGAAAATGGAAACAGACTCATTTCACTGGAAATCCTCTTCCCCCTTCTATGTGCATTGTTGTGAAACCCAAATGTCCACTCTTGTTTCTCCCTACTTTCCCTTTTCATTTCTATCATGCTCTTTGGAAAGAACTCCAGTTATCAATTTCTTATTTGCTCTACCACCTTTAACTTTTCTTTCATTTATTCTCTTTTTAGTTTTATCCAGTCATATTTCCCACTTTCCTCTCCTTCATTTCTATTGTTTTAACTGTTGATGTTCAGTGGAATACCACTCTATTATTCTTTCCCCATCTGTCTCCAAATTCAATACTATACATACTTGAAATATGTCATGAGAATTTGTTTTAACCTCAAATATTAAATGGAACTTCTCTCTTCTCTCTCTCTCTCATAACAATTAGAAAAGATGTTGTATTAGCTAAACTGCCTTTTGAACCATCATTTTATCCCAGAAGCAATGTAGTGCACTTAGTTCCTTTGGGCAGGCCTCCACTTCTACCAGACATTTTATATTTCTTCTTTACCAGTTCCTCATGAAGTTTACTTTATATTGTCTAGAATAATTTTCTTAGAAGAAAATTGGTTGAGATCAAAACTCTTGGTTTTTCAGAGTAAGACTTGATCATCTAATATGCTTAAGAACTGGCACACCTCCAACCCTCTGATTTCCCTTCTCTTTTAGCCTTGGACCCTGCTCCTTCTCACACTCCATATCCTTGGAAGCCCCTAAAACGCTCCTTGCACTCGGAGATCTCATTCACTCTCATAGATTCAACTATATGAGTTATTTTCAAATCTACCACCAGTCTCAAAATTACCAACAGAATTTCTTAATCCTACATTCCCAATTGTCTGTAAATTATTTTCATCTGAGTACCACGAAAATTTCAACCTTCATGTGTTCTAAACCAGTAACTTTCAATTTTTTCTAAATACAGTTTCCTTTCTATAATATGTCTTAAATGGAATACCAGTATTTTATCAGATTAAAGCTAATAGACTAGCAGGTACTTATTATGAAGTCCTTAAAGGTGACAAATGGGCCATTTTGTTATATGTACACATACTGATACATACAGAAAGAGTTATGGGTAACAAGTCAGTTATATTTCTGTAGCTTGGTTTTGCACACACAGCGTAGATGGAAAATGTGCCCATCTCAGTAAGCCTAAATTTAGAAAAGATCACTGAGAAACAACAGTCTCTCAGCAATATTTTTGTAAGAATTCATATTCGTGTCCAAATATGAACACATAGCAGGAACATGCAGATTTATTCTGAAGTCTGCACAAAGAGTGAGTTGGCATGGAAGCTCAGGTTAATGCCATTGGTGGCCCCATTGAGCTTAAATGTAGATATTATGCAACAAGTTTCATGAGTGTGTTGTTTTATATTAAAATTTGAAATTTGTTAAGAGTTAATTTTTTTTTTTTTTTGCGGTACGCGGGTCTCTCACTGTTGTGGCCTCTCCCATTGCTGAGCACAGGCTCCGAATGCGCAGGCTCAGCGGCCATGGCTCACGGGCCTAGCTGCTCCGTGGCACGTGGGATCCTCCCGGACTGGGGCACGAATCCATGTCCCCTGCATTGGCAGGCGGACTCTCAACCACTGCGCCACCAGGGAAGCCCAAGAGTTAATTTTTAAATTATGTTCTATGACTCCCATAAACTGTGAAATTTCAGCTTCAAAGGAACTATAACAATTTACAAATCACAGTTTAAAAGCCATTCTTTTATTTGAATGAATGAAATCATTCCTCACCAAACACCATTTTCTGATCATATTCTCTATATTCTTTTGGTAAAATGATCACTGCCTCTTATTTTTTCTTCACATATAACCAGAATTCATTTTATTGCTAACTTCAATGTATTAAATTTTTTTCTGTCCTTTTTTTCTACTTCAATAATATTTCCCTTGTCTAGGCTCATATTACCCCACATCTGTGTTGCCAGAAATAGCTTCTTACATGGCCTTCCTGTTCTCCACCACCTTATCTTCCAATTTATCCTGCACTCTGCAACCTGATGAAAATACCACTGTTCTCACACTGGTGCCTTACTCACGAAACTTCAGTAGCCCTCTACTGTTCTGAAACTAAATGCCAAATACTTCTGCTTAATTTATAAGGTTATTCATTATTTAAAAATCTTAATCTTTACATCTCTAACAGTAGACACACAAATACATACACACACACATCCCTAACTGAAACATTTCTCCCTCACTCCACATCTATCATATCCATATCAAAATCTGTTCTAGGGTCTTCCTTTATACCTTTCCTAACTACATGGAAGCACTCCATTTTAGCCCTTGTGGTCTACACCACTTTTTTGGCAGATAATTATACACTGTTGACTTGTTCTCTTCATTTCATGTCTCCTCCATCCTAGATGATATGTACTTCGAGAAAAGGAACCTGTTTTCTTCATCTCTACTCTCCTCCACCCCACACAGGCTCAGAGTGACCACAATAGGCTTGGCATGTGGTAGTAGCCTCTCAAAATCTCTTGAACTTTGTCATCTTTTAATCTTCCTATTGAATACTCTTAATTATTTTATTTTTTCTTTCACGTATCTTCTTCTTTTTTTTTTTTTTTACCTGTGTGACTTTCTCAGGATCTGTGTACACATTCTGTATAACTCAGTTTAGCCACATTACATTTAACTCAAGCCCTGAGATAGGGAAGAACTTTCAATACTAGTAATTTTCAGATTCCCTTGTGAAGTAGATAGGATGCAACCTTCTTAATCAAAATAGGAAAATTAAATATGACCTCTTACATACACACACACACACACACACACACACACACACACACACACACATGCCCATGCAAGAGTCATATGAGCCCCTAGGAAGGTCCTCTGTCCTATTCTCATTCTGAGAACCAATGCCTGGAAGGATTAGTAATGCACTCTGTTATAGCTCTCAAATGGGTTGAAATGAAGGGAGAAAAAAGTATGGAAGAATTTAAAATTAAAAGAACAAAATATTTGATTGCATTACAATTTGAGACTTTTATCATAAACATAATTAAAATCAAATAACAATCAGATTTAGATTTTTTTCTTACTCCTTCCCTTGATTCAGCCCTGGAGAAACTACGGAAAATAGAAGGAATCAAAGATCTGAAAAAAATAACACCTATGAGAGTTCCATATAGACTGAAAGCATCTCAGAAAGAGTAAAGAGGAATGGTGGTGCAGGAAGCATCCGTCTCTGGCTAAGAGCATCCGGGCCCATCTTTGAGAGACTATACTGGAGATGTATTATGTTTTCTTCTTCTCTCCATGTTGCCTTAGACAGTTATTGCCTGCCCCATCGCCACAGAAATTCCCTCAAGCCTAGACTGCTTGGTCTTGAGGAAACAGATGAATATCAAACAGAATTCAAGGGTAGTTCAAAAATCGTCTGGGCAGGGAGCTGGTGTAAACAGAGTAGGCAGGCTAGCTACCCTCAGGCATTCACTATTTGCCTCCTCTCTGCTCCAAACAGCAGGGTTCACATCACTCCAAAGAGATGACCTCTTCTAAGGCTGCTCCTATCTAAGGTGATTTTAAAGGTGAATCCTTCAGATCTAATGGTCCACCTAGTGACTCTGTAGCTGTGTGCACTGGTGGCCCTTCCTCCCCTTTCCTTAAACTCACAGAGATGACAAGTACTTACAGGCCTTTGGCTTTTCCCCAATACATATTAAAAGTCAGAGCAGGAAGACATTCTAAGAGAATATGAACTTACAAGCCAACATGACTAGACTCTTAGAAGAACAATCTTTTCAGCAAAGAAAGCAAAATCAACAATGAATATCACAAGAAACAGTTATTAAAATAGACAAACATTTTAAACAGTCATGATAAATGCTCTTAAAATGATGAATATTAGTAATGTTTAATAGCATTAAATCATAAATAGAAAAAAGTAGAAATGTTAATTTTGAAAAATAAAAGTTATAATAGTTTAAGATGAATAGCAGGATGAAAATAGTAGAGAAATCAATTAGTGTACTTGTAGACTATTTTGAAGAAATCTTCCTGAGAGTAGCATGAAAAGGAAAAGGGAAATGAAATATAAAAGGATAGCTAAGAGATATGGAGAAGAAAAGCAGAACTAACAACATATGGAAAATAAGAATATAGTAAAAAGATAAAATAAAAATAGAATTTTTAATGAAATATAAGGACATCAGAAAGTTCTAAAATCTTCCTATAAAACAATAAGAATCAGATCTATTTGAGACTTCGTAACAGTAACTTTGATGACAGGAAGATAACAAAGCAATATTTTTTAAATATTTAAATAAATCAACTTTGATCTATAATTTTTAATCAGCCAGATTGTCATTTAAATGTGAGGCATATGCACAGCTACCTTTCCCAGAACTTTCTTTGGAGTTAAGCATTTCCCTGTGGTTATATTTTGGTCAAGGGAAAATGGGCAGAAGTATACCACTTCTAGGCCTTGCCAATAAAAGTATGTGATTCTTCTGTACCCATATATTGGTTACTATTGATTCCCAAGGCAGTTGGGGAGCTATGTGTTGGATGTAGCATTTCCTCTGTCAGCCCAGGTCCCTGTCTGACCATATGGAACACACCGCCCTCCCTGGAGCTGATTGTTCTTTGTGTGAGGAAGAATTTTTTTTTTATTATGTAGAATCATTGTTGTTTTGTGGATTATCTATAATAGCAACTTATTTTGCCTCAATACAAAGAATTTTATACAAGCAGACCTAATTTTTTGCACTTTGCTTTATTGTGCTTTGCAAATATTGCATTTTTAACAAATTGAAGGTTTGCGGCATTGAGTAAGTTTATTGGTGCCATTTTTTGCAGCAACATTTTCTCACTTTGTGTCTCTGTGTCACATTTTTGGTAACTCTCACAATATTTCAAACTTTTTCATTATTATTTCATTATCATTATTATATTTGTTATGGTGATCTGTGATCTGTTTAATTTCTACTACAATTTGCTGAAGGCTCAGATGCTGGTTAGCACTTTTTAGCAATAAAGTATTTTTAAATTAAAGTATGTTCATTCTTTTTTAGACATAATGTTATTCACACTTAATAAACTATAGTGTAAGGTAAACATAACTCTTATATGAACTGGGAAACAAAACAATTCATGTGGCTCTCTTTATTGTGGTATTAGCTTTATCACAGTGGTCTGGAACTGAATTTGCAATATCTCTGAGGTATGCCTGTATTCTGGTAAAAGAATAACAGAAGAGGAAGACATAACAATCATAAACAGATGTGCACCTAATGATATATTTCCAAAACCATAAAACAACTACTGCAGAAAGGAAGAAAAAAATAGATAAAACAATTATACCTGGAGATTTTAGTCCATCCCACTCTAAAACTGAGGATCAATCAGACGAAAAATAAGCAGAGATATAATAAACAAATTTGAACTATTTAGACTTTGTTAGACATCTACACCTAAAAAACAGATAATTATTGCTCTTTTTAAGCACACATGGAATGTTTTATGACGTATTAGACTATTGAGAAAGCTTCAATTATTTCCCTAATCAATATCTTGTGGATTGTGATGGAGTAATACAAGCCATCATACAGAAAATTAGAACTGGTAACAAAATTATAGATTTTAAAATTCAATATTTTCATTATTTTCAATTATTGCTTCTATCTACTTTAGAAATTGAGGTCATATAAGCCTCATGAAATGAGCTGGGAAGTTTTGCTGTTTTACTTTTTTTTTGGAACACGTGTATTAGAAATTATTTCTTAGAAGTTGGTAAAATTCACCTCTGAAATTGTCTGAACATACAGGTTAGGGACATGATGGTGTTTGGTGAATACTTTCTTTTGTTCAATTTCATTGACCATTCTAATTTTATATTTATTCTTGAGTTTTAACATTTAAAAAATATTTTTCTGGAAATGTATTTAAGCTAGATTTTGAAATAAATTAACATATACAGCTGACTCTTGAATAATGCAGGGGTCGGGGTGCTGACCACCACACAGTCAAAACTCCATGTATAACTTTATAATTGGCCCTCCATATTTGTGGACCTGCATTTGTAAATTTGACCAACTGCAGATTGTGTAGTAGTTGTTTATAATACGTGTTTGTTTATGATTGTGTGCTTGCTTTTGTTTGGAAATGTAATTGTATGAGATTGAATTAATCATACTCTCTTGTTCAAGGTACAATGTCATTTTATGGCCATGCAAGACCATTCTATTTCTTTATGTATTTTTACCTTTTTGCTACCTACCTTGCCCACTTTGACCACCACTATGTTTATTAAATATATTTTTCTTTGTATGTTTTTTGCAAAATGTATATTATGTTGTGTGCATACATATTTTTATTTAAATAAATAGTGTCATGTTATATAGTTTAAAAATTTCCCGGAGCTCAGTGTATCTAAGATCCTTCCATACTGCCATGTGCACATCTAACCTGTTTTATTTAATTGCTGGACAATAACCCATGATGTGTTTCCACTGCATTTTGCCTCTCTGCTATCCTGTATGGAACTCTAGATGTTTCTTCTCCCTGCTATCTCAAATGGCACCAGAATAACTGTACTTATATGTGCCCTCTGAAGGATCTGTGTGAACATTTCTCAGGGATAAATGCCCAAGGAGAGAGTGGGTTATGGAGTACATGTCTGCTTAATTTGACTAGTTACTCTCACACTGCTCCTACTATCCACACACAATAGTTTTTGTATACCCACATCCCGCCAACACAGCATTATCAAGCTTTCTAATGTTTGCCAGTCCTATAGGTTTAAAGTGATACCTTATTGTAATTAGAATTTCATATCTCTAATTATTAATGATTTTGAGCATGCCAGTCATGTGAATTTGGTCCTATCTAGGTCTTCATTTGTTCAGGATAGATAGCAAAACATCAAATGGAACAGACTGAGGAATAGTCTTTCTTTAAGGAACAAAGGAAACTCATGAGGCCAAGCCCAGCAGAAGATAATGGAAAGTGTGGATTCCCCATCTGTTATCCTCCCACAGAGAAATATGCCAGTCCTGGGTGCTGCTTGATGGTCTGTATGTCTGCATTCCAAGGGAAGACATGCTTCCTCAGTCACTCTCCCTCCTTACAGTTCCAGCATGAGAGCAAGCTTGTCAGTAGGGAATGGTGGTCTACACAGTCATCAGGATTTAGATGGTAATTTTTTCAGTTGTTTGGGAATGACAGCTGTTCAATACTTAGAGAACTCGGACAAATCCATGGACTTGTAGAGCAATATGACTTGGTCAGAGACCTAAATCAGAAATTTCACAAGCACCGTTCTGCTGACTCATTTACTAGGCAGTGAATTTTGTTCTCTACTTTCTGCCCAAAGAGTGGCCTTTTCTTGACAGTGTCATTAATATCCACTCTGAGAAGCTGTTTAGCAATCTGCTAGTATCCTCTATATTTTGGCCTGGAATGCTGAAGAGGCCCCTGTTCACCACGGTATTAGTCAGGATCCAGTCAGGAAAACAGAAACCAATTATGTATTTCAAATGGAGGGAACGGGATACAGAAAATTTGTGACATGGATGTTGAAAAAGCTGAGAGAGCAAAAAGGGAATGGAGAAGCAACCCAGATAATAGTAATGCAGGAAGATTGCTTATGACTCTTAGGTCTATGGAAACAAAAGAGAAGATATGATGTTTTCTGAGTATACAAGTGGGACTAGGCCATTTGGTGCTGAAACCAAGGAGGAGAGCCCCCATGGCCAAGTCTAGAATTGGTGAAGGTCTACAACCCCTTTCCAGAAATATTCCTAGAAATACAGAGGAAGGAATAAACCCTTCTTCTCTCTTCCCCCCTCTGACTGCCTACTAGGGGCTTCTGTTTGTAGAAGACAAGACAAGGGAAACAGGATAATATAACTGCAGGCTCCCAGACCCAAAATTGCAGTGAAAACTAGAGAAGAGCAGGTATAGTGCCAGGAGATAATAGGTCATGATGGGCAAAATGGGCATGGGGTATTGGAGTTGATATAACTTTAAAAGAACAATACTAATAAGTTTGTAATCCATTTCATTTTGAGAGATGTTATTGGATATGAGACAATATTGGACATTGGCTTATTACCCTGGTCCCAATAAAACCTAAGCCTGCCCTAACAGACAGAACTTGGTCTGCCCTGTAAGGCTTCTTTTGCCTAATAAAATTATCAGAACCTGGGCTCAACCACTGATCTCTACTTAATAACCTTAGCCTCTGGCAATATGTGGGGGACAGTGGACAAAAAAAACTCACTGTTTTATGGATTTCATAATAACAGCAGTTATATCATCACTTTCCCCCACTGGGACACAAAAAGAAATTTTATGTAGTGACTGAGGACAAGTTGGTTCCTCCTCAACGTCCTCCTTCCAATCTTCATAGTACAATACTATTCTCTCTCCCTTTTTTTAATTTATAATTTTTAAATTTTTTATTAAAAAAATTTTAATTGGAGTATAATTGATATACAATGTTGTGTTAATTTCAGGTGTACAGCAAAATGAATCAGTTATACATATACATATATTCACTCCTTTTTTTTTTTAGATTATTTTCCCATATAGGCCATTATAGAGTATTGAGTAAAGTTCCCTGTGCTATACAGCAGGTTCTTATTAGTTATCTTTTTATATATAGTAGTGTGTATATGTCAATCACAGAAAGGCAAATATCATATGATATTGCTTATATGCGGAATCTAAAAAAAATAAAATGAAAAGAGGGTACAAATGAACTTAGTTACAAAACAGAAGTAGAGTCATGAATGTAGAAAGCAACTTATGGTCACAGGGCAGGGGGTGGGGAGGGATAAATTGGGAGATTTGGAGTATTGTTCTGTTTTAACCCAAACATTAAATTCATCTGCAGGAATGAGGCCATGGTATAGAATCCAGCTCTAACTACAGAGCACTTGAGCTGAATTTCTGTTCTCACCACTCTACAGATACTGCTTAAATCAAAGGAACATATAAATTGTCATGTTGCCAAATCCAATAGTCCCATCCCAACTCTGATCGCACTTGCCCATTCATTAGCATTCAGCACAATTGATCACTCACTACTACCTCTAACACTTTCTTTTCTTGTTTCTTCCCTGTCTCCACCTTCCTTGTTTTCTACAAACCTGCCTGCTCCTTTCAAATTTCCTGTGCTAGTTTGTCATCTTCTGTTCAACCTCTAATATCTCAGGTCAATCAGTGTCCTTGTCCCTTCCTTGCACATCTAAACACTCTCCTATAGGCATGTGGCTTCAAATATCTCCTGTATGCCTATAGCTTCAAAACTTATCTATCTCTGATATTTCCCATGAATTTCTCATGCATGTATACAATTGCCTACTCAAAATATCTGCACATACTTGTGTCTTAGATCCTTCCAAATTAAAGTACCCAAAGAGCATTCTTCATTCTTCATATTCCCAAACAACTCTTCCCCAGACTCCTGGCCTTGGTCAATAGCACACAAAGTACCCAGTTATTCATGCCCCCAAACTAGTAATCATTTTTTTTCCTATTTCCACATCAATATATACATGTCTTTTCACTCTACCTTCAAATTACCCTAAATCTTTCCTCTTTTATATTTCTCCAATATTGCTGCCTTAATGCAAGACAATCCCTACTTATCTGAGCTACTGCAGTAATCTCCTCTGTTTCCTCTGTTCCTATATCCCAATCTAACCAACACCAGAGCAAACAAAGTTATCTTTCAAAATATATGCCTGACCAGGAGACTCCTGCTTATAATTCTCCAGTGATGTCCCATCAATCTTAGAAGAGCATACAATCTCCTCACTTTGGTATTTAAGGCCTTATCTGACAAAGAACTTCACCTGGTACCTTCTCTCTCCCTTACTTCTCCCCTTCTTTCACTATGCTCTTGCTGCATTGACCTCATTCCTGATTCTGAAACATTCCAAATAATTCTCACCTAAGGACTTTTGCACCAGCTATTTCTTCCTGTGTCTTCTTATGACTCAGTTCTTAGTTTAAACATCACTACCTTAGAGAGTTTTTCCTTGACCAAAGAATATAATGTTGTCCATAAAACTCTAGTACATACTCAATGTTATTTATTGTGTTTTGAAATTCATATGTGTTTATGAATTGGTAATATTACTGATTTGATTATTCATTTGTTTATTATCTCCCCAATCTCCCATTAGAATATAAACTCAAAGTGTCACATTAGAAGTTGAAATTCAAAATGTGCACATTGCTGTTTTCAGTTGAAAAGATTTTAATATAAAGTTTCCTAACAGTAAAATTATGATAGCAACAAAATACTTTTTCTAACAAATCAGCATGTTATGACCTTTTTAGACACATGGAAATGAAGTGCCTTATGCTAACATTTTATTACATATATGTACACTTGATAATCAAAAGACATTGTTGATCTAACAACATCTTAAATGACCTGTGCTTCTGAACAAAGGAATTACATTTTAAGTTAATACATTAATCACTGTATCTTAAAAAAACATGTTTAGGGGCTTCCCTGGTGGCGCAGTGGTTGAGAGTCCACCTGCCGATGCAGGGGACACGGGTTCATGCGCCGGTCCGGGAAGATCCCACATGCCGTGGAGCGGCTGGGCCCGTGAACCATGGCCGCTGAGCCTGCGCGTCCGGAGCCTGTGCTCCACAAGGGGAGAGGCCACAACGGTGAGAGGCCCGCGTACCCCAAAAAAAAA
>NW_020838039.1:4248681-4350496 GCF_003676395.1 Aethalodelphis obliquidens | reverse complement strand
GGAGAGGCCACAACGGTGAGAGGCCCGCGTACCCCAAAAAAAAAAAAAAAAAAAAAAATATTTAGGGAATTCCCTGGAGGTGCAGTGACTAGGACTTGGTGCATTCACTGTGGTGGCCCGGGTTCAATCCCAGGTCAGGGAACTAAGATTCTACAAGCCACGAAGTGTGGCCAAAAAAACACCAAAAAAACAAAAATGTTTAAAGTCTCCATTGTTTTAGCAAAGTGGCTAAATTTGATATTTCATATTGTAGCTCATATATTCTTTTACTTTGTGTGATAATTACATTGCTGAGTTTTAAAATTAAATATACAAGTGCTTGCATAATACAAACTACTATTTAACAACTTAGGTATATATATCATTATGTAGATATAGCAAGGATTCTTTGTAATAGTTTGGCTAGTATAACGTAGTAATTTTTTGGTTGCTCTTATTATTTCATTATTTTAAATATAACTGCTTTCAAATTTAAAAATGATGAATATTATTTTGAAATGCTATAAAATTTAAGATAAAATACTGAGTTATTTTACTATTTCATCATAGATGCCAGGATTAAAGAAAAACAGACCTGTTAGAATAGAATGATAATAATATTATTCTGTGTCGTTATATAAAATTTTGGAGAAATTTGTTGAAATGCCTGAAAAAAAGAAAAAATTCAGAGTTATTACTTTCTGCAAACTGTAGCACAGATGTGCCACTGATAGAGCAAGATATAAATTTACCCTTTACTTCCATATTAGCCAAATCTAATGAACTTCAAGAAAAATGGAAAGGAAAAAAACCTATTTACACCAAATGTACTTTCTCCTGTCCTGGATACATGACGATGTAACTAGAATATTCAACTAGAAGACAAGTCTTCTCAAAAGACATTGCAAGCAGGAAAGTTTCAATAACTTACTCCACAAAAATTATTCCAAATATTAAAAAATGTCATTTGATTTTGCTGCTTATTTTTATCCTCAAGATTCTGCATTTTTTTCTAGAATGAAGACATTTTAGAGATGGGAAAAGAATAAACTGAAGAATGACATGGTTAAAAATGTTGGCAATAATTATCACATATTCTTTTTTATTTATTTATTTATTTTAATTTTTTTACATCTTTATTGGAGTATAATTGCTTTATAATGGTGTGTTAGTTTCTGCTTTATAACAAAGTGAATCAGTTATACATACATATATGTTCCCATATCTCTTCCCTCTTGCGTCTCCCTCCTTCCCACCTTCCCTATCCCACCCCTCCAGGCGGTCACAAAGCACTGAACTGCTCTCCCTGTGCTATGCGGCTGCTTCCCACTAACTATCTATTTTACGTTTGGTAGTGTATATATGTCCATGCCATTCTTTCGCTTTGTCACAGCTTACCCTTCCCCCTACCCATATCCTCAAGCCCATTTTCTAGTAGGTCTGTGTCTTTATTCCTGTCTTACCCCTAGGTGATTCATGACATTTTTTTCCTTAGATTACATATATATGTGTTAGCATACGGTATTTGTCTTTCTCTTTCTGACTTACTTCACTCAGCATGACAGACTCTAGGTCTATCCACCTCATCACAAATAGCTCAATTTCGTTTCTCTTTATGTCTGAGTAATATTCCATTGTATATATGTGTCACATCTTCTTTATCCATTCATCCGATGACAGACACTTAGGTTGTTTCCATCTCCAGGCTATTGTAAATAGAGATGCAATGAATATTTTGGTACATGACTCTTTTTGAATTATGGTTTTCTCAGGGTATATGTCCAGTAGTGGGATTGCTGGGTCATATGGTAGTTCTATTTGTAGTTTTTTAAGGAACCTCCATACAGTTCTCCATAGTGGCTGTACTAATTCACATTCCCACCAGCAGTGCAAGAGTGTTCCCTTTTCTCCACACCCTCTCCAGCATTTATTGTTTCTAGATTTTTTGATGATGGCCATTCTGACTGGTGTGAAACATTGTAGTTTTGATTTGCATCTCTCTAATGATTAATGATGTTGAGCATTCTTTCATGTGTTTGTTGGCAGTATGTTTATCTTCTTTGGAGAAATGTCTATTTAGGACTTCTGCCCATTTTTTGATTGGGTTGCTTGTTTTTTTGTTATTGAGCTGCATGAGCTGCTTGTAAAGTTTGGAAATTAATCCTTTGTCAGTTGCTTTATTTGTAAATATTTTCTCCCATTCTGAGGGCTGTCTTTTGGTCTTGTTTATGGTTTCCTCTGCTGTGCAAAAGCTCTGAAGTTTCATTAGGTCCCATTTGTTTATTTTTGTTTTTACTTCCATTTCTCTAGGAGGTGGGTCAAAAAGGATCTTGCTGTGATTTATGTCATAGTGTGTCCTGCCTATGTTTTCCTCTAAGAGTTTGATAGTTTCTGGCCTTACATTTAGGTCTTTAATCCATTTTGAGCTTATTTTTGTGTATGGTGTTAGGGAGTGTTCTAATTTCATCCTTTTACATGTAGCTGTCCAGTTTTCCCAGCACCACATATTGAAGAAGCTGTCTTTTCTCCACTGTATATTCTTGCCTCCTTTATCAAAAATAAGGGGACCATATGTGTGTGGGTTTATCTCTGGGCTTTCAATCCTGTTCCATTGATCTATATTTCTATTTTTGTGCCAGTACCATACTGTTTTGATTACTGTAGCTTTGTAGTATAGTCCGAAGTCAGGGCGCCTTATTCCTCCAGTTCCATTTTTCTTTTTCAAAATTGCTTTGGCTATTTGGGGTCTTTTTTGTTTCCGTACAGACTGTCAAATTTTTTTGTTCTAGTTGTGTGAAAAATGCCTTTGGTAGTGTGATCGGGATTGCATTGAATCTGTAGATTGCTTTGGATAGTATAGTCATTTCCACAATGTTGATTCTTCCAATCCAAGAACATGGTATATCTCTCCACCTGTTGGTATCATCTTTAATTTCTTCCATCAGTGTCTTATAGTTTTCTGCATACAAGTCTTCTGTCTCCTAAGTAGGTTTATTCCTAGGTATTTTTTTCTTTGTGTTACAGTGGTAAATGGGAGTGTTTTCTTAATTTCTCCTTCAGAGTTTTCATCATTAGTGTATAGGAATGGCAGAGATTTCTGTGCATTAATTATGTACCCTGCTACTTTACCAAATTCACTGATTAGCTCTAGTAGTTTTCTGGTAGCATCTTTAGGATTCTCTACAGTGACAGCTTTACTTCTTCTTTTCTGATTTGGATTCCTTTTATTTCCTTTTCTTCTCTGATTGCTGTGGCTAAAACTTCCACAACTATGTTGAATAAGAGTGGTGAGAGTGGGCAACCTTGTCTTCTTCCTGATCTTAGTGGAAATGCTTTCAGTTTTTCACCATGGAGGACGATGTTGGCTGTGGGTTTGTCATATATGAACTTTATTATGTTGAGGAAAGTTCCCTCTATGCCTACTTTCTGCACGGTTATTGTCATAAATTGGTGTTGAATTTTGTCAAAAGCTTTCTCTGCATCTATTGAGATGATCATATGGTTTTTATCCTTCAGTTTGTTAATATGGTGCATCACGTTGATTGATTTGCATATATTGAAGAATCCTTGCATTCCTGGAATAAACCCCACTTGACCATGGGGTATGATCCTTTTAATGTGCTGTTGGATTCTGTTTGCTAGTATTTTGTTGAGGATTTTTGCATCTATCTTCATCAGTGATATTGGCCTCTAGTTTTCTTTCTTTGTGACATCCTTGTCTGGTTTTGGTATCAGGGTGATGGTGGCCTCGTAGAATGAGTTTGGGAGTGTTGCTCACTCTGCTATATTTTGGAAGAGTTTGAGAAGTATAGGTGTTAGCTCTTCTCTAAGTGTTTGATAGAATTCGCCTGTGAAGCCATCTGGTCCTGGGCTTTTGTTTGTTGGAAGATTTTTAATCAGTTTCAATTTCAGTGCTTGTGATTGGTCTGTTCATATTTTCTATTTCTTCCTGATTCATTCTTGGCAGGTTGTGCATTTCTAAGAATTTGTCCATTTCTTCCATGTTGTCCATTTTATTGGCATAGAGCTGCTTGTAGTATCTCTCATGATCTTTTGTATTTCTGCAGTGTCAGTTGTTACTTCTCCCTTTTCATTTCTAATTCTATTGATTTGAGTCTTCTCCATTTTTTTCTTGATGAGTCTGGCTAATGTTTTATCAATGGTTTATCTTCTCAAAGATCCAGCTTTTTGTTTTATTGATCTTTGCAATTGTTTCCTTCATTTCTTTTTCATTTATTTCTGATCTGATTTTTATGATTTCTCTTCTTCTGCTAACTTTGGGGTTTTTTGTTCTTTCTCTAATTGCTTTAGGTGCAAGGTTAGGCTGTTTATTCAAGATGTTTCCTGTTTCTTAAGGTAGGATTGTGTTGCTATAAACTTCCCTCTTAGAACTTCTTTTGCTGCATCCCATACGTTTTGGGTCATCCTGTTTCCATTTTCATTTGTTTCTAGTTATTTTTTAATTTCCTCTTTGATTTCTTCAGTGATCACTTCATTATTAAGTAGTGTATTGTTTAGCCTCCATGTGTTTGTATTTTTTACAAATGTTTTCCTGTAATTGATATCTACTTTCATAGAGTTGTGGTCGGAAAAGATACTTGATACAATTTCAATTTTCTTTAATTTACCAAGGCTTGATTTTTGACCCAAGATATGGTCTATCCTGGAGAATGTTCCATGAGCACTTGAGAAAAATGTGTATTCTGTTGTTTCTGGATGGAATGTCCCATAAATATCAATTAAGTCCATCTTGTTTAATGTATCAATAAAACTTGTGTTTCCTTATTTATTCTCATTTTGAATGATGTGTCCACTGGTGAAAGTGGGGTGTTAAACTCCCTACTATGAATGTGTTACTGTCGATCTCCCCTTTTATGGCTGTTAGTATTTGCCTTATGTACTGAGGTGCTCCTATGATGGGTGCATAAATATTTACAATTGCTATATCTTCTTCTTGGATTGATCCCTTGATCATTATGTAGTGTCCTTCTTTGTCTCTTGTAATAGTCTTTATTTTCAAGTCTATTTTTTCTGATATGAGAATTGCTACTCCAGCTTTCTTTTGGTTTCCATTTGCATGAAATATCTTTTCCATCCCCTTACTTTCAGTCTGTATGTGTCTCTAGGTCTGAAGTGGGTCTCTTGTAGACAGCGTATGTATGGATCTTGTTTTTGTATCCATTCAGCCAATCTGTGTCTTTTGGTGGGAGCATTTAGTCCATTTACATTTAAGGTAATTATTGATATGTATGCTCTTTTTCCCATTTTCTTAATTGTTTTGGGTTCGTTATTTTAGGTCTTTTCCTTCTCTTATGTTTCCTGCCTGGAGAAGTTCCTTTAGCATTTGTTGTAAATCTGGTTTGGTGGTGCTGAACTCTCTCAGCTTTTGCTTGTCTGTAAAGGTTTTAATTTCTCCA
This sequence comes from Aethalodelphis obliquidens, assembly GCF_003676395.1. Taxonomy (NCBI): domain Eukaryota; kingdom Metazoa; phylum Chordata; class Mammalia; order Artiodactyla; family Delphinidae; genus Aethalodelphis; species Aethalodelphis obliquidens. Next base: position 4,345,100 of record NW_020838039.1, on the reverse strand, counting down.
TCAAATCTGAATGACATCCTTGATGGGTAGAGTAATCTTGGTTGTAGGTTTTTCTCCTTCATCACTTTAAATATGTCCTGCCAGTCCCTTCTGGCTTACAGAGTTTCTGCTGAAAGATCACCTGTTAACCTTATGGGGATTCCCTTTTGTGTTATTTGTTGTTTTTCCCTTGCTGCTTTTAATATGTTTTCTTTGTATTTAATTTTTGACAGTTTGATTAATATGTGTCTTGGCATGTTTCTCCTTGGATTTATCCTGTATGGGACTCTCTGTGCTTCCTGGACTTGACTAACTATTTCCTTTCCCATATTAGGGAAGTTTTCAACTATAATCTCTTCAAATATTTTCTCAGTCCCTTTCTTTTCCTCTTCTTCTTTTGGCGCCCCTATAATTCGAATTATGGGGCATTTAATGTTGTCCCTGTGGTCACTGAGACTGTCCTCAGTTCTTTTCATTCTTTTTTCTTTATTCTGCTCTGCAGTAGTTATTTCCACTATATTATCTTCCAGGTCACTTATCCGTTCTTCTGCCTCAGTTATTCTGCTATTGATACCATCTAGAGTATTTTTAATTCATTTATTGTGTTGTTCATCATTGCTTGTTTCATCTTAGCTCTTCTAGGTCCTTGTTAAATGTTTCTTGCATTTTGTCTATTCTATTTCCAAGATTTTGGGTCATCTTTACTATCATTATTCTGATTTCTTTTTCAGGTATACTGCCTATTTCCTCTTCATTTGTTAGGTCTGGTGGGTTTTTATCTTGCTCCTTCACCTGCTGTGCATTTTTCTGTCTTCTTATTTTGTTTATCTTACTGTGTTTGGGGTCTCCTTTTTGCATGCTGCACGTTCATAGTTCCCATTGTTTTTGGTGTTTGTCTCCAGTGGCTACAGTTGCTTCAGTGGGTTGTGTATGCTTCCTGGTGGATGGGACTAATACCTGTGTTCTGGTGGATCAGGCTGGATCTTGTCTTTTTGGTGGGCAGGTCCATGTCTCGTGGTGTGTTTTGGGGTGTCTCTGGACTTATGATGATTTTAGGTAGCCTCTCTGCTAATGAGTGGGGTTCTGTTCCTGTCTTGCTAGTTGTTTGGCATAGGGTGTCCAGCACTGTAGCTTGCTGGTCGTTGAGTGATGCTTGGTGCTGGTGTTGAGATGGAGATCTCTGGGAGATTTTTGCCGTTTGATATTATGTGGAGCTGGGAGGTCTCTTGTGGACCTGTGTCCTGAAGTTGGCTCTTCCACCTCAGAGGCAGAGCACTGACTCCTGGCTGGAGCACCAAGAGCCTTTCATCCACATGGCTCAGAATAAAAGGGAGAAAAAGCAGAAAGAAAGAAGGAAAGAAAGAAAAAAAGAAAGAAAAAGAAAGAAAGAAAGAAAGAAAGAAAGAAAGAAAGAAAGAAAGAGGGAGAGAGAGGGAAGGAGGGAGGGAGGGAGGAAGGAAGGAAAAAAGAAGGGAGGGAGGGAGGAAAGAAGGAAGGAAGGAAAGAAAGAAAGAAGATAAAATAAAATAAAGTAGGACAAAATAAAATAAAGTTATTAAAATAAAAAATAATTATTAAGAAAAACAATTTTTTAAAAAACAAACAAACAAACAAAAAAAGGACGGATAGAACCCAGGACAAATGGTGGAAGCAAAGCTATACAGACAAAATCTCACACAGAAGCATACACATACATACTCACAAAAAGAGGAAAAGGGGAAAAAATCATAAATCTTGCTCTCAAAGTCCACCGCCTCAATTTGGGATGATTCGTTGTCTATTCAGGTATTCCACAGATGCAGGGTACATCAAGTTTGTGGAGCTTTAATCCGCTGCTTCTGCGGCTGCTGGGAGAGATTTCCCTTTCTCTTGTTTGTTCTCACAGCTCCCAGGGGCTCAGCTTTGGATTTGGCCGCGCCTCTGCGTGTAGGTCGCCAGAGGACTTCTGTTCTTCACTCAGACAGGACGGGGTTAAAGGAGAAGCTGCTTCGGGGACTCTGGCTCACTCAGGCTGGGGGGAGGGAGGGGTATGGAGTGCGGGGCGAGCCTGCGGTGGCAGAGGCCAGCATGAAGTTACAGCAGCCTGAGGCGCGCCCTGCGTTCTCCCGGGGAAGTTGTCCCTGGATCCCGGGACTTCGGCAGTGGCGGGCTGCACAGGCTCTGTCCCTGGAAGGGGGGTGTGGTTAGTGACCTGTGCTCGTACACAGGCTTCTTGGTGGCGGCAGCAGCAGCCTTAGCGTCTCCTGCCTGTCTCTCTGGGGTCCGCGCTTTTCACCGTGGCTCGCACCCATCTCTGGAGCTCCTTTTAAGCAGCGCTCTTAATCCCCTCTCCTCGCGCACCAGGAAACAAAGAGGGAAGAAAAAGTCTCTTGCCTCTTAGGCAGGTCCAGACTTTTCCCTGGACTCCCTCCCGGCTAGTGGTTGTGCACTAACCCCCTGCGGGCTGTGTTCACGCCGCCCACCCCAGTCCTCTCCCTGCGCTCCGACTGAAGCCCAAGCCGCAGCTCCCAGCCCCGCCTGCCCCGGCAGGGGAGCAGACAAGCCTCTCGGGCTGGTGAGTGCTAGTCCACACCAATCCTCTGGGCGGGAATCTCTCCGCTTTGCCCTCCGCACCCCTGTTGCTGTGCTCTCCTCCGCAACTCCGAAGCTTCCCCGCTCAGCCACCCGCAGTCCCCGCCCGCGAAGGGCCTTCGTAGTGGAAGGAAAGGAAACCTTTCCTCCTTCACAGCTCCCTCCCACTGGTGCAGGTCCCGTCCCTATCCTTTTCTGTCTGTTTATTCTTTTTTCTTTTGCCCTACCCAGGTACGTGGGGACTTTCTTGCCTTTTGGGAGGTCTGAGGTAGGTGTTCTGTAGGAGTTGTTCCACGTGCAGATATATTTCTGGTGTATCTGTGGGGAGGAAAGTGATCTCCGCGTCTTACTCTTCCGCCATCTTCCCCTCGTCCCTATCACATATTCTTAGTAGACATAAAGAAAATGAAATGTATAACAATGGTGTTATGTATTAAAAATGAAAATTTGATTTAACTACTATAACTCTTGATCCTGCAGAGTAGAAATATGAAAATATGGTACAATATTGACATGCTGGTATTGAATGCTCAATGTTTATGTTTCAGTTTTGTGAACGTGTCCAGCATTCAGTGAATCATCCACAAAACTTTAATTATATTAATAGAAATTTTCTTAATATGGATTGTGGTAGATTAGGTTTATCGTTAAAAAATATTTACTCCCTCTCTTCCTACTTCCATTGGTATTTAAACTGGGCCACGGACTTCCTTCAGCCAATGAATGTTAATGGGCACAGCATGACTGAAGTCTTGCAAACCATCTGACACTCTCTTGCATTTCTGCCTTCACCAGCAAAAGAATTCCCAGATTAGCCCTCTGGCCTTGAGAAGAGGATGAAAGGATATGGTACAGAGCCACTCCAACCAACCTAGTCAGACCCAGGACTGCCCTAGATCATCCAACCACAGCCAGTCTGCAGATGTGTGAGGATGTGGATACAAGAGCCAGACAGCTGAGCATGAGTTAGACTAACTTCCCCCAGCAAATTCATAGTCACCAGCACAACAACAACCAAAAATGCTTATCTTTATATACACTGAAATTATGTTGTTGTTACAAAAGAATACATAACCAATTCAGGGCAGAAACCATAGCAAAATTTGATGATTGTACAAGAAAACATTTGTACAGAATACGAACATCAGCAACAAATAATATAACAGATTATGCAGGGAATAAATTACAAAAGTTAATAATTTAAATAACAGCAGATGTGATATACTGTCATAATGGAAATGTGAGAAATTCTAAATATTACTCAATTTTTTAGATACAAGTCCTGAGTAAAGTGATGTGAAGGAGGTAGCAATTAGTGTTAGACTTACAACTTCTAAAACTCAAATGGTTCCCTATGAGAATAATTTGAAGAATTTTGCCTAATAAGATAGCACAACAGGAGCAGGATTACACACTTTTATGTAAATTACTTACACAACCTTTATCTAGATAAAACTATAGAAAAAATTTGAAGGGCCTGGAATATGACAATGTTGTTGAAATGCAGTTAAAAATTAATGGAATGAAAATTTATTATAAAAAATTCTGTGAATTTTATATTCCTTGTTGAATGCATTCTTTAAGCATTTTTGTAAACACTAAAGAAAAATATATTTTTTGCTTCCAGCTTTATTGAGATATAATTGACAAATAAAAATTGTACACTGTCCGACTCGATGTTTTGATACATTTATGTATCAATCAATATAGGTTTGATTATAACAAATGTACCATTTTGATATGGGATGTTGATTGATAATAGGGGATGTGTGATGGCAGAGGGTATATAGGAAATCTCTGTACCATCCTCTCAATATTTCTGTGAACCTAAAACTGCTCTTAAAACAAATACAGGTATCTCTCGTTTTTCGCAAGTTCACTTTATGCCAATTAGCTTTTACAAAAGACCTACATTAGTACATGTTTATGTTAACCAAAAGAAATCCAAAGAGGATTTTACTTTTATGAAAAAAGATGAAAAATGAAAATAGCATTCATCACATGTTTTGCATGAGCTGAGCAATTATAGAGGCAGTGCACATCCTGAGCAGTGAGAATGACCCCACCAAGCTCCTTCCCCAGGAACTGAACTCAGAATCTCAGCATCAAGATTTGAACTGTGACTGTGAGCATCTATGATTTACCCTGATTTATTTTGTGCATCCATTAGCAAGAGGTATCCTAAATTTTGATTTACACAATTTCAGCTTATTAAATTGTGTAAATTTTGATTTACACAATTTCAGCTTATTAAAATTTTCATAGGAATTCTCTATTTTCAAATAACAGGGGAAACGTGTATATACAAAGTCTTAAAATTAAAAATAAATAAACAAAAAGAGATTATCCTGGGAGGGCCTGACCTAGTGAGGTGAGCTCTTTATAAAAGGATTTAGAAGACAGAGATGGAAGAAGTAAGGCAGAGAGAAGCATCAGCAACTACACTCTTGGTGACTTTGAAGAAACAAACCACCATGTGGCAGAGAACGGGGGCAGCCTCTAGTTGCTGAGGACATCAGTCTCCTAACTGCAAGAAACTGAATTCTGCCTACAAGTAGTGAGCTTGGAAAAGAATCCTGAACGCCAGATGAGATCATACCTCCAGCTAATACCTTGATTTCCTCTGGGGTGTTGGGGGGCACCCTGAGCAGAGGACACAGCTACCCATGTCCAGACAACTGAAACACAAAACTTGTGAGATAATAAATTTGTGTTGTTTTAAGCCAATAAAAAACAAAAGAAAAGAAAAACTTTCCCCTAACTTTATTGAGGTAAAATTAACAAATAAAAATTGTTTAGAGGTAAGGTATACATATTTTGATGTATGTGTACATTGTGAAATAATCACCACACTCAAGCTCAGAAGCATATCCATCACCTCACACGGTTACTGTTTTCTTGTGTGTGTGTGTGTGCACACACACGTGTGTGTGTGGAGAGAACACTTAAGATCTACCCTCTAAACAAATTTTAGTATATAATACAGTATTGTTAACTATAGTCCTATTGCTGTGTATTAGATCTCCAGAACTTATTCATCTTGCATAACTGAATCTTTGTACCCTTTGACCAACTTCTCCATATTTTGCCCCTCCAGTCCCTAGCAACCACCATTATACTCTCTGCTTCTATGAGTTCAACTATTTTAGATTCCACATGTAAATAAGATCATGCAGTATTTTTCTTTCTGTGGCTGGTTTATTTCACCTAGCATAATGTCCTCCAGACCCATTCATATTATTCTAAAAGTTAGGATTTCATTTCTTTTAATAATATTCTATATATACATATAACATATATATATATATATATAAACATAGGAGTGCAGACATTCTGTTCAAATACTGATTTCATTGCCTTTGGATATATATGCAGAAGCAGGACTTCTAGATCATAAAGTAGTTCTATTTTTTTTCAAGGAAACTCCATACTGTTTTCCATAGTGGCTGCACCAATTTACATTCCCACCAACAGTGTACAATGGTTCCCTTTTCTCCACATCCTCAACAATACATGTCATTGTTTGTCTTTTTTTGTTTTTGAGTTTGTGTAGTTTTATTTTTTTTTTAATTGGGATATAGTTGTTTTACAACGTTGTGTTAGTTTCTACTGTACATTGAAGTGAAGTAGAGTTCCCTGTGTTGTACAGCAGGTCCTTATTAGTTATCTACTTTACACATATTAGTGTATATATGTCAATCCCAATCTCCCAATTCATCCCCCCCATCCCCCCACATCATTTGTCTTTTTGACAACAGCCATTCTAACAGGTATGAAGTGATAGGTCACTGTGGCTTTGATTTCATTCCCCTGATGATTAGTGATGTTGAGCACATTTTCCTGTACCTGTTAGCTATTTATATCGTTTCTTTAGATAAATGTCTATTCAGGTCCTTAGCCCATAATTTAATTCAGTTGTTTGCTTTTTGCCATTGACTTGTATGAGTTTCTTATATAGTTTGGATATTAATCCCTTGTCAGGTATGTGGTTTACAAATATTTTCCCCCACTCTATAGGTTGCTTTTTCACTTTGTTGATTGTTTCCTTTGCCGTGTAGAAGCTTTTTAGTTTGATATGATCCCACTTTTCTGTTTTTGCTTTTGTTGACTGCTTTTGGCATTATATCCAAAAAAAAATTATTGCCCAAACCAATGTTGAAAAGCTTTTTCTCTATGCTTTCTTCAATAGCTTTTCAATTCCAGATCTCATATTTAAGTTTTTAATGCATTGTAAGTTGATTTTCATATATTTTATGAGATAAGGGTCCAATTTTATTCATATGCATGTGGAAAACCAGTTTTACTGACTCCATTTATTGAAGAGACTATTTTTCTTCACTGTGTGTTCTTGGCACCCTTGTCAAAGATCAGTTCACTGTAGATATGTGGATTTATTTCTAGGTTCTCTACTCTGTTCCATTGAAAACAAGAAGTATGATGCCTTCAGCTTTGTTATTCTTATTTATGATTGCTTTGGCAGTCAATATTGCGTTTGCGCTTCCAAATGAATTACAAGACTGCTTTTTCTATTTCAGTAAAGAATGCCATTTGGGTTTCGATAGAGATTACATTGAACCTGTAGATCACTTTAAGTAGTATGGATATTTTAGCAATATTAATTCTTCCAATCCATGAACAAAGGGTGTCTTTCCACTTATCTGTGTTTCCTTTAATTTTCTCCATCAGTGTTTTATAATATTTGGTGTAAAAATATCTTACCTGTTTAGCTAAGTTTATTCCTAAGTCTTTTTTTCTTTTTCTTGCTATAGTGTAAGGGATTATTTTATCAATTTTCTTTTTCGATAGTTCATTGTTTGAATATAGAAATGTGACTGATATTTGTATGCTCATTTTGTGCCCTACAACTTTAATTAACTTATTTATTAGTTTTAAATTTTTTTGTTGAGTTTTTAGGGTTTCCTGCATATATGATTGTGTCATCTGAAAGTAGAGATAATTTAACTTCTTTCCTTCCTATTTGAATGCAGTTCATTTCTTTTTCTTGTTTAATTGCTTTAGCTAGGATTTCTACTATTATGTTGAATAGAAGCAGTGAGTATGGGCATCCTTCTTGCACCTGACCTTAGAAGAAAAGCTTTCAGGTTTTCCTTATTGTTTGTGATGTTAGCTTTGGGCTTTTCATATATGATCTTTACCTTGTTAAGGAAAGTTTTTTCTATACTTATTTTATTGAGAGTTTTTATCATAAATGAATGTTGAGTTTTGTCAAATGTGTTTTCTGCATTTATTGAGAAGGTCATGGGTGTTTTTTTCTTTCATTCGGTTAATGTAGTGTATCCTTTGATTGATTTTGTATGTTGAACCATCCTTACATCACAGGGATATATCCCACTTAGTCATGGTGTTTGATCCTTTTAATGTACTGTTTAATTCAGTTTGCTAGTATATTATAGAGTATTTTTGGATCTGTATTCATCATGGATATTGTTTTTAGTTTTATTTTCTTGTTTTTGTCTGGCTTGGGTATCAAGGTGATGCTGGCCTCATAAAATGAGTTTGGAAATGTTACCACTTAAATTTTTTGAAGAGTTTAAGAAGAACTGATATTAATTCTTCTTCAAATGTTTGGTAGAATTCACTCATGAGGCCATATAGTCTTTTATTGAACTTTTATTTGTTGGGATGTTGTTGATTACTGATTCAGTTTCCTTACTTGTTATTGATCTGTTCAGATTTTCTATTTCTTCAGTATTTCTATTTCTTGGTTTCAGTAGTTTGTATGTTTCTAGGAATTTGTCCATTTCTTCTAAGTTATCCATTTTGTTGGCATATAGTTGTTTATAATTGTCCCTTGTGATCCTTTTTTATTTCTGAGGCATCCATTGTGATGTATCTTCTTTCACTTTTTATTTACTTGAGTCTTTTCTCTTTTTCTTTGTCTAGCTAAGTCAACTTTGTTTATCTTTTCAAAAACCAAGTTTTATTTTTGTTGATTTTTTCTATTGATTTTTATTCTCTATTTGATTTTTTCTGCTCTTTACTATTTCCTTCTTTTTGCTAACTTGAGCTTTGTTTTCCTTCTTCTAATTCCTTGATGTGTAAAGTTAGATTGTTTGAGATTTTTATTCTTTTTTAATTTATCCATGTATCACTCTGTACTTCCCTCTTAGTACTGATTTAGCTGCATCCCATAAGTTTCAGGTGCTGTGCTTTTAGTTTCATTTGTCTCAAGATAATTTTTAAATTCTCTTTTGATTTCCTTTTTGACCTAATGATCATTCAAGTGTATGTTGTTCAGTTTCCACATATTTGTGAATTTTCCTCTTTCATTGCACTTGGAAAAGATAATTGAAAAATTGATCTTCTTAAATTTGTTAATACTTGTTTCATGATCTAACATGTGATCTACCTTGGAGAATGTTCCCTGAGTGCTTGAGAAGAACGTGTATTCTTCTGCTGTTGGGTGGAAAGTTCTGTATGTTTCTGTTAGGATCATTTGACCTATAGAGTTGTTTGAGTCAGTTGTTTCTTTATTGGTTTTCTGTCTGGTTGTTCTGTCTGGTTTTGAACGTTGGATATTAAAGTCTCCTACTATTATTGTATTGCTGTCAATTTCTTCCTTCAGATCTGTCAATATTTGTTTTATATATTTAAGTGCTGTGATGTTCAGCACATATATATTTATAATTGTTATATCTTCCTACTGAATTGACCCTTTACAGTATATAATTACCTTCATTGTCTCTAGAGACACCTTTTGACTTAAAGCCTATTTTGTCTAAGTACAGTTGCCCCTACTGGAGTCCTCTGTGGTGAAGGCTGCTGTGATCCTCCTGTTATCTTTTTCCACCAGGAGGTGGAAGAAAGGGCTAGCTGAGGGAATCCCTCTTGACACTGAGCTGTGCCTGCCTGGGGTATGAGATGACACATAAAATGCTTTCTACACTTTTTTATGTGACCATCCTCAGTTTTTGTGCTCCACTGGGCTGCTGAAACTTCTTAATTTTATTCCAGAAATCTCCTAGAGCTATTTTCACCAATGAATAAGCCCCAAATTATTTTTTTTGTGGGGGTATAAAGGCTGGGACCACCTCATCCACCATCTTGCTGATGTCACTCTCCCAACTTTCAGCAAAGATACAATTGTATCATTGGTATTTCTTACTGTTATCCAGTGAAATGTTAGAATTTGTTGAAAAGACATTTACCCAACATTTGAAACCACTATAGAATGTATGATGGAAAAATCAAGATGGTGTCATCAAGTCCTTAAAAGTTGTTAGTAGATACACTACTAAACATAAAGTAGATAGCTAGTGGGAAGTAGCTGCATAGCACAGGGAGATCAGCTCGGTGCTTTGTGACCACCTAGAAGGGTGGGATAGGGAGGGTGGGAGGGAGAGAGATGCAAGAGGGAAGAGATATGGGGACATGTGTATATGTATAACTGATTCACTTCATTATAAAGCAGAAACTAACATACCATTGTAAAGCAATTATACTCCAATAAAGATGTTAAAAAAATAAAATAAAAAATGTATTTGTATTTCCAGAATTATTTACCATTTGTAACTATTATATAACAATTAGGCAACTGCTATAATCCTACCTAATTTATATAACTGTTATATAAATAATATACTGATTTAAGATATATTTTATTTGAGGAACAAGTATTTTTCAAAAACTCACTCAAAGATTTCATGTGAGCAGATAGCAGCCCTTTCCAAATCAAATTTTGTCTTCATCAGGAATTGTATGTTTTTTAAGGAACAGAACTCATTCAACTGGTTTAAATTATAAAGGGAAACTTATTTTAGGACAAAGGGATGTTTTGTGGAATAAAAAAAAAAAACTGTAATAAAACCGTATCCTGAAAGCCTGTAATCAGTCCTTGAAGAAAAACTGAATACCAAGATGTCCAAGGACTCTCTCTTTCTGGCTTGCTTTCTAGGGCCACACAGACTTCCTGTTCCACCAAATACGGTTCCACCTTCTCTCTCTCTGCAGACCAACATTCTGGACTGCTCTTGTACATAGACAGTTATGGCCAACTTAGCCAGATCCTCTTTGCCCCACTTCCAAATTACCAAAAGACTAGGCTGGCTTTTCGAGCTTGGGTCAGCCAACTCTAGCTAAGGGAACTGGGCAGTATGGTGAAGACCCACTTGGCAGAAACCATGAGGTCTCATTCCATGGTTAACACAGGCAAATGTTACAAATGAGCCCCAACTCCTCCATCTCTTATCATGGAGGCCTTTCTTCCTACCCTGCGTTACAGGGAGGTCACCCCATCCTGCACAAAACACAAAGCCTTATAAGCTTTAACATTGAGCTTCTCATCTAGCCACTGAGACCTTTAGGTCATGCAAACTCTGACATTTTTTTTGGTTTTCAAAGGGATTAGCATGACTGGGGACATAAACAGTGTTCATTCTGAGAAGTCAAAATTCCTAAAGATCTAGGAACACTGTAAATTTTTGTATTTAAAATTAGTTTTGACCTCGTGGACCCCCTGAAAGGGCCTCAGGGACCCCGCCCCCTGGAGGGGACCACACTTTAATAACTGTTGATTTGCATTATTCAATTTTTCCTATGGGTTTATTTTAAAAATAAAGGAATTTCTCATGGAACCAAAAAGCTGGAACTGGAAATGAAAGGAGGGCTGTCACACATGAGTGACTGGAGGAAAGAGTTTTGGGAACTGAAGCGTGGTATCACACAACATTTTATTTGTCCTCATGGAACTGTGCCTGAGTCTATGCGAGAGAGCTTGGACACAGAACCTGAAGTTGCTGTATACACAGGGATTCTGTGAGAGGTGGGAGCCTTTTTGCTCTATGACAATGTGTCAGGATTCGGTGCCTGGAGAACACCAATATTCATAGGGCTGTTTGGAGCATCGTGAACTAGAACTCTTAATACAGACATTAGCATTCTCAAGGCGGGTACTACCAGATGTGGTACCTGTTAATAAAAATTTAAAAAAATAAAGAAATGGAAACACTAGGTCCAAGATTAAAGGAATGATGTTAAATTTCTGATTTAAAACAAGGTTAGTGGATTAATTGAAAGGGTAATATCAAACTGCTGTGTTTTTTAGATTCCTCTGGATACATTTAAAAGAGTAATACAATGAAGTTATTTAAAAATATCAATATTTACAGTGTTCCAGAAATTACATCTTTTATAAATATTTAAATTCATAGTAAAAATTCTGAGGTCAAATTTCAAATGGGTGGAGCAACACTCTTCTTCAAAATTATTTTAGAGTGCTTGAGACTAAAAACTTTGAAACCTTCAAAATCTACAGCACTGACTCTCATTGCTGGCTCTGCATTAGAATCACTTGGGGGCATTTAAAAAACATTGATGGGGTTTCCCTGGTGGTGCAGTGGTTAAGAATCTGCCTGCCAATACAGAGGACATGGGTTTGAACCCTGGTCTGGGAAGATCCCACATGTCATGGAGCAATTAAGCCCATGCACCACAACTACTGAGCCTGCCCTCTAGAGCCTGCGAGCCACAACTACTGAGCCCATGAGCCACAACTACTGAAGCCTGTGTGCCTAGAGCCTGTGCTCTGCAATGAGAGAAGCCACCACAATGAGAATCCCGTGCACTGCTTGCCACAACTAGAGAAAGCCCGCATGCAGCAATGAAAACCCAAAGCAGCCAAAAATAAATAAATAAAATAAATAAATTTTAAATAAATAAAAATAAAAAACATTGATGACTGGATGCATTGATTGTTTTAGGGTGGGTCCTGGGTGAGCAATCAGTATTGAGGACCACAGACGTAGAAGCAGCCCTAGTGCTGCTGATATTGCTCCTGGAGGATTCATTTAAGGATAGCATCTCCTTTGGCCACTGAAGCCTCTGCCAGTGCTGGTACAGAAGCACATTGCTGCCTGCCATCCAAAATATTTAGCAAATAATATTAATCAAAAGTGAGATAAAATTGTTATATAATAGAAATTTAACTAGCTAAATGTGTGTTTCGAAAATGAAAATATTGAAGGGAAATATACTAAAATGTTAGTAGTGATAAAATTAACTTGGTATTGGGATTGCAGAGAAAGTTTTCAGTTTCTTAATAATTTTCTATTTTTTATCATAAATGTATATGATTTTTTTTCAAATCAGAAAAAGAGTAACTTCCAAAGACAAATTATGAGTGTTCCCCTTAAAAATAAACTTGCTGTTTTTAATTCCACCCCCAAAGCCCAGTCACAAGGAGTAAAGCATATTATCAAAACTGCTGCTTGTGATTGATGTCTCTGATTTCATATGATACTACATTATGCAAGTATGTTACTGTCGGGAGCCACATAGGAAGTGCCTTTGAGTCTCAGCACGGACGAGACCCATAGTGCCAAGCAAAGCTGGTACTGTCAGGTACAAAATGGAGAAGCAAAGCTCTCCCCTGCGTGGTTCCCCTCGGCCTCCCCTGCTTTTGCCTAAGGTGATTTTTATAGGATTGTTATTAGTGTTGGGAAACATTCCCAGCTCCAATGGAGGGTTTAGGGAAAGACCCGCGACTTAGGGTAAAACTGAAAAAGATTGTAATTACCCCGGCTTCCCCAATGACTACACCTGAAATCCCCACTCCCAGGCCAGGGCATTGGGTACAGGGAAACACAACAGGAGCATTTGTATGGCAAGAGCTTACTTTACAAGGTAAATTGGATGAGTTATGGCCCCCCTGGGGAGTTAGAGATATGTTAAAAAACACTTGGATATGGTGGCGGGGAGGTTTTATGCTGAAGTGGGTTTATATGAAACTAGATAGAATAGGCTTTTTGACAGCTTTACATAAGTTTCAGTGCTCTCCAAATAAGAATAGATATAAAGCACAAATTATATTTTGTAAGTATTTTGCAAAAGAACTTGGTAATAGGTTTAAGGTAGAATGTCCGCCCCCAAGGCCTCCTAGAGTTTTATAACCTAAGGGACATTGTTTTCAGCGTAATGGTCAGCTAGTAAATAAACCCGTGAGAGAGAACTTGTATTATTGCTGAGAGAATAATGTGCTTATGTTTGTACTTTAAATAACTGGTTGATTTAACAGAACAAACAGGTACAAGAAGACTAATTCTTCTAAGAAAAATGATAAAACCGCAGACAGAGTTCCTGACCTAAATGTGACCAAGATTTACCTAACCACAGGGGACAAAAGAGACTATAGAAGTGGAAGACTACCTGACCACAAAAAGATTATTTAACCTGCTTAACCTGCTGACCTTTGTTTTATGGCTTTGTGTAAATTACCTTTGTTTTATGGCTATGTACCTTTGTTTTATGGCTTTGTAAGGGTTTTGTGTACCTTTGTTTTATGGCTTTGTAAGAGTTTTTTTTGGCATGGGAACTGGATTGTTAAGATTAAAAATAAGATTGCCTCACAGTATAAAAGCTCTGGATTTATAACAATAAATTCGACAGATCCTTGCATCCTCTGAGGTGTCTTGTGCTCTGTCCACGCCGACTCCGTCTCCCCTTTGGGTGAAACCTGTCCAGCTGGGGCTGGTCCCCGGCATGTTACATGAATACAATTAAGGATTTTTAGATGTCCTTTCCTCTGGTTTCATTGTGTCATAATTTGATTTACCAATTATGGAAAAAAATAAGAAAAAGAAAAAAAAAGAGTGTAATAGGCACCACCTGTGAGTATAAGCTCATGCATTTATCAAGTCATTGTTATTCACTATCTCAAGAGAAAAAATTCTACCTAGCTTTTATCCCCATGTTTTTCTATCAATAAACTTATTTTCCTTTCACCTAATTGCAAAAGGCTGTTTCTTCAAAGGATGAGTTTGTTGTGCTCATTGCTCATGAAGGCACCATCTCTATGGAGACCCACGCACAGAACGTGGAGGTCAGGAAGATAAGGCTGTTTTCCCTGGAATGACCTTTCTCCACAGGGTACTTTAGAGATATATTGAATTTTGTTTGCTAAAACAGAATATAAAGTCGTTTCTTTGAAAATCAAGCTCTCTGAAAATAAATCAAAATACCTATTTTGTGCCTTTATCTCAGATCAATCTGGTTAAATTTCTGATTTTTCATGAAAGTAAATTAAAGTATATAATATATGTGCATAACACACACACACACAGTGTGACAGTGTGATTAAAGGCTAGTCACTTCCTTTGGTCACAGTTCAAGGGTTCAGAAAGTTCCTTTGTGAGGGCTACTACTTTGAGATTATAATCTATGTCCTTAATGCACTTTATTTTCTAGTTCCCTAAATTCTTAAATTTGTTACTCTCTGGAGCTGCAGGGAGAGGGTGAATGGGGTGAGAGTATGCTTTGGAGTCATACAGATGTGGGTTCAAACATTTTTATAGCTTATTAATTAAATGGCCCTAGGAAAGTTATGCTCCATGAGCCTCCATTTCTTCATCTTTATTATGAGAATAGCAACACTGATTATCTCACAGAATTCTGAGACATTTCTTGTGAAGGATATAGTAAGTGTTCAAAACCATTTAGTCCTTCTCTTTCTTACCCTGTCTTAGTCCATTTGGGCTGCTATAACAAAAATACCATAGACTGAGGAACAACAGAAATTTATTTCTACAGTTTTGGAGTCTGGGAAGTCTAAGTTCAAGGCGCTGGCAGATTCAGTGTCTGGGTATCTAGTGAGAGCCTGCTTCCTGCTTCAGAAACAGCTGACTCCTTGGTGTGTCCTCATGTAGCAGAAGGGATGAGGGGGCGCTCTGTGGTCTCTTTTATAAGAACACTAATGCCATTCATGCAGGCTCCACCCTCTTGACCTAATCACCTCTGAGAGATCCCACCTCAAATACCATCAGCTTGGATGTTAGGATTTAACATAAATTTGGGGGGACACACAAACATTTAGTCTATAGACTTCCCCTCCAACTCTTTATTTTTATAGAATACATAGGCTTTAGATAATAGAAAGTGAGGCATTCAGAAAAGGGGTGGCATGGAAGAGCAAGACCAGTTCTTATCCAGGGACTGTAGAAAGGTCAAGAGACAATCTGGCCCTTTCCCACAAGTGCTTCCAAGTTTCACCTGCCTGCTTTTTAACTTCAGAGATGGGAACATTCACAAGTTCCATCAGCTTTTTGCCTGGGGCCAGGGTCAAAAATAGAGACACACTCAGATTGGTCAATTCTGCCACAGTAAATCATTAGGCATCTTCTCTAATTTTTTTCATTTAACAAACCACCTTCCTTTATGTTTGCTCAGCCTCACCTATTAAATTTCTTTCTTTTTCTCTCAAACATGTTTACTGTCAGAGTAACATAATTCAAAAGCACAATTAACAAAAAAAAAGAGACATTTTAGGCAAATAAGAAACAGGATCCATTTAATGCTTCTGGCATCCCACTACACACTGACCTCAATAAGAATTAAAAACATCTCAACCATAGCATGATAAAGGCATATGAAGCCTGGGGTGAAAGTTGCAAGCTGCTCACCTGAGCCTTCTTACTACCTAGAGCTTAAACTTTCCTTAATTTTACTCCAAATAATTTATTCAGAGGTGACAAAAGTATCAGTGGGAAAACATGAGTTGTTTAAACTACGTACTGAAGAATCTGTATAGATATACTGTGAAAAACCCTTGAGGTTTCTCACAAGAAAGAAGCAACATTAATCATGAAGTATGTCATCATTAAGATGATTATCTAAGGGGAAAATTACCAATATTAATTTTGCTATGATAGATCCATAACTATTTTTTTCTCTATATAGTAACATATAATATGTTCCCATGGATACCTTTTGCTCATCTGAAAAAAAAAAAAACAGTGCTAATAAAGAGTGTGCTTTTCATATCACCCTGATTACCTAAATGCCAAATGTTAAATTATAGATATTTGAGTGATTGAAACTTCAGGAGTTGGAAGCAGCCTCAAAATTCATTTAAATCCTAATTATTTACTTTGCTAATTACATAAATCAAATATTTTCTTTACAAATGAAGTCACTGATTAGGCGAAATGAATGTTAACGATTTTTGTTGTTGTTGTTGTTTTGTTTTGCGGTACGCGGGCCTCTCACTGCTGTGGCCTCTCCCGTTGCGGAGCACAGGCTCCGGGCCCAGCTGCTCCGCGGCATGTGGGATCCTCTCGGACAGGGGCACAAACATGTGTCCCCTGCATCGGCAGGCGGACTCTCAACCACTGTGCCACCAGGGAAGCCCAACAATTTTGTTTTGATTTAGTTATATTTTTACACCAAAATGAAATAAGTATGCAGTTTTAAACAGTAGGAAGATGAGCAAAGGAAAAACTCATTTCATTTTTTTAAACATATGACTACAAAATTTGTTTCATTTACAAAATATTCCACAGTAAGTAAGCTTGGACACATATATGATACTTAGACTGCATTTTGGTTCCAATCCCAACCATAACTGTAGCTTGTTCAGCGGGAAAATGGATCTATTGTTTTCTTGCCTTTCTTGCTTATTGCTTCTTCATTCCACTGTTCATGATATTGTAAGTCAAGAAAGGAAAGAGAGTCAAATGCTGATTTTTTTTAGCACTTCTGGCTCAAAATGAGTTTGGGGAGAGTAGGGAAAAATGGTGGATGAAGCAGGCTGAGGAGGGGTGTTGGATTATACTGCTTATAGAAAAGAGGAGTTGTGTCAGGCGTGAAGGCAGAAGAACATAATCCAGGCACACATGGGAAAGAAAAAGTGAGGTGGGACTCTTATGAGCTGAATTGTGTTTCTGCCCCACCCCCCCAAATTTATATGTTGAAATCCTAACCCTTAGTATCTCCCTTGTGAATGTATTTGGAGATACAGTCTTTAAGGAGGTAATTAAGTTTAGATGGGTTTGCTGGGGTGGGCCCTAAGCCAGTGACTGGTGTCCTTTTAAGAAGAGGAGATTGAGATATAGATAGACACAGAATGATCACAAGGAAGGGAAAAGACCGCCATTTATAAGCCAAGGACAGCCTCAGAAGAAACCAACCCTGCCAACACCTTGATCTTAGACTTTCAGTGTCCTGATATGTGAGGAAATAAATGTCTGCTGTATAAGCACCCAGTCTGTGGTACTTTTTTGTCCCTAGCAAATGAGCACAAGACTAATTATAAGATGGGTTAGCAAGTTGTTACATATTCTGTGGTAGTACCTCTCTCTCTAACCCTCACCCTAAACCTGACCCTATAAATTTTAGCAAATTTATTAAAGTCATGAAATGTTTGGAAGCTGGTGAATGAAGCAAGGAATAAAGATGAACCCAGCATGAGAAATGAAGTTACATGTAATACTACTCAAAGTCACAGGAGAACTGCAGAAAATTCTCAAAGTGGGAATTTCAGACTTTGGGGAGATACACTAAGACTGTATGTATCAATTAGAAAGTCAAATAGGAAATTCTGCTAAACTTTTTGTGAAATCACAGACCTGAGTTTAAATCATGCTTCATTGATGAACAACTTCTTAAGGAATTGGAGTACTACACATATAGACTTGCCTGAAGAATAGTGCTCTTCTCAAGAAAAAGGTTATTATTCTGAACCGAGGTGCAGCTTTTGGAGCAGTGAGAGGAAAGAAGACAGGCACCTAACCAGCCAGATCAAGTAAGTGGACCTTTAACATCAAAGGAGGCTAAGTTGTCATGGCCTGGTGTTTTCAACCTTATTTTGAATTGGAGGTTTGGGGCTTGATAATTGAAGGTAAGATGTCTGTAAAAAACATTACTTCATAAACTTCAGAACAAAGTCATGGTAACCTTCATTTTTATTAACCTTAGTTATTGGCTAAGGTTATTGAAAGTATTCAATATTGAAAATATTGAAGTAATATTTTCTTGACTGCCATCAGCATTACAAGGCAGGACATCAGAAGACTCAGCCCCTCACACCTCACCTTTCAGTAATGAATGAACAGAATCCATCCTTGAGTCATAAGTCAGCTGTGTCTTAATGACACTAAAATGCAACTGTCTTAAACTAGGTTTGTGGTCTAAATGATTGTTGGAAGTGCAGCCTCCACACTGAAATATTTTGCCCTGACAAGAAGTTTGGGTGAAGCATTCTGTTTCACTTGGAATATTTAACTACAACTGATCTATGACACACCAGGTAAATCTCTCTGCTCTGCCTTCTTGACGTGATGCAAACTATAAAGCCTTACGCAGGGCTCCTTGATGAACCCCCAAAATTGGTAGTCAGAAGCTCCTTTTAGAGAGCCACAGTTGCTGTTCTGAATGAGGGAAATTTGTGCAATTCTGCGTTTAAACTGAACTCATGAGAGACAAAGTCACCAGTCCTCTAGGAGTGAGAACAGTTGAGTAGAAATGGACTCGTAGCAGTAGATCTTCACAGCCTAGCAAATAATGATTCAGTTTTTACCCTGAGCTTCTGTTAGTTTTAACTGGAGGTTTTTGTTTTTAGACATGAATCAGAAAGGGATCCTCCCCTATTCTTTCCATTTCAGTGTACTTCCTGTGCAACCAGGAAGTACAAAAAGTAGCTTTTGTTAGCTATAAATATTCCATATTCGTCTAAGTAAATAAATGCCTGTAAACTGTGAAAGGCAGCCAAGTGCCATAGAAAAAGCAAAATAGGCTCTAGAGTTAGAAACACCATTTATCCCAACCCTGCCACTTATTTGTGGGCTGAATTTGAAAATGTACTTTACCTATGTGTCTCTCATTTGTAAAATGAGGATAGTCATCCACTTTTTTTGGGTTACAACATGGAGCATTCAATGATGTAATGTTTGAAAGCACTCAGTACCAAGTTGGGCATATAAAAAATATAAAATAATTGGTATTGTTATCAAGGACTATTGGCTTGATCCATTTCAGTATGCCAGTAGTTGGGTTTTCTTTCTTTTTTCTTTTTGATTTAATACAACCCGTTTATTTAATTTTTCTCAAGTTATAATGACCTTATATTGTAGATGAAACAGGCATTAAAGTTATTTGTTACTCTCTATCATAGCAGAGGAACATTGCCATCATTGTTCAAAACTGTTCAGTGCCACTGAAGTCAGTTATGTCACATGGGGTCTCTGCCAGGCTGGAGATGATGAGGAAGTTGTGTGTATCCCCTAGGGTTAGGTAGCATATATTTTATTTCTGCCTGCCTGCTGTGTGTCCAGACATACAGCCTTTTGGTAGTGTTATGAGCAAAAGATATATGTCTGTCTTTAAAGAAGAGATATATTTTCAGAAAACAAAACAGAGACACTTAAAATTGTTTGAAAACAATGAGGAAAGTCAACAAAACAAAGCACTGTGTTACAAGAGGGACATAAGTATCAAAAGGAGACAATGGAACTCCAAATTTGAGAGATTCCTGGAAAGGGTGGTTTGAGTTGAATTTGAGGTGATAAACATGGACTTCTAGAAATTAGCCATTTGCCTACATGTTCTAAATAAATTAAGTTGTGAATAAGAATTATCTTTATCATAGCCTTAAGATGGGAATAAAGTGACTCTTAGAATGGAAGAACATAAACATTTATTGAGTACCTTTGAGTTGAAAGCATAATGTTAGGCCTGTTCATTCATTCATTCATTTCATTCACATTTTATCCACATGTGCTGGTCACTCTTCTAATATGGCTTATTTTATCCTTCTTTTACCAATGGTGAAACTGAAACTCAAAATTAAGAAACTGACTCAAAGTTGCATGCTATGTGGCAGATGTGGAATTGAAACTCATCTGCTTGCCCATAAACCAAGTTCTGCACATCATAGCATGTATACTAATTAAAAAGAAATAAAAGTTACAGACATTGGAGAAATGCTCTAAAGAATGTTTTCTTTTCCTTAGCGAATCCTCCAATCTTCCAGTGATAGGCAGATCTCCCTGTGATTTTTACTCACTGGATGTATTAGAACTAGATCTCTGTAAATCTGTGAGGTGAGAATTACTAGGTTAACTACCTAAGTCTGGTGAAAAGAAATCTCCTGTGATAAACATTATTTATAAAATGAAATGAAAACAGTTTTCTACAAAAAAGAAATGCTAACAAATATGCTTTCTGAAACAAATATTTATAAATCTCAGCATCACAAATCATCATTTGATAGAAATATCTACCATGGCATTCAATATTATGGAAATTTTCATTGTCTTACTTTAGTAAAAAAACTTAGAAACTCAACTTTATTGTAATAAAATAGCAAATAATATAAGCTTAATTTAAATGCTATGGTAATATGTAAACACTCTTCAATCTTACTTCTTAATTCTCTAAACAAGTATAATAATTAATCTTAAGCTTTATCTTCTTTTTTTTAACATTTTTATTGGAGTGTAATTGCTTTACAATAGTGTGTTAGTCTCTGCTTTATAACAAAGTGAATCTGCTATACATATACATATATCCCATTATCTCCTCCCTCTTGCGTCTCCCTCTCATCCTCCCTATCCCACCCCTCTAGGTGGACACAAAGCACGGAGCTGATCTCCCTGTGTTAAGCGTCTGCTTCCCACTAGCTATCTATTTTACATTTGGTAGTATATATAAGTTCATGTCACTGTCTCACTTCGTCCAACCTTACCCTTGCCCTTCCCTGTGTTCCCTGTGTCCTCAGGTCCATTCTTTACGTCTGCGTCTTTATTCCTGCCCTGCCGATAGTTTCTTCAGAACCTTTTTTTTTTTTTTTTAGATTCCATATATATATGTGTTAGCATATGGTATTTATTTTTCTCTTTCTGACTTACTTCACTCTGTATGACAGTCTCTTCTGTATGATAGTCTCTAAGTCCATCCACCAACAAATAACACAATTTTGTTTCATTTTATGGCTAAGTAATATTCCATTGTGTATATGTGCCACATCTTCTTTATCCATTCATCTGTTGATGGACACTTAGGTTGCTTCCATGTCCTGGCTATTGTAAATAGAGCTGCAATGAACATTGCGGTACATGACTCTTTGAATTATCATTTTCTCAGATTATATGCCCAGTAGTGGGATCGTTGGGTCGTATGGTAGTTCTATTTTTAGTTTTTTAAGAAACCTCCATACTGTTCTCCATAGTGGCAGTGTAAGAGGGTTCCCTTTTCTCCACACACTCTCCAGCATTTATTTTTGGCAGATTTTTTGATGATGGGCATTCTGACTGGGTGAGGTGATACCTCACTGTAGTTTTGATTTGCATTTCTCTAATGATTAGTGATGCTGAGCATCTTTTCATGTGTTTGTTGGCAGTCTGTATATCTTCTTAGGAGAAATGTCTATTTAGGCCTTCTTCCCATTTTTGATTGGGTTGTTTGTTTTTTGATATTGAATTGCATGAGCTGCTTATAAATTTTGGAGATTAATCCTAGGTCAGTTGCTTCGTTTGCAAATATTTTCTCCCATTCTGAGGGTTGTCTTTTCATCTTATTTATGATTTTCTTTGCTTTAAAAAAGCTTTAAAGTTTCATTAGGTCACATTTAAAAATTTTTTTTTCATTTCCATTTCACTAGGAGGTGGGTCAAAAAGAATCTTGCTGTGATTTATGTCATAGAGTATTCTGCCTAGGTTTTCCTCTAAGAGTTTGATGGTGTCCGGCCTTACATAAGGTCTTTAATCCATTTTGAGTTTATTTTTGTGTATGGTGTTAGGGAGTGTTCTAATTTCATTCTTTTACATGTAGCTGTCCAGTTTTCCCAGCACCACATATTGAAGAAGCTGTCTTTTCTCCACTGTATATTCTTGCCTCCTTTATCAAAAATAAGGGGACCATATGTGTGGGTTTATCTCTGGGCTTTCAATCCTGTTCCATTGATCTATATTTCTGTTTTTGTGCCAGTACCATACTGTTTTGATTACTGTAGCTTTGTAGTATAGTCCGAAGTCAGGGCGCCTTATTCCTCCAGTTCCATTTTTCTTTTTCAAAATTTCTTATGGTATTTGGGGTCTTTTTTGTTTCCGTACAGACTGTCAAATTTTTTTGTTCTAGTTGTGTGAAAAATGCCATTGGTAGTTTGATCGGGATTGCATTGAATCTGTAGATTGCTTTGGATAGTATAGTCATTTTCACAATGTTGATTCTTCCAATCCAAGAACATGGTATATCTCTCCACCTGTTGGTATCATCTTTAATTTCTTCCATCAGTGTCTTATAGTTTTCTGCATACAAGTCTTCTGTCTCCTAAGTAGGTTTATTCCTAGGTATTTTTTTCTTTGTGTTACAGTGGTAAATGGGAGTGTTTTCTTAATTTCTCCTTCAGATTTTTCATCATTAGTGTATAGGAATGCCAGAGATTTCTGTGCATTAATTTTGTATCCTGAAACTTTACCAGATTCATTATTAGCTCTAGTAGTTTTCTTGTAGTGTCTTTAGGATTCTCTATGTATAGTATCTTGTCATCTGCAAACAGTGACAGTTTTACTTCTTCTTTTCTGATTTGGATTCCTTTTATTTCTTTTTCTTCTCTGATTGCTGTGGCTAAAACTTCCAAAACTATGTGGAATAATGGTGGTGAGAGTGGACAACCTTGTCTTGATCCTCATCTTAGAGGAAATGGTTTCACTTTTTCACCATTGAGAGCAATGTTGGCTGTGAGTTTGTCATATATAGCCTTTATTATGTTGAGGTAAGTTCCCTCTATGTCTACTTTCTGGAGGGTTTTTATCATAAATGGGTGTTGAATTTTGTTGAAAGCTTTTTCTGCATCTATTTAGATGATCATAGGGTTTTTCTCCTTCAATTTGTTAATATGCTTTATCACATTGATTGACGCGTATATTGAAGAATCCTTGCATTCCTGGGATAAATCCCACTTGATCATGGTGTATGATCCTTTTAATGTGCTGTTGGATTCTGTTTGCTAGTATTTTTGTTGAGGATTTTTGCATCTATCTTCATCAGTGATATTGGCCTGTAGTTTTCTTTCTTTGTGACATCTTTGTCTATTTTGGTATCAGGGTGATGGTGGCCCTGTAGAATGAGTTTGGGAGTGTTCCTCCCTCTGCTATATTTTGGAAGCATTTGAGAAGTATAGGTGTTAGCTCTTCTCTAAGTGTTTGATAGAATTCGCCTGTGAAGCCATCTGGTCCTGGGCTTTTGTTTGTTGGCAGATTTTTAATCACAGGCTCAATTTCATTGCTTGTGATTGGTCTGTTTATATTTTCTATTTCTTCCTGGTTCAGTCTCGGAAAGTTGGGCTTTTCTAAGAATTTGTCCATTTCTTCCAGGTTGTCCATTTTATTAGCATATAGTTGTTTATAGTAATCACTCATGATCCTTTGTATTTCCTCAGTGTCAGTTGTTACTTCTCCTTTTTCCTTTCTAATTCTATTGATTTGAGTCTTCTTCCTTTGTTTCTTGATGAGTCTGGCTAATGGTTTATCAATTTTGCTTATCTTCTCAAAAAACAGCTTTTAGCTTTATTGATCTTTGCTACTGTTTCATTCATTTCTTTCTCATCTGATCCTTATGATTTCTTTCCTTCGGTTAACTTTTTTGTTTGTTTGTTTGTTTGTTTTTGTTTTTCTTTTTGTTTTTGCAGTACCTGGGTCTCTCACTGTTGTGGCCTCTCCCATTGCGGAGCACAGGCTCCGGACGCGTAGGCTCAGTGGCCATGGCTCACGGGCCCAGTCACTCCACAGCATGTGGGATCTTCCCAGACTGGGGCACGAACCCATGTCCCCTGAATCGGCAGGCAGACTGTCAATCACTGCACCACCAGGGAAGCCCTAACTTTGGGTTTTTTTTGTTTTTCTTTCTCTAATTGCTTTAGGTATAAAGTTAGGTTGTTTATTTCAGGTATTTCTTCTTTCTTGAAGTAGGATTGTACTGTTGTAAACTTCCCTCGTAGAACTGCCTTCGCTGCACCCCATAGGTTTTGGGTCATTGTATTTTCATTGTCATTTGTTTCTAGGTATTTTTTGATTTCCTCTTTGATTTCTTAAGTTATCTCTTGGTTATTAACTATTTTTTTTGCATCCATGTGTTCATATTTTTTAGAATTTTTTCCTGTAATTGATATCTAGTCTCATAGCATTGTGGTCAGAAAAGATACGTGATAAGATTTCAAGTTTCTTGATTTGTGACCCAAGATATGATCTATCCTGGGCTTGATTTGTGACCCAAGATATGATCTATCCTGGAGAATGTTCCATGAGGACTTGAGAAGAAAGTCTATTCTGTAGTTTTTTGATGGAATCCCCTATAAATATCAATTAAGTCCATCTTCTTTAATGTATCATTTAAAGATTGTCTTTCCTTATTTATTTTCATTTTGGATGATCTGTCCATTGGTTAAAGTGGGGTGTTAAAGTCACCTACTATGATTGTGTTACTGTCGATTTCCCCTTTTATGGCTGTTAGCCTTTGCCTTATGTATTGTGGTGTTCCTATGTTGGGTGCATAAATATTTACAAGTGTTATATCTTCTTCTTGGATTCATCCCTTGATTATTATGTAGTATCCTTCTTTGTCTCCTCTAATAGTCTTTATTTTAATATATATTTTGTCTTTATATGAGAATATAAAGTCCATTTAAAGTCTATTTGTCTGATATGAGAATTGCTACTCCAGCTTTCTTTTGATTTCCATTTGCATGGAATATTTTTTCCCTCACTTTCAGTCTGTATGTTCCTAGGTCTGAAGTGGGACTCTTGCATATAGCATATATATAGGTCTTGTTTTTGTCTCCATTCAGACAGTATACATCTTTTGGTTGGAGCTTTTAATCCTTTTACATTTAAGGTAATTATCGATATGTATGTTCCTATTACCATTTTCTTAATATTTTGTGTTTGTTATTGTAGGTTTTTTCATTCTCTTATGTTTCCTGCCTAGAGGAGTTCCTTTAGCATTTGTTGTAAAGCTGGTTTAGTGGTGCTGAATTCTCTTAGCTTTTCTTTGTCTGCAAAGCTTTTACTTTCTCTGTTGAATCTGAATGAGATCCTTGCTGGGCAGAGTAATTTTGGTTGTAGGTTTTCCCCTTTCATCACTTTAAATATGTCTTGCCACTCCCTTCTGGCTTGCAGAGTTTCTGCTGAAAGATAAGCTATTAACCTTATGGGGATTCCTTTGTATTTTATTTGTTGCTTTTCCCTTGCTGCTTTTAATATTTTTTTCATTGTATTTAATTTTTGATAGTTTGATTAATATGTGTCTTGGCATGTTTCTCCTTGGATTTATCCTGTATGGGACTCTCTGAGCTTCCTGGACTTGATTGACTATTTCCTTTCCCATATTAGGGAAATTTTCAACTATAATGTCTTCTAATATTTTCTCATTTTCTTTCTTTTTCTCTGCTTCTTCTGGGAACCCTATAATTCGAATGTTGCTGCATTCAATGTTGTCCTAGAGGTCTCTGAGTCTGTCCCCGATTCTTTTCATTCTTTTTTCTTTATTCTACTCTGAAGTAGTTATTTCTACTACTTTATCTTCCAGGTCACTTATCCATTCTTCTGCCTCAGTTATTCTGCTATTAATTCCTTCTAGAGAAATTTTTATTTCATTTCCTGTGTTGTTCATCATTGTTTGTTTCCTCTTTAATTCTTCTAGGTCCTTGTTAACCATTTCTTGTATTTTCTCACTTCTATTTCCAAGATTTTGGATCATCTTTTGCTATAATTACTCTGAATTCTTTTTCAGGTAAACTGCCTGTTTCCTCTTCATTTGTTTGGTCTGGTGGGTTTTTACCTTGCTCTTTCATCTGCTGTGTATTTCTCTGTCTTCTTATTTTGCTTAACTTACTGTATTTGGGGTCTCCTTTTCTCAGGCTGCAGGTTCATAGTTCCTGTTGTTTTTGGTGTCTGCCTCCAGTGGCTAAGGTTGGTTCAGTGGGTTGTGAGGGCTTCCTTGTCGATGGGACTAGTGCATGTGTTCTGATGGATGAGGAGGATCTTGTCTTTCTGGTGGGCAAGACCACATCTGGTGGTGTGTTTTCAGGTGTCTGTGACCTTATTATGATTTTAGGTAGCCTCTCTGCTATTGGGTTTGTTGTGTTTTTTTCTTGCTAGTTGTTTTGCATATAGGGTGTCCAGTACTGTAACTTGCTGGTTGTTGAGTGGCGCTGGGTCTTAGTGTTGAGATGGAGATCTCTGGGAGAGCTTTTGCCATTTGATATTACATGGAGCTGGGAGGTCTCTGGTGGACCAATGTCCTGAACTTGGCTCTCCGACCTCAGAGGCACAGGCCTGATATCCGCCCGGAACACCAAGACCCTGTCATCCACACAGCTCTGAAGAAAGGGAGAAAAGAAGAAAGGAAAAAATAAATGCAGTTATTAAAATGAAAAATTATTATAAATTAAAAAATTTAAAAGTAAGGAAAAATAAAGAGAAAGGGAAAAAAGAGAGAAAAAAAGAAAGAAAGAAAAAGAGAGCTACCAATCCAAAAATGAATCCACCAATGACAACAAGCACTAAAAACTACTTTTTTAAAAAAAGGACAGACAGAACCCTAGGACAAATGGTAAAAGCAAAGCTGTACAGGCAAAATCACGCAAAGAATCATATACATACACACTTGCATAAAGATAAAATGGAAAAAATATATATATTTATATATAAAAAAACAAGAGAGCGACCAAATCAATAAACAAATCTACCAAAGATAATAAACTCTAAATACTAAAGTAAGAAAAACATAAAACCAGAAACCAGTCAGTCACATACAGCAAACCCCAAGTCTACAGTTGCTCCCAAAGACCACTGCCTCAATTTGGGGATGATTCATTGTCTATTCAGGTATTCCACAGATGCAGGGTACATTAAGTTGATTGTGGAGATTTAATTTGCTTCTCCTGTGGCTGCTAGGAGAAATTTCCCTTTCTCTTCTTTGTTCGCACAGCTCCTGGGGTTCAGCTTTGGATTTGGCCCCACCTCTGTGTGTGGGTCACCTGAAGCCATCTGTTCTTCCCTCAGACAGGACGGGGTTAAAGTAACAGCTGATTAGGGGGTTTTGGCTCACTCAGGCTGGGGAGAGGGAAGGGTACGGAATACAGGGCAAACCTGCGGCGGCAGAGGCCAGAGTGAAGGCATGCCATGCGCTCTCCTGGGGAAGTTGACCTGAGGCACGCCATGTGCTTTCCTGGGGGAAGTTGTCCCTGGATCACTGGACCCTGGCAGGGGCGGGCTGCAAAGGCTCCCATGAGGGGAGGTGTGGATAGTGACCTGTGCTTGCACACAAGCTTCTTGGTGGCTGTAGCAGCAGCCTTAGCATTTCATGTCCATCTCTGGTGTCCGTGATGATAGCCGCTGCTCTCACCTTTCTCTGGAGCTCATTTAGACGGTGCTCTGAATGCCCTCTCCTCACGCACCCCAAAACAATGGTCTTTTGCCTCTTAGGCAGTTCCAGACTTTTTCCCAGCCTCCCTCCTGGCTAGCTGTGGCACACTAGCCCCCTTCAGGCTGTGTTCACACAGCCAACCCCAGTCCTCTCGCTGGGATCTGAACTCCGAAGTGCAAGCCTCAGCTCCCAGTCCCCACCCGCCCTGGTGGGTGAGCAGACAAGTCTCTCAGGCTGGTGAGTGCTGGTGCACACCGATCCTCTGTCCAGGATTCTCTCCAACTTTCCCTTTGCCTCCCTGTTGCAGTGCTCTTCTCTGAGGCTCCGAAGCTTCCCCCCTGCCATCCCCTGTCTCCACCAGTGAAGGGACTTCCTATTGTGTGGAAACTTTTCCTCCTTCACAGCTCCCTCTCAGAGGTGCAGGTCCTGTCCCTATTCTTTTGTCTCTATTTTTTCTTTTTTCTTTTGCCCTACCCATATACATGGGGACGTTCTTGCCTTTTGGGTAGTCTGAGGTCTTCTTTCAGCATTTAGTAGGTGTTCTGTAGGAGTTGTTCCACATGTAGATGTATTTCTGATGTATTTGTGGAAGGATGGTGATTTCCACGTCTTACTCCTCTGCCGTCTTGAAGGTCTCTTGCTAAAACTTTATCTTCTTGAAGCACTAGTACAAATAACATGTTTACCATAATATGTCTTAGCAAGTTTTTCTCATTTACTGTTAGTTGAAATTAATAACCTATGGTTTAAAAAAATTTTGATCAAGAATGAATGAAACATGTTTGGGGCTTATTTTTTGTTAATTTTTATACCAAATACATGTTTGTATAAATAAAACTGCATCTTTACCTATGTATCTCATTTGTCATCTATTATCTATCTTCTATTTTTCTACCATCTACCTATCTACCAATCTCTTTATCTTTTGTTGATGTATCTATCCATCATCTATCTATCTATCCATCCTCTACCTGTCTACCTATCTATCTATCATCTGTCTCTTATACTTCCCCCTTCCCCTCTCCATCTCCCTGTTCCTTCTCTTTAACCTCCCCACAAACTTCCCTCTCTCTCCTTTTCTCCTTTGGGCTCTCCTCACTGCTTCTTTATCTCTCCTTTTAATTTTTCCTTCCTTTCCTTTTTTTTTCTTTTATTTTGTTTTGTAAAGGACTAAATGGAAACCTTAACTAAATAGAGTTGGGAGACTAAAAAGGGGAATTATCATGTGCTGTGATTATAACAGAACTCAATAGAAAGAAGAAAGGCTCTTCTTTCCTGGTGAGGACTCAGCCAATGAAAAGCCATGGCTTCTTTTTTTAATACATACCTCCTGACTTCCTTTGCCACTCTATAAAGGTATTCTTCACATGCTGTGCAGCACTTGCACATGGCTCACCATGGCTGCAGACCTTGAATTGCAATTCTCTGTTGATCCTGGATAAACGATCTTTGCTCGATATCTAGCAGTCTATTTGTTTCAGGTCAATAGTTTATTCATCCTGCTCATTCTTTGAAACAGATTTACTTGCAAATTTTCTGCTCTTATTTATAATACGATGAGGTAACAATGCAAATATTACTCAACATAATGTTAACTAGTGCCTCTTGTGGATTTATGTTCCATAAAACTCTTTTGGCATTTTTAGTTAAGAAACATAATTCTCATATCAAAATTTCAAAAGGCAAGAAACTCCTCTCAACATGGAGCATTTTCACAAAGGATAAGAAATTACATGATTTGGTAAGCAGCAGGAGAGACAGGCAACTTGGAAAAACAGTTTAATTTTCTTTTTTTGCTGTAAACTATTATTCTTTTTTTTAATTTTTGTAACATGTTTATTAGAGTATAATTGCTTTACAATGGTGTGTCAGTTTCTGCTTTATACATCTGTCCCCATATCTCTTCCCTCTTGCGTCTCCCTCCCTCCCACACTCCATATCCCACACCTCTAGGTGGTCACAAAGCACCGAGCTGATCTCCTTGTGCTATGCAGCTGCTTCCCACTAGCTATCTATTTTACGTTTGGTAGTGGATATATGTCCATGCCACTCTCTCACTTTGTCCCACCTTACCCTTCCCTCTCCCCATATCCTCAAGTCCATTCTCTAGTAGGTCTGTATCTTTATTCCTGTCTTGCCCCTAGGTTCTTCAGACCATTTTCTTTTTTTTGGTTTTCTTTAGATTTCAAACATATGTGTTAGCATATGGTATCTGTTTTTCTCTTTCTGACTTACTTCAATCTGTATGACAATCTCTAGGTCCATCCACCTCACTACAAATAACTCAGTTTTGTTTCTTTTTATGGCTGAGTAATATTCCATTGTATATATGTGCCACATCTTTATCCATTCATCTGTTGATGGACACTTAGGTTGCTTCCATGTCCTGGCTATTGTAAATAGAGCTGCAATGAATATTTTGGTACATGACTTTTTTTGAATTATGGTTTTCTCAGGATATATGCCCAGTAGTGGGATTTCTGGGTCGTATGGTAGTTCTATTTTTAGTTTTTTTTTAAGGAAACTCCATACTGTTCCCCATAGTGGCTGTATCAATTTACTTTCCCACCAACAGTGCAAGAGGGTTCCTTTTTCTCCACACCCTCTCCAGCATTTATTGTTTGTAGATTTTTTGATGATGGCCATTCTGACTGGTGTGAGATGATATCTCATTGTAGTTTTGATTTGCATTTCTCTAACGATTAATGATTTTGAGCATTCTTTCATGCGTTTGTTGGTAATCTATATATCTTCTTTGGGGAAATGTCTATTTAGGTTTTCTGCCCATTTTTGGATTGGGTTTTTGCTTTTTTGATATTGAGCTGCATGAGTTGCTTGTATGTTTTGCAGATTAATCCTTTGTCAGTTGCTTCATTTGCAAATATTTTCTCCCATTCTAAGGGTTGTCTTTTCATCTTGTTTATGGTTTCTGTTGCTGTGCAAAAGCTTTTAAGTTTCATTAGGTCACATTTGTTTTTTGTTTTTATTTCCATTTCTCTAGGAGGTGGGTCAAAAAGGATCTTGCTGTGATTTATGTCATAGAGTATTCTGCCTAGGTTTTCCTCTAAGAGTTTGATGGTGTCCGGCCTTACATAAGGTCTTTAATCCATTTTGAGTTTATTTTTGTGTATGGTGTTAGGGAGTGTTCTAATTTCATTCTTTTACTTGTAGCTGCCCAGTTTTCCCAGAACCACTTATTGAAGAAGTTGTCTTTTCTCCACTGTGTATTCTTGCCTCCTTTATCAAAGATAAGGTGATCATATGTGCGTGGGTTTATCTCTGGGCTTTCTAACCTGTTCCATTGATCTATATTTCTACTTTTGTGACAGTACCATACTGTCTTGATTACTGTAGCTTTGTAGTATAGTCTGAAGTCAGGGAGCTTGATTCCTTCACCTCCATTTTTCTTTCTCAAGATTGTTTTGGCTATTCATGCTCTTCTGTGTTTCCATACAAATTGTGAAATTTTTTGTTCTATTTCTGTGAAAAATACCAGTGGTATTTTGATCAGCAATGCATTAAATCTGTAGATTGCTTTTGGTAGTATAGCTATTTTTACAATGTTGATTTTTCCAATCCAAAAACTTGACATATCTCTCCATCTATTTGTATCATTTTTAATTTCTTTCATCAGTGTCTTATAATTTTCTGCATACAGGTCTTTTGTCTCCTTAGGTAGCTTTACTCCTAGATATTTTATTCTTTTTGTTGCAATGGTAAATGAGAGTGTTTTCTTAATTTCAATTTCAGATTTTTCATCATTAGTGTATAGGAATGCAAGAGATTTCTGTGCATTAATGTTGTATCCTGCTACTTTACCAAATTCATTGAGTACCTCTAGTCGTGGTGGTGGCCTCGTAGAATGAGTTTGGGAGTGTTCCTTCCTCTGCAATTTTTTGGAAGAGTTTGAGAAGGATGGCTATTAGCTCTTCTCTAAATGTTTGATAGAATTTGCCTGTGAAGCCATCTGGTCCTGGGCTTTTGTTTGCTGGAAGATTTTTAATCACAGTTTCAATTTCAGAGCTTGTGATTGGTCAGTTCATATTTTCTATTTCTTCCTGGTTCAGTCTCAGAAGGTTGTGCTTTTCTAGGAATTTGTCCGTTTCTTCCAGGTTGTCCATTTTATTGGCATATAGTTGCTTGCAGTTATCTCTCATGATCCTTTGTATTTCTTCAGTGTCCGTTGTTACTTCTATTTTTTCATTTTTAACTTTGTGGATTTGAGTCTTTTCCCTTTATTTCTTGAT
This sequence comes from Aethalodelphis obliquidens, assembly GCF_003676395.1. NCBI lineage: Eukaryota > Metazoa > Chordata > Mammalia > Artiodactyla > Delphinidae > Aethalodelphis > Aethalodelphis obliquidens. Next base: position 4,313,151 of record NW_020838039.1, on the reverse strand, counting down.
GAATCTGGCTAATGGTTTATCAATTTGGTTTATCTTCTCAAAGAACCAGCTTTTATTTTTATTGATCTTTGCTACCTTTTTCTTCATTTCTTTTTCATTTATTTCTGATCTGATCTTTATGATTTCTTTCCTTCTGCTAACTTTGGGGATTTTTTGTTCTTCTTTCTCTAATTGCTTTAGGTGTAAGATTAGGTTGCCTATTTGAGATGTTTCTTGTTTCTTAAGGTAGGCTTGTATATCTATAAACTTCCCTCTTACCCCTGCTTTTGCTGCAACCCATAGGTTTTGGGTCATTGTGTTTTCATTTTCATTTGTTTCTAGGTATTTTTAAATTTCCTCTTTGATTTCTTCAGTGACCTCTTGGTTATTAAGTAGTGCATTATTTAGCCTCCATGTGTTTGTATTTCTTACAGATTTTTTGCTGTAATTGATATTTAGTCTCATAGCATTGTGGTCAGAAAAGAAACGTAAAATACACAGCTAGTGGGAAGCAGCCGCATAGCACAGGGAGATCAGCTCAGTGCTTTGTGACCACCTAGAGGGGTGGGATAGGGAGGGTGGGAGGGAGGGAGATGCAAGAGAGAAGAGATTTGGGAACATATGTAAATGTATAACTGATTCACTTTGTTATAAAGCAGAACCTAACACACCATTGTAAACCAATTACACTCCAATAAAGATGTAAAAAAAAAAAAAGAAGATACTTGATATGATGTAAATTTTCTTAAATTTATCAAGGCTTGATTTGTGATCCAGGATATGATCTATTCTGGAGAATGTTCCATGAGCACTTGAGAAGAAAGTGCATTTTGTTGTTTTTGGATGGATGTCCAATAAATATCAATTAAGTCCATCTTGTTTAATGTATCATTTAAAGCTTGTGTGTCCTTATTCATTTTCAATTTGGATGATGTGTCCATTGGTGAAAGTGGGGTGTTAAGGTCCCTTACTATGATTGTGTTACTGTCGATTTCCCCTTTTATGGCTGTTAGTATTTGCCTTATGTATTGAGGTGCTCCTACGTTGAGTGCATAAATATTTACAATTGTTATATCTTCTTGGTTTGATCCCTTGATCATTATGTAGTGTCATTCTTTGTCTCTTGTAATAGTCTTTGTTTTAAAGTCTATTTTGTCTGATATGAGAATTGCTACTTGAGCTTTCTTTTGATTTCCATTTGCATGGAATATCTTTTTCCATCCCCTCACTTTCAGTCTGTATGTGTCCCTAGGTTGTAATTGGGTCTCTTGTAGACAGCATATATATGGGTCTTGTTTTAGTATCCATTCAGCAAGCCTGTGTCTTTTGGTTGGAGCATTTAATCCATTCACGTTTAAATTAATTATCGATTTGTTTGTTCCTATGACCATTTTCTTAATTGTTTTGGGCTTGTTTTTCTTTTTCTTTTCCTTCTCTTGTGTTTCCTTCCTAGAGAAGTTCCTTTACATTTGTTGTAAAGCTGGTTTGTTGGTGCTGAATTCTCTTACCTTTTGCTTGTCTGTAAAGCTTTTAATTTCTCTGTCAATTCTGAATGAGATCCCTGCTGGGTAGAGTAATCTTGGTTGTAGGTTTTTCTCTTTCATCATTTTAAATATGTACTGCCAGTCCCTTCTGGCTTGCAGAGTTTCTGCTGAAAGATCAGCTACTAACCTTATGGGGAGTCCCTTATATGTTACTTGTTTTTCCCTTGCTGCTTTTAATATTTTTTCTTTGTATTTAATTTTTGATAGTTTGATTAATATGTGTCTTGGCGTTTTTCTCCTTGGTTTTACCCTGTATGGGACTCTCTGTGCTTCCTCAACTTGATTAACTATTTCCTTTCCCATATTAGGGAAGTTTTCAACTATAATCTCTTCAAATATTTTCTCAGTCCCTTTCTTTTTCTCTTCTTCTTCTGGGACCCCTATAATTCATATGTTGGTGCATTTAGTGTTGTCCCAGAAGTCTCTGAGACTGTCCTCAATTCTTTTCATTCTTTTTTCTTTATTCTGCTCTGCAGTAGTTATTTCCTCTATTTTATCTTCCCAGTCACTTATCCGTTCTTCTGCCTCAGTTATTCTGCTATTGATCCCTTCTAGAGAATTTTCAATTTCATTTATTGTGTTATTCATCACTGTTTGTTGCTCTTTAGTTCTTCTACGTCCTTATTAAATGTTTCTTGTATTTTCTCCATTCTATTTCCAAGATTTTGGGTGATCTTTACTATCATTACTCTGAATTCTTTTTCAGGTAAACTGCCTGTTTCTTCTTCATTTGTTAGGTCTGGTGGGTTTTTGCCTTACTCCATCATCTGCTGTGTGGTTCTCTATCTTCTCATTTTGCCTAACTTACTGTGTTTGGGTCTCCTTTTCACATGCTGCAGGTTCGTAGTTTCCATTGTTTTTGATGTCTGACCCCAGTGGCTAAGGTTGGGTAAGTGGGTTGTGTAGGCTTCCTGGTGGAGGGGTCTAGTGCCTGTGTTCTGGTGGATGAGGCTGGATCTTGTCTTTCTGGTGGGCAGATCCACTTCTAGTGGTGTATTTTGGGGTGTCTGTGGCCTTATTATGTTTTTAGGCAGCTCTGTGCTAACAGATGGGGTTGTGTTCCTGTCTTGCTAGTTGTTTAGCATAGGGTGTCTAGCACTGTAGCTTGCTGGTTATTGAGTGGAGCTGGATCTTGTTGTTGAGTTGGAGATATCTGGGAGATTTTCACCATTTGATATTACGTGGAGCTAGGAGGTCTCTTGTGCACCAGTGTCCTGAACTTGGCTCTCCCAGCTCAGTGGCACAGCTCTGATGCCTGACTGTAGCACGAAGAAGCTGTCCTCCACATAGCTCAGAATAAAAGGGAGGAAAAAAAGAAAGAAGATACAATAAAGTTAAATAAAATAAAATATAATTATTAAAATAAAAAATAATTATTAAGAAAACATTTTTTTTCAGGTAAAAAAAAAAAAAAGGACAACAGAACCCTAGGGCAAATGGTAAAAGCAAAGCTATGCAGACAAAACACACACAGAAGCATATACATACACTCACAAAAAGAGTAAAAGTGGAAATATATATATATATCATTGCTCCCAAAGTCCACCTCCTCAGTTTGGGATGATTCATTGTCTATTAAGGTATTCCACAGATGCAGGGTACATCAAGTTGATTGTGGAGATTTAATCTGATGCTCCTAAGGCTTCTGGGAGAGATTTTCCTTTCTCTTCTTTGTTCGCACAGCTCCCAGGTTTCAGCTTGGATTTGGACCTGCCCCTGCGTGTAGGTCTACTGAGGGTGTCTGTTCCTTTTGGGAGGTCTGAGGTCTTCTGCCAGCATTCAGTAGGCATTCTGTAGGAGTTGTTCCACATGTAGATGTATTTCTGATGTATTTGTGGGGACGAAGGTGATCTCCGCATCACACTTTTCCGCCATCTTGAAGCTCCTCCCCCAGAGTATCCTTTTATTCTTTTTTCCTTTGTGCACAGTCTAGTTTTACTTGCTCATAGGGTGCTGCGTGCAAAGGCTTTCACCCAGCCTTTCAGACCAGATTTCTTTATGTAATGTGGCTGTGCCAGCACCTCACACCATGAGCAGTGCCACGCGAGACACCTCAATTCAAGATCTCTAATTCTTAAATGATTTTTATACAGCTTGTTTCTAAGACCTGCTGGGTTTAAACATTGGTTCATGGACTCAGAGTATAACCTTCAGAATCCTCTAGAACAAAGATAATCAGATGCCAGACCTCCTGGAGGATACTGGATCAGTGTGTGAGATCCAAATTCTCCACAGATTAACTTCAAATGAAAAGTAATATACATTTTGTTCTTAGTTTAAATATTTTATGAGCTGCTGATATATAGAATTATTGTTGTTAATGGTATGGATACTTGAATAACTTTGTAATATCTCTAAACTTTAGTTCCTTCATTTCCAAAATTCTACATTATGGGGTTGTTGGATGACTAAATTAAAAAGAATGTGGATGGATCAATTAGTTGCCTGACACATCAATAAATATTACTGATACTGATGTTCATCTTGATGATGATGATGATGATGATGATGACATAAAGCCAAATTCAAAGCTCTGTTACTCATGTTAGGTCTTCATATAAACACACCATGCTCTAGCTTCAGATATTCAGCTTCCCAGATATCTCCAACTGAATGATTCATAGGTACCTGAAATACAAATTGATCTCAGACAACTTATAAACTTCTAGCCCCCCTTCCAAACCTTTTCACAAATATCAACAGATATCAACCCACCCATCATCTACCCCTTCCTAAATCCGTGCCCTTAAGTGCATTCTTATCTTGGTGCTAGGCATCCTCACAATGCCATGAATCTTCTCTCCTACTCAGAAACATGGTATCTTCCTAGGACTCTCCCTGGCCTTTCTTCCCATTCCCCCAACTCTCCCATATCATCTAGTCACTAAGCTCTGCCCAATCTACTTGCAAATGAAAACAATGACTACTTCCTGGGTACTTTTTCCTGATATGACATGCTATTTTAGCTCCTTATCACACTTAATCTGTTCAATAGCTCTTCTGTTTACAGATGGAGAAGTAGTGGGTCACAGAGACTGCTCCTTCCACTAAGCCACATTGCCCCTTGTAAAACTTTTTTGCTATCCTCCCCCTTTCTCCATTCCTACTTCCCCTGGCTTACTTGGACCTTTTCTTCTCCCTCTTGGTCTTCTACGAGAGACTCCTTGTGAGTGTCCTGTAGTCTTGCCTCCCTGTAATTCATGCTCCATAGTGTTGCCAGGACAATGGCTCTAACATGTACATGATTATGTTACTCTGCTGCTCAATATTTTTTAGGGGCTTCTCAGCAGCTACAGAATAAAATCTGAAGCATTTTCATGACGCACAAAGCCCTTTATGATTTGGCTACTTCCTACCTGACTAACCTTATTTCTTATCACTTTATATCCATCAGCCCCCATCCAAAATCTACTCTGCAGTAGATCTTGACTACTTTGGTTTCCCTAGATAAACCATATATTTTTAGGCTTCCAAAGTTTGCTTATGCTTTTACCACTTTCTAAAATGTCTGACCTCCCCACTGCTCTCTGCTCAGTATCAAGTTATCTCCTCTGTGGGGGTTCTCAGTCCTGGCTCTATGTTAGGATCATCCAATATTCTTTTTAAGGCACTTTAAAAATGCCTATGCCAAAAGAATGTGATATAATTGTCTAAGGTAGGGTCTGATATTTTCATTTGTTTTGAACTCCCAAGGTGTTCTAATGTGCTCAGATGTTCCTTCTTCCTAACGTTTCCCTTCATGTGCTGTGATTGCCTTTACCATAACATTGATCACTTTTTGTTATAATTTATTTCGAAGTCTAATTTCCCAACTAGAACATGAATTTCCAGAAGGGTTGGGACTATGTTATTCATCTTTGTGTTCTCGGTACTTACACAACAAATAGTTGTGGTATTAATGGTTCTGTTGTTGTGTTGTTTTGTTTTTGTTTTTTGGTGTATTTATTGTGTCAAGTGCAGGCAATATCTATAAAACTTACATTTGTGCACCAAATGAGTGTCTTTTTTTCTCTGATTTGGTACCTTTCAACTTAGGAACAATTGAACTTATGTGAGATTCTAGAAATGATTGTTATTTAGAACAATTTTTGTTGTTACAGTAACAGAAAAATAAATCTTAAGAAAATGAAAAGGAGTAATTAAATGTGTGATCCTGATGAAAATTTGATTGAAAATTATATATATTTTTGTGAAGAAACTCACCCAGAGCTCATCATTGTCCTCTCATCTTTTTAATGTTTACCACTGAGATAATTGTCCCTTGTGGAAGCCTCTGCATTCTAGGTATTATAAGGGCTAAACCAGAAACACATTATTTATTCATTTATTCTTTTATGCTTTAATTCAACATTTATGATTATGTCTAAGAATTATGCTTCATAGTGGAGTTTCTGGAATGAAGAGTTCATAGTTTACTTCTAATGCTTTCATTCTAAACTGAAATAAAAAATGTTTAAAAAACAGCTCGTCATTGACTATGTTGATTGCAGCACCATTCTTAGACTTTGTCAACTAATATTTACATTTTAATCCATTTAATAGCACACTAAGTAATATGCCATCTTCAATGAAAATTGTGAACTCTGGATGTTTTAGTATGTAAAATGCAAATTTCAAAGAGCAAAATTTTGTATTTATTTTCTGTACTTGCTAATTTTTTGGAAGTAGTTAGTTTTGTACAGAGGCATTTTTTTTCTTTTTTTTCCCCTAACTCAGCTGTACCTCAGGTAAGAAATGTTCAAATGCGTCTGGTAGAGCCTTGTAAAGTTTGAACAAATAAAATCTTAGTGATTAGAAGAAAATATCCTATGTGCTATTATAAAAAGTGTCCTGAAAAAAAATAAATAAAAATTGTCCTGTAATTAGAAATAATAATTTATCAATAAAGAAACTTTGCAAAGAGACAGCAGGACAAAACCCATACGAATTACAAGCTAACTCTTTGGCTTTTCAGTTATACCATGATACTTGGGTATTAAGATGATGCTATTTAAGAAGGAGGGTGATCAAAGAGCAATGTTCTTATAGGCTGAGATGTCAGTGATACTGATTATATATTTTAAAATATTTATTAAAACTGTCATCCCAAGAAGTTTTTGATGATGTTAATTTTTATTTCTATAATGTTGAAATGTAATAAAGGTAATAAAAAATTTAGGCCAACTAGACTTAAAATTTATATTGACTCCAATCATATTCTCTACCATCTCCTTTCTTAACTTAGTCTTTTAATTTTATTTTCTTAATATCATTTACTTTTGCATGTAATTTTTCATTGCTGACCACAGCAAAAGAACACATGCATAATTTTAAGAACCATCTCAAATCTCATCTCATATATGAAACTTCCCCAACTCCCCAATGTAAATTGAGTTAGTTGTTTCCTCCTCAACTCTCCTTCACTACTCAATTCATTATTTATTCTAGAAACTATTGTTTATGATATAATTATTCGTTTAGGTTCATGTCTGTGTCTCTTAGAACATAAACTATTTGAAGGTGGATTATTCATCTTTACACACCCAGAATCTGGGATAGTGTCAGAGGCAAGGTAGTTGACTCAAATCAAAATAATTATTACATGTAAATATTCTGCAACACCCACCAAAAGAAAACACACAAAAAAAGATACAAGATGTTGTTTTTAGCTTGTTTTTTTCTAAGGCCTTGAGCTCTGTAGTTTATCCAGGAGAAGCAATCTAATTTTTAGTGGAAACATAAAGTGGCCCTGACACTAAAATCACAAGATATACTAGATTGACAACTATGGTACAGGTTTAATATGTTTAGGCTATGTTGTTAAACTGACTTTATACACTCTTCCTCAGGAAAGTTAGTCAAATCTGGGACTATTACTTCTCAGCTCACACTGTCTACCAAACTGCAGTAACTAGAGTGGCCTTTATGTCCCTGGATGGTGCAGAGTGTAGCCATGGCATAGCACTGGTTTCCTAATTTATTTTTTGCCATGTAAAATGGGGGTTAAGTCAGGTGGAGGACTTCAGAATTCAGTTTAGTTGACAAAAGTGTTGTGTCAGGCAGTCAAATGATCCCTAATCCCTGAATTGGATAGTTAATTCATAAGTCATTACTGTCCCTTACTATATTCCAAGGTCTGTAAAAGATGTTGGATGAAGGTGAACATATTTTCTTCTTCCTTTTCTTTACATTTTCACTCTTTTGTTAGTAGTTTCTTGAATATTCCTCCTGGGTCTTGCCTCAGCTCAATTCCTTCTCTTGAACTGGCTATAATAAAATAGTGCCATTTTCATTCATATTCATTTTTCTGTCTTTGAAAATTAAGACAATCAAACTGACACACTGGAAAGTCACTGTTTCCCTTAGAATTTAGAAAATAATTGTATTATTTAGGCATGTGAGGTTCTTGTGTTTAAATATTCAAAAATTATTTTATTCACAAGCCCATTGCTCTTCTCAGCAAGACTGCTTTCTGGTGGTCTCCTATCCCATTCCTTCCAAATTTTGTCACCAAACTCATTAGTGAGCACAGTTCTCTGTAGTGGTTACTCAATACATACTTGTGTGAACATCTTCAAAACTTTCTTATTGGTTGAGTACAAGTAAAGGTGGTAGGGTGTAGGTTGATATTTACAAATGTCCAGATAGAAAATTCCTTGGAGGCAGGGAGGGATTCTCCCTAAACCAGGCTTAGGCACCTTTGACATCAAGGCTAAAGCTTTAAAGATAATCAAAGACTTGAGAGTACACAGCTACCATTCTCTTCAGAAGAGTCCCACTGAGGAAGGAAAGGGAGAAATCCTGCATCTATAGTCATCTTGAGTGGAGGAAACCCTTGTGATCAGAGGTGTTTAGGACTCCAAGTTGCCCTTAAGGATGGCTGACCAATAAAATATTTCAGAAAGGCGGCCCATCAGAATGAGAACTGCTGTGCCCAGGATGCATTAACGATAGAACTTGGGGTGCATAAAACATAGCATGCAGAGGGAGCTGCTGTCAGACACATGTGTCTGCATCTGATACATGGTGCACATAAGTTATGGTTTGTGGCCAGTTAAATTGAGTGTTTTTCAAACCTTGCTGACTTTCAAACCGTACTGACTCTCTGTCTCTGAATTCAAATTTTTAAATTTCAGGATTTGTGCTCTGAAGACTTATGTGGCTTGGATTTGGTCTTACTCTAATAGCTAGTCAATTTCTCCTTTCCTTTCTATTTGTAGTCTTCTCATAGTTAACAGTAGACTCTTGAAAAAATAGCGACCATAATTTACTATCCTTTGCTAACAGCTTCCTGCACTGACTCTGGGCTTGCCCATGTGACTTATTGATCAATGGGACATTAGCAAATTTGAAGAAAGCATATGTTGAAAGTGCTGGCACATTGGGGCTTGCCCTCTTCCTGTTCTTGGAACTCTGCTTCTATGTGTGGCAACCATGCCCCAGTTAAGTGCCAGACATGTAAAAGGCCAACCTTAGTAAGACACCACGAGACACTTTGCCAGTTGAATGCAATGTTTGAGAGAACTCAGTAGGGATCAGCTTATTTTCAGTGTTTCATAGATTGTCAGCCCAGACCAAAGAACTGTTGAGTGACCCACAAATTGGTGAACTAAAGGAGGGTTTGTTTTAAGTGACTACAATTTGGGGTGATTTTTTTCGTAGCAAAAAAACTGATAGGGAAAATGATATAGGTATCACTTGGGGTGTTTCCATAACAACAAAACAAAACAAAACATGACAGTAGCTTTGGAACAATTCAGTGGGCAGAAGCTATAAGACATTTTGTGAAGTCTGGGAAATTGGCAAGCAAACTGTTAGTGGAGGATGGAAGATTGTGACACCAGATATGAAATACTATAAAACAACTTGTAAAACTATTGTCTGCAGTAATTTGGAAGACCTTGGCAAGATAATTTTCAAGAAGACTGTTTAAAATATCATTGGCTTTTTTTAGTTGTCTATGATAAGTTACAGGAAAAGAGAGATGAGCTAAAGAAAGAACTAATCAGTTTGCAGGCAGAATTTATATAGAATAGAGAGAAGCCAGGATGTGCTGGATTGCCTGTTTCTCATTTGCAGTCTCTCTAGCGAGTAAAAGCGTCTCAAAGTAAATTAAAACCTGAGGGTGTATTTAAAATTCAGGACATTCCCAGTAAAGCATGGCCTCTGTATCAAGATCATATCAAAGGTATGGCTCTAACACCCTTTGTTAGGAGTTAAGAAAAATGTAAGGTGTTGTCTAGTGGTCTCTCTCAGCTAGACAAAAGGGCTTCAAAGATTCTAAACAGCATTGGCTCATAGCAGCTTAACAAGCTGCCTAAAGTAGAGAGGGGTCTGTCTTAAAAAGAATTGTGGGTATAACTTCTGTCAACAGAGGCATGGAAAGCACACACATTTTTGAAGGAAGTTGTATCAGCAAAAGGGCTGCTAACTTTGACTAAAAGAAAAAGAGGTCTCTGGACTCCAAGTTTCTATTGGAATACAGACTTAGAAAGCTACTCAACTACCAACTTGGGCCATTTATTTTTTATGGAAAAAGGAGGATATTCCATTTATTTTTTATGGGAAAAGGAGGATAATCAGAGGGAGGAGCTGAAAGCCCACAGGGTGAGGCTAAGAATCACTGAGAAGAGACTGCTCGCAAAATGGCTGCTGAAATTCCTGTTCCACCACCCAGAGCCTCTTGGTGGTATCCTCCCACACTGCCTTGGGGCTTGTCATGTGACTTACTTTGGTGACTGAGACCTTAGCAAACTTGACCACAGTAGAGGCTTAAAAGTGCCTGGGCTTTGGGGCTTGTCCTTTTCCTGATCTTGGTTCTCTGCTTCCTCCATGTAAGGGAGTTGGGGCAGCCTATTCAATGAGTGAAACTTGGCCCAATGACCCATCACCCTGCCTGCCCCAGCCAACCACTAGACATCTGAGTGAGGCTCTCTTAGAACACTGACTTATGGTCAGCGTCCTAACTTCTGAAGAGGTGAGCTAGAACGAACCAAGCAATCCACAGAGTTGTGAGCTAATAAATGGTTATGGCTTGAACCACTAAATTTTGGGGTAGATTGTTATACAGAATAAGCTAAGTGATGCACACTTTGTCTAAAGAATTTATCATATTTTGTTTCAATTATCTGCTCAGAGGTCTGTATCTATTACTGTACTATCATCACCATGCTGTAATAGATCATATCTTAGTTACTTCTTTATCCCTATAACTGGTATTGTGTCTGGGAGATCATAAGGAAGGGAAATATGATTGCCCTTGAAAAACAGAAAACTGATTATGTCATTTCTTTAATTAAAATGCTAAGCTCTTTGAGCATACATAGGAGGTATTCAATAAATATTTTTTAAACATAAGGTTTTTGTTTTGTTTTGTTTTTGCGGTACACGGGCCTCTCCCGTTGCAGACATGCAGGCTCAGTGGCCATGGCTCACGGACCCCGCCGCTCCACAGCACGTGGGATCCTCCCAGACCGGGGCACGAACCCGTGTCCCCTGCATCGGCAGGCGGACTCTCAACCACTGCGCCACCAAGGAAGCCCTAAACATAAGTTTTTAACATGCTTTTTTTGTTGACAAAATTAATAATTCTCCTTCATTTCTATCTTCCTCAACTCTAAAATGGTTATTGAATTCACACATTAACTCATGAAAAATGTGTTAACACAATATATTTCTGACATATGGTGTGCTAACATTCTAACAAGGGAACCAGGATTTAAAACAAACTCAAATACATATGCAGAAGCAAATATTACCAATGCAATAAGGAGCATGTATACTCAGAACACTGACCAGCACACGGAACACATCTAACCCAGGAGGGAGCATAAGAAAAGACTTCAGCAGTACTCAGTGTTGCATTACAAGGTTCTAATTGTTGTGAAGCAAAGGCTAGAGGAAAAGTGGTCCCAGAAAAAGAGGCAGCCTGAATAGTTTCAGAGTGACAGGAAACTGCAAGGCACATGAGTGTATAAGGTATTTGGTGTGGTTGGACTGTGGAGGGTGAGAGAGATGAGGCAAGGACAGGTTATGGCAAACTCTGCTCCTGTCACCAAGGATCTTGGGAATATTCCAGCAGGGGCTTACTTGGAAGGTAACAAGCAGGGCTGAACCATGATAAAATGTTTATATTCAACCAAGCCATCCCAAAGTAGTAAAATATGGCTGTGATCATATTGTTTTCCATCTATCCAGATATAAATGCTAGAATATATGGGGGGAGTATTATAGGTTTTGTTGCCTTTTCTGAATGTGAAACAAAGACTAAAACTTTATATACATGCACATCAATTGTTCATCATCCAAGTATTGTTCATCATCCAAGTATTGTTCATCATGGAATCTAAGTTCCCTGGGAGAAAGAAAGGTAATTCTGTTGATGAATTACCCTTGTCGAATGTTTAATGCTATGGTATGCACCCAGCCACTTCTCAATTCAAATTAACTGATGCTCATGAAGTAAATGTTCAGTAAATTTATATTTTAAAATCTAGATGTTTTTCTGCTGACTCTCCAGGCATGGAAGGTGTTTAGACAGCATAGATTTTTAGAAGTTCAGTTGTGATAGAAAATTCTTCTTCAATTTTAAACTGCATTTAAAGGGAACATAATCTATGACTCTCTTAAATGTTATTTCCAGAACTCACACTGGAGGGAATCTTTTGTACTTTGGCTTTCCAGTGTGATTATCTTGTTTAAACACAGTCTTCACTCTCTTCCACTTTGTATTTCTTTTTCTCCTTAAAAATTCAATCTTAAATGTGCTGAGTGAAATCAATAGTTTAATAAAACTTAGAGGTTAGATGGGATGGTGGAAGGTCTCTATTGCTGTAGTTAGATAAAGACAGCATTCGCCTCTCATGTATGACTAAGGACCACACTCCACACAGAGAGAACTGATTTCAAAGGGGGCTGCAAACTTTATCCCTATGAATGGGAATCCCTAAGCCATTGATAAGGTTTGGAATAGATACCCCTGATAAACAGACCCTCAGATGTCACTTCTCCTTTACAAAGAATGCTTTTTCCCCCTCTCCTTCAATTTAATAAAGGTAAGTTTACATATGCCAAATCACATTTTCTGAAGTATTGCTATACATTGCCAGATAACAGAGTATAAAACTGACATTTCTCAGGTAAATGTCACCATCTTGGATTCAGCCTTATACTTACCAACTGCCAATGCATATGCCTCCAATATTCAGGAATCTACAGAAGGAAAAGGTAAAAAAATTTTCAGATAACCAGGAAGAAAATATTTGTATTACCAGAGATGGTACCTGTTAGCCAAAGTGTAAAGCCCCGGTGAGATAAGAATAGAAACTACAGACAAACGGTCAGAAGTTGTGGGTCTGACTCTTAGAGTTAGGCTGAAGGAAATTTAATTTTCCTTGATTTAGTGTATTGGGGTAAAATAAGCAGGAAATGCTTTTACATCCTGCAACCGCTATTATACCTACTATACTCAGTAGTGCCAGAATACATACGTGAAGAAACACATTAGGTCGGTATTGTTGACAGAGTTCAGATCTATATGTTTACTAATTGTTTTGCATAGTTCTACCAATTTTTGATAAGGCTATGAAAATCTACAATCATTAATATAAATGTACCTATTTTTCTCTTTAATTTCTGTCCATTTTTGCTTTGTGAACTTTGAATTTCTATTAACTACATACTCCTTTATAACTATATCTTTCTTATAAATTAACTCATTATTATTATGAATTATTTATTTTTTCTCTGATAATAATCTGTCTTGATATTTTTCACTTTATCTGATTTTAATACACACACTCTAACCTCCTTCAACTTACTTCACTTATTTCCAGTATATCTCTGCATTTACCTAGAGCAGCCACGTGCTGGAGATTAAAAAATGTTGCTTTTATTGGAAAATATCTTTCTTCCGTCTTTAGTTTTGAAGGTTATTTTAACAAGGGTGTAGAATTGTGGGTTGATAGCTTTTCTTTCAGCACTTTAAAGATATTGACCCACTCTCTTTTGGTCTCTACTGTTTTTCATAAGAATTCTATAACCATTTGAATAATTGTCCCTCTATATTTAATATATGATTTTTCTCTGATGGCTTTCATGGTTTTCTCTTTATCATTGCTTTTCAAAAGTTTGTCATATAACTAGCATGGTATTCTTTGTATTTCTATCTGACATTTACTGAATTTTTTGAGTATGTAAATTCATATCATTTACCAAATTTGGAAAAAACTTGACTATTATTTCTTCAAAATATTTTCTGCCTTGTTCTTTCTCCCCTCTCCTTGGGCAACTCCAATTGCACCTATGTTAGACATTCTGATATTGTCCCACCAGTTACTGAGGGTTTTTTTATTTGTAAAATATTTTTCTTTAACTTTCTCAGATTTCTATTGATAGATCTTCAGGTCTTTCCTCTGTCATCTCCATTCTGCCATTAAATTCATTCTTTGAATATTTTATTTTTGATATTGTATTTGTCAGTTCTAGAAATTTGATTAATTTCATCTTTTTGTTTTCTACTTTTCTGTTTATATTTCCAACTTCTAGTTCTTTGTAAATGTAAGGTATTTTATATCCTTGGGCATGGTTATAATAACTGTCTTTAACTCCCAGTCTCCTCAATCTAACATCTGCATCATCTCCAATTATTGTCAGTTGATTGTTTTTTCCTTGAGAATGAGTCATGTTTTCCTACTTCTTTATATGTGGATGAACTTGAACTTGTGTATTATGAAGACTTGGATTCTGTCATACCCCTCCAAAAGAGTGTAGTTTGATCGTTTGTTTGTACAGACAATTAACTTGGTTTGTTTCAAATGGCAAACTCTCTCTTGAGCAGCTGCATACGTTTCAGTTCAGTTCTTTTAGCCTTAGCTGTAATGATTGGAGACTGACACACACAAGCATGGTTTAAATGTCAGCCAGGGATTTAGGCATAGTTTATATACAGAATTTGGGACTCCTTCACTCTGCCTGTCTTCTATCTGGGATTTGCCTCTTATTTTCCAGCAGTTATAGTCACCCCAGACCTTTGTCTTCTGGTTCTTCAACTCAGAGATATAATGGGTTTTCTATTCCATTTTTAACATCCTTCCTGGCATAGATATTGAAGGTACTGTAGAGTAAAAGCCCTAAAAAAAAAAGGAAAAACAAAGAAAATCTACCCAGTTCTTCTCCCTCTGTCCAAATGGTAATTCCCCTACAAAATTTGCTGCCACCTTCTTCTTCTTCCTTCCCCTTCTCCTTGTTTTCCTCCTTCTTCTTTGCTCTCCAAAGAACTTCTGTAATTGTTGTTATAATCATTCCAGCATGTATAGGTCTTGTCTTAGGAGGGTGAGTCTACTTGGCTGGAAGTGGAATGCATATGATTGATATTTGGGTATAAATTACATTTTCCTTAGAGAGAAAAGGGAAGTCTGTCCCTAGAACAAATGTTTTAGGAAAAATTTCACCATTACCTGAACTTCTTGGCAGATATTTTTGGCCAGATACTGTAGTAAACATATCATTTCCATGTTCCTATAGTCACCATTATGGATACTATTGAAAAATTATGGTACTTTGGCTGAGCTGTCACTTCAGACAAAGAGAACAATAAGGCTTTGCTATATTGTGTGAAGTGCTTCTGTAGGAAGAATGAGGTTTTCAAAAAATCCAGACAGAAATCTGAAGATACCTGGATACACCTGGAAGAATTACCATGTCAAAGATCACTTAACTAGTACTCACCAAATATTTATGAATTCCCTACACTTCTCAGCCCCCCTTGCAGTTACGTTGAGTTCATATAACCAGTTCTGGATAATAAAATGGAAGTGCAATGATACAAATCTCTTCTGGCCGAGGCATTTCAGAGTTAGTGAGCTGCATCTACCTCTCTCTCTCACTGCTGTGGAGACCTCAGAGACCCCATATTCTACCTGGCATAGAGTAGAAGGGCTGTCTAGCCTGTGACGGACTTTGCAAGAGCAAGAATTAAGCCTTTACTTTAATAAACAACTGAGATTTTAGTGTGTTTTTATTGTGCCAGCTATTTTTAATTTCTGAACATACTATTCTGCAGTTTAAATTTCTATATCAATTATAATTATCAACTTTTCATTAAAATAGTCCTTGGAAAATTTACTGAAAGTTTAATTTTTCTTTAAGTTTAAAATTTTATTTATTTATTATTAATTAATTTATTTATTTATGGTTGCATTGGGTCTTTTTTGCTGCACGCCAGCTTTCTATAGTTGCGACCAGTGGGGACCACTCTTTGTTGCGGTGTGCGGGCTTCTCACTGTGGTGGCTTCTCTTTCTGCAGAGCACAGGCTCTAGGTGCCTGGGCTTCAGTAGTTGTGGCACGGGGGCTCAATAGTTGTGGCACACAGGCTTAGTTGCTCTGCAGCATGTGGGATCTTCCCAGACCAGGGATTGAACCGGTGTCCCCTGCATTGGCAGGTGAACTCTTAACCACTGTGCCACCAGGGAAGTCCTAATTTATTTTTATTTATTTATTTATTTATTTGCCATACGCAGGCCTCTCACTGTTGTGGCCTCTCCTGTTGCGGAGCACAGGATCCAGACGCACAGGCCCAGCGGCCATGTCTCACGGGCCCAGCCGCTCCACGGCATGTGGGATCTTCCCGGACTGGGGCATGAACCTGTGTCCCCTGCATCGGCAGGTGGACTCTCAACAACTGGGCCACCAGGGAAGCCCTAATTTTTCTTTTAATTGCATGATTTTTAATTTATATGTGGTAATTTTATTTTTTCTTAAGACTAGTCCATTTTTGTACTGAAAATGTGGACAAGAGAAAATATTCTTACATTTTGGACTCAAAATAGAATACATTTTCATTGGAATAAAATTGCATTCTGCTATTATATCACTGATTTATTTAACTTGGTCATAGCAGGGAATTTTTTAAAGTCCTTATGCATTAATTGGAGATATTAGATTATTAAGGGTTTGTAACTTCTGAAGCTCTGTTGTAAAAGTGTATGTACATTCTACCTTGATACCTTCATTCACCAAGTCATTCAGGGTCATGGGATAACTGGAAGAGAGCCTTACTTTCAAATTGTTGCCACAACAATGTAAAATTTGTGCTACTACAAGCACAACTTTTGGAAAGTTTGGGTCAAAACATAAATTTGACCAAAGTGTTACATTGTGACCTAGGCTTATATAATTTAGGCAAAATCATTCACTTGTTTCACTCCTTGTTTGGTTTCATTTGTCACTTATCTCCAAAACGCTGGGGTTTTACCAGTGGAGGAGTCCTACCACTGCTGTTGTTGCCATTGGTTTGTAGATATTTATCCTCAGAAATCACTCTTTTCATGGCTTTTCACATTCTATGGCATATGATCCTGCTAAAGAGCACTGAAAAATTACTGGATGGGTCCAGGACTTATTGACATCTTAAACTCAAAGAAATTTCTAGATTCTCTCTTAAATGAAGCTCAAAATTAAATACATATATACAATAAGAAAAATATCTACAGAACATTTCAAATGTGACAAGGCCAATATCAAAATTTTCAACCTTCTCTTTGCACATATTTTCTAAGTACCGTTCATCCAGTTTCAAATCCAGTCAGCCTTGAGGTTCTCCCCTACCCCACATACCCAATCACTTTCCTATCAATTTCACCTTAAAGGATCTCTCAAGTATGTAGCATTCTCTCAACTCCACTTGGAATCTTCCATTTCAAACTACCAGTATTACTTTCCAGAGCTATTGTCAAAACCTCCTGGCCCTGACAGCCTCCCTTGCCTCACTCAAATTCTTACATAGGAATTCTATTGCCAGAATGATGGCTTTAAAGTGCAATCCCAATCATGTCATCTTTTTGCGTAAAACCATATTTTAATGTTTCTTTGCTTTTATGAAGAAGAACAAGCCTCATAATACAGCACACAGGCTATTAATAACCTGGCCCTCCACAAGGACTCTGGTGTTATTCACCCCACTTTCCCCTCTCTGTGCTCAGCCATGATCTCCTTCCAGGCCTGCTGATGCCATTCCTTTGGCCCTGGACATTCTTCTTCAAGAAAATATCCATTCATCCTTCATGCTGTGCTCAAACGAAACTTCCTAACATGTCAAAATATTATATCTCCTCTCACTCTTCCACACATTTTTCTTCATAGCACTAAATAAAGATTGCATTTATATATTTATTTCTGTGATTTTTAAAACTTATCTCTCTTTTAGTAGATGGTAACCCCCACAGAGAATGGACTTCACCTATTTAAGCTTCCAATTTCATCCTGCAACTTAGCACCCTCCTAGTACTTAAGTGGAGCCCAAGCATCATATAACTCATGAATATATAAATAAATAAGTAAATGAACAAATAGGACAGCTTATCTGGCTAGACCTACTGAATAGAAAATGAAATTCAGGAATAATAGAGTGATGTAGTGTTGCTTAAACCTAGAGATCAATGGTAAGAAATACTAATTAGAGCAACTTCAATTACAGATCTGCCAGTATAAGTAGGAATTCCACAATGAACCTTTTCTTATTAAATTTCCATTTAAGCATTCATATGGGGTTTTTTCATATTATGACTGTCTCTGCTTTCAAAATATTCTGTTTATTTTTATTATATTTCTAGTTCACTTGTACATGGAGGTAGCAGCATTTCTAGTACAAAAGAAGAGTTAGAATGATTAACTATCATTTCTGGTAATTCATATTTTGAAAAGTGGCCTAAGATTAGACAGGTATGACCTTTACAACGCGTGCCATTTATATAAAATAATCAACCATAATTTACATATTCACCCTATTCCCAAATACTACCTTTCCTGCTTTCTTTTTTTTTTTTTTTCTTTTTTTTTTTTTGCGATACGCGGGCCTCTCACTGTTGTGGCCTCTCCCGTTGTGGAGCACAGGCTCCGGACGTGCAGGCTCAGTGGCCATGGCTCATGGGCCCAGCCGCTCCGCAGCATGTGGGATCTTCCCGGACTGGGGCATGAACCCATGTCCCCTGCATTGGCAGGCGGACTCTCAACCACTGTGCCACCAGGGAAGCCCCCTGCTTTCTTTATGAGAACAATTTATGAGAACTTTCTTTATGAGAACCACTATTTTCAAAGTCAAATCTAGCATGCATCACATGTTTGACAAATTCACACCTGGAACAGTAGCCAACATATCTCTTTTAAATTTTTTTAAAAAGTTAAAAAGGTGTGTCTAATTTTGAAAAGAAACCCAAATCCAGGAAACTTTCACAAAAAACAGAATTTCTATGATTGTTGCTGCTGTGTTTTTACTTTCTATTCTCAGAGCCTCCATTCTCCTTTTGGTTATGTTTGCCAGATTTGGAATCCCACTGTTTGGTTCTATAAATAAAATGCTGTGTTTATGGAAAAGATTTTCAGATGCTGGGTAAACAAGTTGTCTAAAGGTCAACAGGCCTGAGAACTTATGTCTTAGAAGCCTTATGATGTCCCTCAGGCCACTGACTTGGAAGTGCCCAGGACTACTGCCACTTTCCTGTTCTGAGAGCTTGATTCCATTAGGAGTATGAAGCACTGAATTGATAGTAGAGATGCATGGCTTCCAATGCTGCCTGTGACCTGGAAGACATTAACACCACATTTTGGTGACTCAATGGAGATGAAATAAGTGCCTTTTTCTACATAATGTTTTAATACTTTTGCTTACACTGAGCAATTTGGTAATACTTATCAGAATTTAACAACCAAATACCCTTTATTTCCATATCTAAGAATACAGCCTATAGATATATTTTCATATACACATAAGAACCTATGGTTAACGGTTTACATTATAACATTATTAATAGAAGAAAAAAATACTCACCTAAACAAGAAAAAGAAACTGGTTTAAAAATTATGTTATATTCATTTAACTGAGTACTAAGTAATGGTTTAAAAGGAACATGCCATCTTTAGGGAGTGCCATTTCTCCACTTCTCTTAGAGTGTTCTGTAAATATGGACTTTTTCCTGTGAGCAATTGTGGGATGAGACACAGTGTCAGAGACCAGCATTGATTTGTGATTCTCAGTTGGGTGACACTGGTCTACCAATGAGGTGTGTTTTAGTGGTTCAGTCTCCACTCAGACAATATAGACTTTAAAATAAAGACTGTAACAAGAGACAAAGAAGGACATTACATAATGATAAAGGGATAAATCCAACAAGAAGTTATAACAATTGTGTTACATATGCACCCAATATAAGAGCACCTAAATATATAAAATGAATATTAACAGACAAAAGGAGAAATTGACAGTAACATAATAATAGTAGGGGACTTTAATAACACACTTACATCAATGAACAGATCATCTGGAAACAAAATCAATAAGGAAACCCTGGCCTTATAGGATCCTTTAAAGCAGATGAAATTGTATATATAATGTTTAATATATATATATAAAATTTCATCCAAAAGCAGCAGAATTCATATTATTTTCAAGTGCACATGGAACATTCTTCAGGATGGATCATATACTAGGTCACAAAACAAGCCTCAATAAAATTAAGAAGATTGAAAACATATCAAGCATTTTTTCCAACCATGATGCTGTGAGACTGAAATTCAACTACAAGAAAAAAATTGCAAAAACACAAACTTGTGGAGTCTAAATAACATGCTACTAAAGAACAAATGGGCAACTAAAGAAATCAAAGAGGAAATTAAAAAATACATTGAGATGAATGAAAATGGAAACACAATGATCCAAAATCTATGGGACACAGCAAAAGCAGTTCTAAGTGGAAAGTTTATAGCTATACAAGCCTACTTCAGGAAACAAGAAAAATCTCAAATAAACAACCTAGCCTTACATCTAAAAGAACTAGAAAAAGAAGAACAAACAAAACCCAAAGTTAGTGGAAGGACAGAAATAATAAAGATTATAGCAGAAATAAATGAAATAGAGACAAAAACAACAGGAAAGATGAATAAAACCAAGAGCTGGTTTTTTGAAAAGATAAACAAAATTGATAAAACTTTAATCAGAGTTATCAAGAAAAGAAAAAAGTTAAGGGTCCAAATAAATAAAATCAGAAATGAAAGAGGAAAAGTTACAATTGACACTCAGAAATACAAAAGATCATAAGAGATTGCTATGAACAATTAATTGTCAATAAAATGGACAAACTAGAAGAAATGGATAAGTTCCAAGTAATATACTCTCCCAAGATTGAGTCAGGAAGAAATAGAAAATATGAACAGACTGATTACAAGTAATGAAATTGAATTAGTAATTTAAAAAATGCCCAATTAACAGAAGTCCAGGACCAGATGACATCACAGGTGAATTCTACAAAAAATTAAAGAATAATTAACACCTATCTGTCTCAAACTATTCCAAAATAATTGTAGAGGAAGGAATACTTTTGAACTCATTCTACAGGTTGGCATCACCCTGATTCCAAAACCAGACAAAGACCCCACCCCCCAAAAAAAGAATCTTATAGGCCAATATCACTAATGAACATAGATGCAAAAATCCTCAACAAGATATTAGCAAACTGAATTCAACAATACATTAAAAGGCTCATACACCATGATCAAATGGGATTTATCCCAGAGATGCAAGGATGGTTTAATAGCCACAACTCAATCTGTGTGATACACCATATTTACAAATTAAAGAATAAATATGTATGATCATCTTGTAGATGCATAAAAACTTTGGACAAAATTCAACATACATTTATAATAAAAAGTCTCAAAAGCATGGGTCACAGAGGGAACATACTCCAATATAATAAATACCATATATGACATTTATCTAAAGCCAACATCATACTCCACAGTGAAAAGCTGAAACCATTTCCTCTAAGATCAGGAACAACACAAAGATGCCCACTTTCACCATTTTTATTCAATATAGTATTAGAAGTCTTAGCCAGAGCAACTAGGTAAAAAAAAGAAATAAAAACATCTGAATTGGAAAGAAAGAAGTAAAACTCACTATTTGCAGATGACATGATACTATATGTAGATAATCCTAAAGACACCACCAAAAAACTACTAGAACTAATAAATGGATTCAGTAGAGTTCAAGGATATAAAATTATTATTCAGAAATCAATTGCATTTCTATACACTAATATTGAACTATCACAAAGAGAAATTTTTTTTAAAAATCTCATTTATAATTGTATCAAAAATAAAATATCTCAGAATATATCTAAGCAAGGAAGTAAAACACCTGTATTCAGAAAACTATAAGACATTGATGAAACTGAAGATGACAGAAGCAGATAGAAGGATATATAACAAATAATTCCAAATTTTGTATGGAAACACAAAAGACCCTGCTGAATAGCCCAAATAACAGTGAAAAAAAAAGAACAGAACTGGAGGTTTCACACTTCCTGCTTTCAAGCTATACTACAAAGCTACAGTAATCAAAACTGGCACAAAAACAGGCACATAAATCAATGAACCAGAATAGAGAGCCCAGAAATGAGCTCACACTTAGATAGACACTTAACCTATGACAAAGGAAGCAAGAATATATAATGCAGAAAAGACAGCCTCTTCAATAAATCTGTTGGGAAAACTGAACAGCTACATGCAGCAGAAAAAAACTAAATTAGTATCTTACAGCACATACAAAAATAAACTCAAAATGAATTAAAGACTTAAATGTAAGACCTGAAACCATAGAATGCATAGAAAAAATGAAGGCAGTACATTCTTTGTTATGAACCTTAGCAATATTGTTTTGGATGTATTTCTTCAGGGAAGGAAAACAAAAGCAAAAATAAATAACTGGGACTACATCAAACTAAAAAGCTTTTACACAGCGAAGCAAACTATGAACAAAATGAAAAAGCACTCTACTGAATGAGAGAAGATATTTGCAATGATATATCTGATAAGGGTTAATACCTAAATACATTAAGAATAATGTTTGTGATATATATTAGGGATTATATAAAATATAATATATAGCATAAGGAATATGGTTGATAATAGTGTAATAACTTTGTATAGGGACGATATTTACTAGACTAAATGTGGTGGTCATTTTCATAATCTATGACAATGTCCAGTCATTATGCAGTACATCTGAAATTAACATAATATGGTACCTCAACTATATTGCAATTAAAATATTTGTTTTTAAAGTAGCTCTGTGGATCCATAAAGAAAAAGGGATGGTCAGGCACCTTAAAGATGGTGGAGAAGTAAGAAGTGGAGATCATCTTCCTTGCCACAAATACATCAAAACTACGTTTACATGGGGAACAACACATACAGAACACCTACTGAACGCTGAAAGAAGACCTCAGACTTCCCAAAAGACAAGAAACTCCCCACGCACCTGGGTAGGACAAAAGAAAAAATGACAAACAGAGACAAAAGAATAGGGATGGGACCTGCACCACTGGGAGGGAGCTGTGAAAGAGGAAAAGATTCCGCACACTAGGAAGCCCCATCACAGGTGGAGATGGGGGCGTGGCCAGGAGGGAAGCTTCAGAGCCACAGTGGAGAGCACAGCAACAGCGGGGCAGAGGGCAAAGCAGAGAGATTATGACACAGAGGATCGGCGCTGACCAGCTCTCACCAGCCTGAGAGACTTGTCTGCTTACCCATCAGGGCGGGTGGGGGCTGGGAGCTGAGGCTTGCACTTCGGAGTTCAGATCCCAGCGAGAGGACTGGGGTTGGCTGTGTGAACACAGCCTGAAGGGGGCTAGTGTGTCACAGCTAGCAAGGAGGGAGTCTGGGGAAAAGTCTGGAACTGCCTAAGAAGCAAAAGACCATTGTTTTGGGATGCACGAGGAGAGATCATTCAGAGCACCGTCTAAATGAGCTCCAGAGAAAGGTGAGAGCCACGGCTATCAGCACAGACACCAGAGACGGACATGAAATGCTAAGGCTGCTGCTATAGCCACCAAGAAGCCTGTGTGCAAGCACAGATCACTATCCACACCTCCCCTGATGGGAGCCTGTGCATCCCGCAACTACCAGGGTCCAGTGATACAGGGACAACATCCCGGAGAGAACACACGGCATGCCTCAGGCTGTTGCAACATCAAGCAGGCCTCTGCCACTGCAGGCTTGCCCTGCATTCCGTACAACTCCCTTCCCCCAGGCTGAGTGAGCCAGAGCCCCCTAATCAGCTGCTACTTTAGTCCTGTCCTGTCTGTGTGAAGAACAGATGCCCTCAGGTAACCCACACGCAGAGGTGGGACCAAATCCAAAGCTGAACCCCAGGAGATGTGCAAACAAAGAAGAGAGGGAAATCTCTCCAAGCAGCCTCAGGATCACCAGATTATATCACCACAAACAATCTGATGTACCCTGCATCTGTGGAGTACCTGAATAGACAATGAATTATCCCAAAATTGAGGCAGTAGACTTTGGGAGCAACGATATATTTTTTTTTCCTTTTTCTCTTTTTGTGAGTGTGTATATGTATGCTTCTTTGTGTGATTGTGTCTGTATAGCTTTGCTTTACCATTTGTCCTAGGGTTCTGTCTACCCGTTTTTTTTGTTTTGTGTTGTTTTTTTAGTATAGTTTTTAGCTCTTGTCATCATTGGTGGATTTGTTTTTTGGTTTGGTTGCTCTCTTCTTTTATATTTTCCTTTTTTTATTAGTCTTTAATTTTTTAAAAAAAATTTTGATAATTATTTCTTATTTTAATAACATTCTTTTCTTTTATTATTTTCTTTCTTTATTTCTTTTTCCCTTTTCTTATGAGCCATGTGGCTAACAGGGTCTTGGTGCTCTGTCTGGGTATCAGGCCTGTGCCTCTGAGGTGGGAGAGCTGAGTTCAGCACACTGGTCCATAAGAGAACTCCTGGCTCCACATAATATCAAAAGGTAAAAGCTCTCCCAGAGATCTCCATCTCAACACAAAGACCCAGCACCATTCAATGACAAGCAAGATACAGTACTGCACACCATATGCCAAAAGACTAGCAAAACAGAAACATGACCCCACCCATTAGCAGAGAGGCTGTCTAATATCATAATAAGGTCACAGACACCCAAAAACACAACACCAGACGTGGACCTGCCCACCAGAAAGACAAGATCCAGTCTCATACACCATACCACAGGCATTAGTCCCTCCACCAGGAACCCTACACAACTGACTGAACCAACCTTACCCACTGGGGACAGACACAAAAAAACCAGGAAATACAAACTTGCAGCCTGAAAAAAGAAGATGCCAAACACAGTAAGTTAAGCAAAATGAGAAGACAGAGAAACACACAGCAGATTAAGGAGCAGGGTAAAAACCCACAGACCAAATAAATGAAGAGGAAGTATGCAGTCTACCTGGAAAAGCATTCAGAGTAATGATAGTAAAGATGAGCCAAAATCTTGGAAATAGAATGGAGAAAATACAAGAACCGTTTAACAAGGACCTAGAAGAACTAAAGAGCAAACAAACAATGATGAACAACACAATAAATGAAATTTAAAATTCTCTAGAAAGAAGCAGTAGCCAAAAAACTGAGGCAGAAAAATGGATAGATAAAATAGTGGCAATAACTACTGCAGAGAAGAATAAAGAAAAAAGGATGAAAAGAACTGAGGACAGTCTCAGAGACCTCTGCAACAATATTAAATGCACCAACGTTCGAATTATAGGGGTCCCAGAAGAAAAAGAGAAAAAGAAAGGGACTGAGAAAATATTTGAAGAGATTATAGTAGAAAACTTCCCTAATATGGGAAAGGAAATAGTTAATCAAGTGCAGGAAGCACAGAGAGTCCCATAAAGGATAAATCCAAGGAGAAAAACGCCAAGACAAATATTAATCAAACTCTCAAAAATTAAATACAAAGAAAAAGTATTAAAAGCAACAAGGGAAAAACAACAAACAACATACAAGGGAATCCCCATAGGGTTAAGAGCTGACCTTTCAGCAAAAACTCTGCAAGCCAGAAGGGAGTGGCAGGACACATTTAAAGTCATGAAAGAGAAAAACCTACAACCAAGATTATTCTAACCAGCAAGGATCTCATTCAGAATTGATGGAGAAATTAAAATCTTTACAGAGAAGCAAAAGCTAAGAAAATTCAACACCACCAAATCAGCTTTACAACACACACTAAAGGAACTTCTCTAGGCAGGAAGCACAAGAGAAGGAAAAGACCTACAATAACAAGCCCAAAACAATTAAGAAAATGGTAATAGGAACTTACATATTGATAATTACTTTAAATGTAAATGGATTAAATGCTCCAACCAAAAGAAATAGACTGCCTGCCTGGACACAAAAATAAGACCTGTATATATGCTGTCTACAAGAGACTCACTTCAGACCTAGGGACACATACAGATTGAACGTGAGGGGATGGAAAAAGATATTCCATGCAAATGGAAATCAAAAGAAAGGTAGAGTAGCCATTCTCATATCAGGCAAGATAAACTTTAAAATAAAGACTATTACAAGAGACAAAGAAGGACACTACATAATGATCAAGGGATCAATCCAAGAAGAAGATGTAACATTTGTAAATATTTATGCACCCAACATAGGAGCACCTCAATACATAAAGCAAATGCTAACAGCCATAAAAGGGGAAATCGAGAGTAACACAATCATAGTAGGGGACTTTAACACCCCACTTCCACCAATGGACAGATCATCCAAAATGAAAATAAATATGGAAACACAAGCTTTAAATGATACATTAAACAGGATGGACTTAATTGATATTTATAGGACATTCCATCCAAAAAGAGCAGATTACACTTTCTTCTCAAATGCTCATGGAACATTCTCCAGGATAGATCATATCTTGAGTCACAAATCAAGCCTTGGTAAACCTAAGAAAACCGAAATTGTATCAAGTATCTTTTCCGACCACAATGCTACAAGACTAGATATCAATTACAGGAAAATAGTAAGTTACCAAGAGATCACTGAAGAAATCCAAGAGGAAATTAAAAAATACCTAGAAATCAAAAAATACCTAGTAATGAAAACACGATGACCCAAAACATCTGGGATACAGCAAAAGCAGTTCTGAGAGAGAAGTTTGTAGCAATACAATCCTACATCAAGAAACAAGAAACATCTCAAACAACCTAACTTTACACCTAAAGCAATTAGAGAAAGAAAAACAAAAAAACACCAAAGTTAGCAGAAGGAAAATAATCATAAAGATCAGATCAGAAATAAATGAAAAAGAAATGAAGGAAACAATAGCAAAGATCAATAAAACTAAAAGCTGGTTCTTTGAGAAGATAAACAAAATTGATAAACCATTAGCCAGACTCATCAAGAAACAAAGGGAAAAGACTCTAATCAACAGAATTAGAAATGAAAAATAGAAGTAACAACTGACACTGCAGAAATACAAAGGATCATGAGAGATTACTACAAGCAACTATATGCCAATAAAATGGACAACCTGGAAAAAATGGATAAATTCCTAGAAAAGCACAATCTTCCAAGACTGAACCAGAAAAAAATAGAAAATATTAACAGACAAATCACAAGAACTGAAATTGAAACTGTTATTAAAAATCTTCCAACAAAAAATGTCAAGCACCAGATTGCTTCACAGGTGAATTCTATCAAACATTTAGAGAAGAGCTAACACCTATCCTTCTCAAACTCTTCCAAAATATAGCAGAGGGAGGAACACTCCCAAACTAATTCTACGAGGTCACCATCACCTGATGCCAAAACTACACGAAGATGTCACAAAGCAGGAAAACTACAGGCTAATATCACTGATGAACATAGATGCAAAAATCCTCAACAAAAACTAGCAAACAGAATCCAACAACACATTAAAAGGGTCATACACCATGATCAAGTGGGGTTTATCCCAGAAATGCAAGGATTCTTCAATACATGCAAATCAATCAATGTGATATACCATATTAACAAATTGAAGGATAAAAACCATGTGATCATCTCAGTAAATGCAGAAAAAGCTTTTGACAAAATTCAACACCGATTTATGATAAAAACCGTCCAGAAAGTAGACATAGAGTGAACTTACCTCAACATAATAAAGGCCATATGTGACAAACCCATAGCCAACACTGTTCTCAATGGTGAAAAACTGAAACCATTTCCACTAAGATCAGGAACAAGACAAGGTTGCCAACTCTCTCCACTATTATTCAAAATAGCTTGGAAGTTTTAGCCACAGCAATCAGAGAAGAAAAAGAAGTAAAAGGAATCCAAATCAGAAAAGAAGAAGTAAAGCTTTCACTGTTTGCAGATGACATGATACTATACATGTTTAGATAATCCTAAAGATGCCATCAGAAAACTACTAGAGCTAACCAATGAATTTGGTAAATTAGCAGGATACAAAATTAATGCACAGAATTCTATTGCATTCCTATACAATAACAATGAAATATCAGAATGAGAAATTAAAGAAACACTCCCATTCACCATTGCAACAAAAAGAATAAAATATCTAGGAATAAACCTACCTAAGGAGAAAAAAGACCTATATGCAGAAAACTATCAGACACTGATGAATGAAATTAAAGATGATACAAACAGATGGAGAGATATACCATGTTCTTGGATTGGAAGAATCAGCACTGTGAAAGTGACTATTCTACCCAAAGCAATCTACAGATTCAATGTAATCCTGATCAAATGACCAATGGCATTTTTCACAGAACTAGAACAGAAAATATCACAATTTGTATGGAAACACAAAAGACCCTGTATAGCCAAAGCAATCTTGAGAAAGAAAAATGGAGCTGGAGGAATCAGGCTCCCTGACTGCAGGCTATACTACAAAGCAACAGTAATCAAGACAGTATGGTATTGACACAAAAACAGAAATATAGATCTATGGAACAGGATAGAAATCCCAGATATAAACCCACGCACATATGGTCACCTTATCTTTGATAAAGGAGGCAAGAATATACAATAGAGCAAAGACAGCCTCTTCAATAAGTGGTGCTGGGAAAACTGGACAGCTACATGTAAAATAATGAAATTAAAACACTCCCTAACACCATCTACAAAAATAAACTCAAAATGGATTAAAGACCTAAATGTAAGTTTAGACACTATAAAACTCTTAGAGGAAAACATTCGTAGAACACTCTATGACATAAATCACAGCAAGATCTTTTTTGACCTGCCTCCTAGATAAATGGAAATAAAAACTAAAATAAACAAATGAGACGTAATGAAACTTAAAAGCTTTTGAACAGCAAAGGAAACCATAAACAAGATGAAAAGACAACCCTCAGAATGGTAGAAAATATTTGCAAATGAAGCAACTGACAAAGGATTAATCTCCAAAATATACAAGCAGCTCATGCAGCTCTATATCAGAAAAATAAACAACCCAATCCAAAAATGGCCAGAAGACCTAAATTTCTCCAAAGAAGATATATCATTTGCTAACAAATACATGAAAGGGTGCTCAACAGCACTACTCATTAGAGAAATGCAAATTGAAACTACAATGAGGTATCACCTCACACTTATCAGAATGGCCATCTTCAAAATTTCGACAAACAATAAATGCTGCAGAGGATGTGGAGAAAAGTGAACCCTCTTGCCCTGTTGGTGGGAATGAAAATTGATACAGCCAGTATGGAGAACAGTATGGAGGTCCCTCAAAAAACTAAAAATAGAACTACCATGCGACCCAGCAATCCCACTACTGGGCATACACCCTTAGAAAACCGTATTTCAAAAAGAGTCATGTACCACAGTGTTCATTGCAGCTCTATTTACATTAGCCAGGACATGGAAGCAACCTAACTGTCCATCGACAGATGAATGGATAAAGAAGATGTGGCACATATATACAATGGAATATTACTCAGCCATAAAAGGAAACAAAATTGAGTTATTTGTAGCAAAGTAGATGGACCTAGAGACTGTCATACAGAGTGAAGTAAGTCAGAAAGAGAAAAACAAATACCATATGCTAACGCATATATATGGAATCTAAAAAAAAAAAAAAGGGTTCTGAAGAACCAGGGGTAGGACAGTAATAAAGGGGCAGGACAGGAATAAAGACACAGACATAGAGAATGGACTTGAGGACATGGGGAGTGGGAAGGGTAAGCTGGGACAAAGTGAGAGAGTGGCACAGACATATATACACTACCAAATGTAAAATAGAAAGCTAATGGAAAACAGTTCCATAGCACAGGGAGATCAGCTCAGTGCTTTGTGAGCACCTAGAGTGGTAGGATAGGGAGGGTTGGAGGGAGATGGAAGAGGGAGGTGATATGGGGATGTATCTATACGTATAGCTGATTCACTCTGTTATAAAGCAGAAACTAACACACCATTGTAAAACAATTATACTCCAATAAAGATGTTAAAAATTTGTTGTGTGATATATGTTTATTCATTTCCATCACTGGGTAATATTCTATTTTATGAATATATAACTTATATTTCCCCCATTTACTGTTGATGGGCTTTTCCAGTTTTACGCTGTAACAAACTACTATGAAAATATTTCTGTATTATTTTTGCTATAAATACACCCTTATTGCTATTGATAATATATGTAAGAGAAGTATTACTCAGTCATAAGTTATGTTTATCTTCAGCTTTGGTATGTGTTTTATACTAAATGTTTGAATCCCCTGCCCTCCAAATTCATGTTGAAACTGTGCCTCAGTGTGATGGCATCAGGAAGTGAGGCCTTTGGGAGGCGATTGGGATTAGACCAGGTCATGAATGGGATCAGTGCCCTTATAAGTGTCACAAGAGATTTTGCTTCATGTCTCTGCTGTCTGCCATGTGAAGATACAATAAGAGACAGCCATCTGTGTACCAGTAAGTGGCTCTCACCAAACATCAAATCTGCCAGTGCCTTGATCTTGGACTTCCTAACCTCCAGAACTGTGAGAAATAAATGTTTGTTGGTAAAGTCATCCTGTTTATTGCATTTTTGTTTTAACAGCTCAAATTTACTAAGACAATACATTGCCAAACTGTTTTCAAAGTGGTTATACTAATTTATATTCCCACCAGCAATGTATGAAAGTTCCATTTGCTCCACAACTTGGGAATATTTGGTAGAGTATTCTGGAGAATGTGTCAGGGCATCTCATTTTCTTCTTTGTTTTCACACTGTTTGACAACTTTATTGAAATTTAATTTATATACTGTACAATAACCCACTGTATGTGTATAGTTCAATGATTTTCAGTCAATTTACAGTGTTACAACAATCTCAATATTTCAATTTTAAACACTTTCATAATCCCAAAAGGTTCTTTCATGCCTGTACGCAATCAATCCTTTCACTTATGCTAAACTAAAAATAAAAAATCACTGATATGCTTTCTGTCTTTAAAATTTGCTCTTTCTCAAAAGTGTACATAAATTGAATCATTCAATATGTAGTCCTTTGTGTCTGTCTTCTTTCACTTAGCATAATGCTTTGAAGTACATCCATAACATTTTGTGTATTAGTAGTTGTTTCTCTTTATTGCTAAGTAGTATTCCTTTGTATGTATACACATTTTTTTATCCATTCATCAGTTGATGGGCATTTGGATTATTTACAACTTGGCAATTACAAATAATGCTGCTATGAATATTCATGTACAAGTCTGTATGTGGAGAAAGGTTTTTATTTCTTTCAGGTAGATCCTTAGGAGCGGAATTACTGGGTTGTATAGTATATTAGTTTTCTATTGCTGCATAACAAATCACCACAAAATTTTGTGACTTAAAAGAGCACTCATTTAGTTTCTCACAATTCTACAGGTCAGAAGTCCAGCCTGCCTGACTTGGGTTCTCTGACTAGGGTCTCATAAGACCAAAGTCAAATTGTAGGTCTGCTGGGTTCCTACCAGGAGACTCTGGAGATGTATTACTTCCAAGCTCATTCAGATTGGCAAAATTCAGTTCCTTGCAGTTTTAGCACTGAACTTTCTATATCTCTGTTGGCTGGGAGCCAGGAGCTTCTCTCAGGTTCTAGAGACAGCCAGTATTCTTTGTCAAGTAGTCCCTTCCATCTTCAAGCCAAATGTGGCATGTCAAATCCTTCTTTTGTTTCAGATCTCTGTGAAATCCCCTTCTATCACTTGGAGAAAATTCTGTGCTTTTAAAGGGCTCATGTGATTAAATTGAGCCCACCTTTACAACCTCCCTTTGGACCTGAAAGTCAACTGATTAGTAAACTTAATTGTATCTGCAAAAACTCTTTTGGCATGTAATCTTCTACAGAATGGATGTTTGTGTACTCCTAAAATTCCTATGTTGAAATCGTAATCCCCAGTATGATGGTATTTGAGGGAGGAGTCTTTGAGAGTTAATTAGGTCATGAAGGTTGAGCCCTCCTGATTGGATTAGTGCCCTTATAAGAGACACAAGAGAGCTTGCTTCCTTTCTCTGCTCTCTTGCCCATGTGAGGATGTAAGGAGGTGTTCATCTGCAAACTAGGAAGAGTGCTCTCAGCAGACATTGAATATCCTAGGACCTTGATCTTGGATTTTCCAGACTCCAGAACTAAGATAAGTAAATTTCCATTATTTAAGCTCTTCAGTTTATGGTACCTTGTTACAGCAACCCAAACTAACTAAGACGTAACCTAACTTAAATAAGTATGGTATGTCATTATATTCACAGTTTAGGGATTTGGGGCAGGAAATCTTAGGTGATTTTTGAATTCTGCCTACCACATATGGCAATGTATGTTTACATTAAAAAAAAAAACCAACAAGTGCCACACTGCTTTCTAAAGTAACTGTGGTATTTTAATATAATCATTCCAACAATTTATGAGGATCCCAGATTTTCCATTCTTTATGAAAATTTGGTATTGTCATTTTTATACCCATTATATTATGTGTATATAAATGTATAATATGGTATGTCATTATACTTTGATTTTCATTTCACTAATAGATAATGATGTTGAACTTCTTTTCATGTGCTTATTAATTAGTCATTTATACTTTTTGGTGAAATGCTTATTTAAATATTTTGCCCTTTTTAAAATGAGTTATTTTTCTTATTATTATTCAGTCATAAGAGTACTTTATATTTTCTGGATATAAGTCCTCTATCAGAAAAACAATTTATAAATATATCCTATGAGTCTTTGGCTTATATTTTCAGTTCTTAATGATGACTTTGAAGAACGAAAGCCTTAAATTTTGATAAAATCCCATTTATATCTTTTTCACATATGGATCATGCTTTTAATGTCATATGTAAGCAATCTATGCCTAACCAAAGGTCAAAAAGATTTTCTTGTAAAAGTTTTATGTTTTTAGCACTTACATTTAGGATTACAATCCAGTTTGAGTAAATTTTTGTATATGATATGAGGTAAAGGTCTGTATTAGTTTTCTATTGCTGCCTGAAAAATTACCAGAAACTTAGTGGCTTAAATCAACACACATTTATTGTCTCACCATTTCCAGCTCACAGTTTAGCTGGAGTCTCTGCTCAGGATCTCACAAGGTTGCAGTCAAAGTATCAACTGGGCTGCATTCTCATCTGGAGGATTAATTAGGGAAAGATTCACTTCCAAGCTCATTCAGGTTGTTGGCAGAATGCATTTCCTGTGACTGTATGACTGAAGACAATAGCTTTCTTCTGGCTGTCTGCTGGAGGCTGACCTCAGGTCCTAGAGGCCACCTACAGCTCCTTGCCATTTAGGCTTTCTTGACAGAGTTGAATACTTCATCAATTTAGCAAGGAGAATCTCTCACTCCAGTTTGCCAAGACACAGTCTTTTTAAAAAATATACTGTAATTATGGGTGCAGTATCTCATCACTTTTGTTGTATACATTACCTAATCAAGAAGTGATATCCTGGGCTTCCCTGGTGGTGCAGTGGTTGAGAGTTCGCCTGCCAATGCAAGGGACACGGGTTCGTGCCCCCGTCCGGGAAGGTCCCACATGCCACAGAGTGGCTGGGCCCGTGAGCCATGGTCTCTGAGCCTATGCGTCCAGAGCCTGTGCTCCGCAACGGGAGAGGCCACAACAGTGAGAGGCCCGGGTACAGCAAAAAAAAAAAAAAAAAATTGATATCCCATTACCTTTGCCTTTTCTTTTTAGTTAGACACAGTCATAGGCTCCACCAGCACACAAGTGGAAAGGATTAAACAAAGGCATGGACATGACAAAGTGAGAAATCTTGGGAGTCATCCTAGGGCTTATCCATCACAGGGTCTAAGCTGATATGTTTTTTTTTGTGGGGGGATGGGTGGGGGCATCTGTTTATACATTATTTCAGCACCATTTTTTGAAAAGACTGTCCTTTCTTGGCTGGCAACTTTATTTAAAATCAGTTGATCACAAATACAAAGATTTATTTCTAGACTCTCTATACTGTTCCATCCATCCATATGTCTATCCATATGTCAGTACCAAAGGGTTAGCCCTCCAATTTATTTTTTCTTTTTCAAAATTGTTTTATTCTGAGTTCTTTTCATTTCCATGTACATTTTAGGATCAGCTTGTAAATTTCTCCAAAAAAGTATTCTGGGATTTTGACAAAGGTTGTATATGCATGCAATATAGACAAACTTTGTGTTAAATTACCTTATTAATATTTTGAATTTTCCAATTTATGAATGTGGAATATCTCTCTATTTGTATATTCTTTAATTTCTCTCAACAATGTTTTGTTTTTGTTTTTTTGTTTTGTAGTTGTCAGTGTATAGGTCCTACACTTATTTTGGTAAATTTATTCTTATATTATTCTTTATCATATATTCCAGAAGAAATTGTTTTCTTAATATTATTTTCAGATTGTTAATTGCTTACATAAAGAAATACAAATAATCTTCTGGCATAGATTTTATGTTCTGTAACCTTGCTAATCTTGCTCATCAATTCTAGTAGTATTTCTGTGTTCTACATATGTGATTTTACTGTCTGTGGATAAAGACAATGCTACTTCTTCCCTTTCTAATTCTAAGAAATTTTATTTCATTTCCTTGACTTATTACACTGGCAAAAATTTCCAATTGCATAGAAGTGGTGAAAGTGTATATGCTTCACTTTGTCCTCATTTTAGGGGGAAAACAGTAATTATTTCACCATTATGTATGACCTTAGCTGCAGGTTATTCATGGATTCCCTTTATCAGGTTTTGGAAGCTTTCTTCTGTTCATAGTTTAGAGTTTTTATCTTGAAATTATGTTGAATATTTTCAAATATGTTTTCTGCATTTATATATAAAACATGGTTTTGTTTTCCTTTTTATTCTATTAATATGGTATATTACATTAACTTATTTTGAATGTTAAACTATCCTTACATTTCTGGAATGAATCCCACTTAGACATCTTTATATATGTTGCAGCAAATATTCTTTGCTAAATTTTGTTAACATTTTTTGCATCTAGATTAAATAACAAATATTGGTCTTCATGGGGTAATATTGCCCTAATATTACTTGGAAAATATTCCCTCTTCTATATTCTGAAATAAATTATGTAGGATTGGCATTTTTTTTAAAAAGTGTTTGATATAATTCACCAGTGAAGCCATTTGGGCTTTTCTTTGGAAAAGGTTTTCAATTACTTATTCAGTTTGTTTACTTTATATAGGTCTATTCAGATTTTCTATTTCTTTTTAAAAGAGTTTTTTTGTTTTTGTCTTTGTAGCTATTTGTCCATTTTACCTAAGTGATCTAATATGTTGTCAGAAATTTGTTCATAATACTCTCTTACAATCTTTTAATTGCTTTATACTCTATAATGATGCTCCC
Source organism: Aethalodelphis obliquidens (assembly GCF_003676395.1). NCBI lineage: Eukaryota > Metazoa > Chordata > Mammalia > Artiodactyla > Delphinidae > Aethalodelphis > Aethalodelphis obliquidens. Next base: position 4,277,999 of record NW_020838039.1, on the reverse strand, counting down.
TATTTCATTCCCATTTTTGGTAATTTGCAGTTCTTTTATGTCTCTTCTTGGTCAATCCAACTAAACGTTTATGAATTTTGTGGAGTTTTTAAAAACACTAGCTTTGGTATTATTTTTTCCTAATTTTTAAATTTCTATTTCATTGATTTCTGGTCTAATATTGATTCCTTTTCTGCTACTTTGAATCTGATTTATTCTTCTTTTCCTAGGTTCTTAGAGTAGAAACCAAGATTATGAATTTTAGGTCTTTCTTCCTTTCTTACGTAAGCATTCAATGTTATAATTTTCCCTTTAATCACTGCTTTAGTTTCATCCTATAAATTTTTTTATGTTATATTTTATTTTCAGTCAGTTGACTATAATTTCTTTTTCCTTTGTGATTTCTTCTTTAGCCTATGAGTTATTTAGAAGTGTATTGTTTAATTTTCAAATATTTGATATGTTTCTAATTTTCTTTCTGTTGCCAATTTCTAATTTGATTCAGTTGTGGTCAGAGAACATACATTCTATGATTTCAGTCTTTTCAAATGTATTTAAGCTTGTTTTATGTCCTCATGTATGAAGTATACTGGAGAATGTTCTATATGTGAATGTTCTATGTATAAGACAAATATATTCTGTTTTTGTGAGGTAGAGTGTCCCATACATGTCAGTTCAGTCAAGCTGGTTGATAATACTGTTCCAGTGTTCTATATCCTGACTGATTTTCCGTCTATCTTTTATGCCATTTACTGAGAACAGAATATTAAATTTCCAATTATAAAGTTGAATTGTATATTTCTCCTTTTAATTTTGTCATTTTTTTCTTCATATATTTTGGGGCTTTGTCTTGGTATGTATATGCATTTATAGTGGGTATACCTTCCTGATATATCAACCTTTTTATTATGAAATTGGCCTCATTTATCTTGTAATATTTCTTGTTTTGTAACCGAGCAGAACACTATGGGGCTTTTCTGGGGCAGGCCCTTCCCCCACATCCTCTGCTTTATCTCCTCTCTGAAGTACTTAGGTAACAGTATTTGATGGACATTTCCTGAGTTGTTTTACAGATGTGAAAAACCCCTACCAAATGGAACATGTTAACTTCTTGATGACCATGAGCACATAGCCCCAGCCCTCCCGGAGCCTAGGGATTGATAATCTTAATCCCTGTGACACTTTCCTGTTACCTCATCATCAACCAATCAGAGAACTGTGTACAAGCTGATCACATACCCAGAGACCCCCTTTCATCATCTGGCCCTTAAAAATGCTTTGCTGAAACCCTTTGGGGACTTGAGGGTTTTGGGGGGCATAAGCCACCCATCTCCTTGCTTGGCCCGGCAATAAACATTTCTCTGCTCCAGACTCCAACGTTTAGGTATTGTTTGGCCTCACTGTGCATTGGGCACACAATTGCATTCAGTAGCAGTTTTAAAGTCTTGTTTTATATTATTAATATACCCACTCCATTTCTCTTATGACTAATTTTTTCATGGTAAGTATTTTTCTACCTTTTCTTTTCAACCTATTTATCTTTGGATCTAAAATGTGCTCTTCTAGTCAGCATTCTATTCTCAGTAAATGGCATAACAGTCCTTTGTGGTTAGTTATTCTTCACTCTTAAAATTCAACAAACAAATGATAATTTCTTTGGAATTTTTAGATATGGTGCTACTAAAAGGGATAGAGACTAGGTAGAAAATATTGTTAGATATCTTCCTTCCCTTAACACTTGGAAGGTGAATTTCATAAAGTTTGGAGAAAAATAAGTATATTAAAAGTAAAAATGTTAAACTACTTAGTGTAAATGTACTTAAATATTAGAAATTCATATGAAGAATTAGAGAAGAACATATTATGAGATCATTTTATGCATTCATGATGTAGGAGATTTTTTATGTTTTATTTAAAGCTATATCCCAGTCACCCAGAACTGAATGGACTCTCTCTATATATATTTTTGGGTGGATGGAGGCAGTCTTAAAAGAAACATTTTATAAGAAAAAAGTATAAGGGTGTGACCAAGGATAAATATTAGTGACTTGTAAGGGGGCTGCTAAAGCCCTAGTAAGTGATTCCTATAAAAAGTACAAAAACTACACTAACATTTCTGATCTCCAGAGAAAGGAAATAAAAATCACACTTTTGGGAACAAGTGTGTATTAAATAGAAAGATTAAGCAAGTGTACTGGAATTATAGTTAAGATACATGTGTTCTAATCCTTGCTATTTTTTTTCTGCTTTTCACTTGGGCAAATCAACTTAACATTTTTTAGCTCCTTTCCTCGATTTGAAATATGGAGATTGAGCAACCATATTTATGGTTTCCTCTGTGTTTAACATTGAAATGTTTCTTAAATGGTATATTGTTTCTGCTGAAGGAAATTATTTTCAACCGGTAAAAAGTAGAATGAAAACTTCTAAGTTATGCAACTATATTGTGCATTAGAATTACTTAGGATGCAGCCTACAAATGCAAATGTCTGGAATCCCTTGGCTGCTTCATTTACTGATTCAGTAGGTTTTGGGTAATACCCAGAAAGCCGCATTTTACCAATCAATCTAGATATTCTGATGTAGGTGTTCTGAGCAGTTTTATAAATTGTAACCTTAATTAAGAGGGACGTTCAGCCAAGGGTTGGTGAAGAGAGAAGCTAGATGCATCAAGAGCATCAAGAGCATCTAGCTGCTCCAAACCAAGACTGCCTTATAGCTAAGGGATATTAAATTTCTGTAGCCCCATGAGCAGAATTAGGGTCATTTGATCAGTTGCACAAGGAGAAAGATATCTTTTAACTTTGAAAAATAACTTTGTAAACATCAAAACTTTAAAAATAACTGAAAATTCAAGAATTATTTTGACTTCAAGGATGTTTTCTGGTTTCTGATAATATGTCAGAGGTCTCTGTTCTCAATTCTGATCTCTGTACTGTTATTTATTAGTCATAAAAGATAGGCATTATTATAATATTTTGAAATATTAGCTAGGTATTTTGCATCTGCTATCTCCATTTTTCTATTGATGCTTTTTTTCATCCAGTTAGGTCATCCTGAATTCATTGCTATAGGAGGGAGTGCAGAACAGAGAAAAAGTATTCTTTCTTGGCTCCTAGGTTTAAAGTTAAGGCCTTACAAGAAATGAGAACGATTCTAGTAAGAGAATACATTTGTATGAATAAACAAGAGAACATGAAGTCCTGAGTCTAAGATAAAGGTTTTCCTCGTTGGAGAAGAAGACTAGTGATGAGAATTTCAGTGATGGTAGTTTTGTTAGGTAATTAATCAGACATTAGCAGCAAGGAGGTGACAGTGGCAGAAAGACAGGAAGGGAATAATCAAGTCACACCCCAGCCATCTGGGGATGTTCCTATGGTCAGGTGGTGGGCAACTTATCCTGATAAAGAGGGACCATAGTAACACGAGGGAACTTCCCCGGGCTGCATGTGCCCAGGCTAAACAGGTGTGTAATCTACAGTAAACCCAAACTCATTATACCATCACTATAATAAAATCTGCATGTGATTTTGCTCCCCTGCCCCAGGTGGGCTTTTCTTAGTGAATCAAGGGTAAGGGCATGGGCAATAATGAACTTGTTAAATAGCTCGGGACCGTCAATCGAATCATGATCCCCTGTCACTCACCCATGATCGCATCCCGGCCTCCTCCCAGAACACTCCTTATAAACACCCTTAAGCCTGGTTAAGGAGTGCTGGTTTCACTTCACAGAAACAGCCCACTCTCCCTCTGAGATTGTAACTGTGCTTTAAATAAACCTTGCTTTGCACTTAAGCCTGAAGTGGTAGTCTGCAATTCTTTGCTTGCTATCACAGGGACCAAGGTTGCTAGTCTGGGTCTTCCGTTGACCTCCTCGGTTGAAACTATTTGACACAATGCACGCCAACCCAGTAACATCTTTGGCACCATTACTCAGATCTCTGAAGTTATGTTTGAGCCGCCCGCCTTGCAGCTTCCTCCGGCTTTTGACCATTGCATGACAACTGCTCCTCCTGGCTTTATCTCCTTTATCTTACATGCCTCTGCTCCTTGTCTAATATGCCTGAGAAAGGGCTGCTGTGGGTGTGCCGGTGCTAACGTGAGAAGACCCAAATGCTGTTCCCCATTATTTTCCTACTCACAAGTCTCCTCTCCAACCTCTCGTTTGCGTCCTTTGCCACTGCCAGCAGCGACATTGGACAAACTGGCACCTTCTGACTCTGTTAAATATTTACACACCTCTTGTCAAACTGACTTCCCTGACAAGCTTCCTTGAATTATGGTTATTGAGAAGGCTTCAAACCCCTCTCTGGCTCAACCTACTGAGACCTCCTAATCATTTTTTCCATCACTGGCTGGAACCAAGATCAGTCGTAGGACTCTGGGAGGCTTTTCTACTTTCTTTTCTGGGCCCTTCTTTCCTCTTTTGAGACTCGAAGGAGCTTTCTTCTATTGAGAGAGCAGGCTGATGGCTGCCCAAAACACCCAATCTGTTGTATTTGTGAGGACTCTCAGCAGTTCCAAGCACCCCAACCTCGAGGAGAGGCCTCCTTTTGGCCAAACGACACTTATTTGAGATCCTCTCATTCTTTTCCTTGTTGTCTCAAACATCTGTTTTACCAGACATCTGTAACCAGATGTCTGGTTCCCTAAGGGGAACCAACTCTTTCTCCACTTGGCCACCCAGAACAATTTCCATCACTACCCAGACCTTGCCAATTACCAGCCTGTCAGGAATCTCCTGGGACTTGGTCCTGATTACCCACATAGGACCCCTGGCCCACTGGCAATGGGAAAGGAGGAATAACCACGCTATTATGAGATTGAGGAGCCAGAGAGTACAAACGAACTGCTCGTTAAGGTGAGGGAATTTCTACTGGTGACACAGCCTCAATGCTGTATATTCCCTCTACCAGACAAATTGTTCATCCAGGTGAGAGGATCCCTATAGTTGACACAACCATTGGCACATGGTCTGTTACTCTCCCTGAACATTGTGTGTCTTCACTGACCATAAGGCATAGGGATCTCTATTGGTGACACTGCCTTTGGGGCCAGAGGGAACAGACAATAGTCCTGGAGGGCCTATGGCCAGGGCCCTCCACTGATATCAGGAGAAGGGGACTCCCTCTCCTGCAGGCAGTCATGGATATCAGAATGCTGAGACTCCCCTGACCTCAGTGCTTTGTATTCTCTCTCTTTCCAGATGGGTAACAAAACCCCTGGCCTCCTGCTGCCCTACGTTCCCTTAGGCTGCATCCTCAAGAACTGGTAGGCCTTTGACACTGACACCCTAAAGAAAAATAGAATAATCTTTTTCTGCAATACCTCTTGGCTCCAGTATAAGCTGGGGGACCAAGAAGAGTGGCTCTTAAATGGTAGCATTAATTTTAATACCATCCTTCAACTAGATCTATTCTTCGGATGACAAGGAAAATGGAACGAGATTGCCTATGTTCGAGTCTTTTTCATTCTTAGAGATAGGTAAGACCTCTGCAAGACTTGTAAAATTGACTCTACTGTGCTGGCCCTGATGGGACTGCCCCCATCCTCTCCTCAAGAGGATCCACCTGAGCCAGGCCATGCCAAAAAGAAATCTGAGCCAGATGAGAGCAAAAGGGAGAAAATCTTTAAACCTGGGGATGGCACTAAAACCACCCCATCCTCCATCTATTCCCCTTTGCTACCAACAGCCCCCTTACCACCTTACCCAGGAGATCTGACTCTCACAAGGCCTCCCCCTAGAATTTGCCCTTTGGTGGAGGCAGTAGGCGAATTCAGACTCCAACTCATTCAGAAGACTTTTACCCTCTAGAGTTGAAGCAGATCAAACAGGAACTAGGTAAATTTTCTGATGATCCTGACCACTACACTGACAACTTCCAATACTTAACCTTGGCTTTTGACTTAGCCTGGAAGGATGTCATGATAATCTTGGGGCAAACTCTACCAGATACTGAGAAGAAAAATGTCCTGAAGGAGGTCCACAACTTGCGGACTGCCTCCATTTATCCAGCTCAAAATACCCTGTGGGGGAAACCATCTTTCCCAGTATGGACCCTCACTGGGATTGCAATAACCCCAATGAGGAATGGGAAAAGAATATTTTATAATTTGTGTAAAATCTGGACTCAAAGCAAGCAGAAGGAAAACCCATTAATTTCTCAAAGGTCTCGGCCATCAGCCAGGAACACAATGAATACCCTACGCCTTCTTGGAAAGGTTCAAGGAGGCAATAATTAAATATACTAAACTAGGCCTGGACTCCCTTGAAGGAAAAACCATTTTAAAAGATAGGTTCCTTAACGAGTCTGCACCGGACATCAGGAGGAAGCTCCAAAACTTACGCAGGAACCCAGTGTTGAACTGCTAGCTACAGCCACCACTATCTTTTATAACTGGAACCAGGAGGAGGAAGTCAAGGATCAGGAAAAGGAAAAGAGGAAAGAAAATAAGCAGGCCCAATTATTGGCAGCCCTACAGGGGCAACCCCCATCTAGAGAAACCCTGACCCATCCCAACAAAAGCCAAGACCAATGCCGGGTGTGCAGAAAGCCTGGCCTCTGGACGAGGGAATGCCCCAACAAGGACAAGCCTCCTAAGACGCCCTGTCCAAAGTGCCAAAAAAGTGGCCATTGAGGAGCCAACTGCCCCCTGGGCCAAAGGGCCCAGGGGGCCAGGGGAAGACCCTTGGATGGCCCTGGATTGACAGGACCCTTTGCTTCAGATGTCCCCCCTGTTTACCATCAGTATTATTGGAGCCAAGGGCAAACCTGGATGTGGCAGGTAGGACCATATCTTTCTTATTGAGTATGGGGGCTGCTTACTCTGTCCTAGTTTCCTTCTCTGGACCCTTCTCCTTTGACTCCTTTCAGGTTACAGGAGTCTCAGGTAAATTTACTACTAGACCTTTTACTGTCCCTTTGTGTTGTTACTGGGAAGGATATATCTTCTCTCATTCCTTCCTGGTCATACCTGAGTTATCATACCTGCTGTTAGGTAGGGACTTCATGAACAAGCTGGGAACAAGACTGGTACTTGGGGGAACCAACCCAGTAACACCTCCAGTTCTTAGTCTTAGAGACACAGCCCTGTCTTGAGTACTGGCACACCAGCCTTAGCTGAGTTACCAGTAGACCCCAGGTCTGGGCCAGTGGAATGCCAGGGAGAGCTGTAACAGCCTCCCCAGTACTTATCACCTTAAAGGCCCAGACTCGTTCCCCAATCAGAAACTATCCAATTCACTCAGAAGCCCAAAGGGAACTGCAGCCTCTCATTTTTACAGCGTGGACTACTTATTCCTTACACTTCTTCTTGCAACACCTCTATCTTACCTGTTAAGAAGCTAAACAAAGAATATAGACTGGTCCAAGACTTAAGAGCTTTTGAGTGGCATGAGGAAGGGAATAGAGGACAACAACTTACCTGGACAGTCCTACCCCAAGGGTTCCGAGACAGTCCCCACTTTTTGACCAGGGCCTGACAAAGGACCTCCAATATCTACACCTGGAGGAAGGGACTATCACCCAGTATGTGGATGACCTTCTTATTTGCTCCCTGGGCCACAAGAGAGCCTTAACTCATGCTACCCAGACCCTCAATTTTTTGGCTGAAAGAGGCTATAAAGTCTCTAGGTCCAAGGTCCAATTGGCACAGCAGGAAGTCAAATATCTGGGAGTAATTCTTTCCCCAGAGGAATAAAGGATTTCCCCCAATAGAATACAAGGGATTTTAGATCTGTGAACCAACTACCCGAAAACAGCTCCAAGCCTTTTTAGGTCTCACAGGGTATTGCAGACTATGTATTCCTAACTATGGACTAAAAGCACAACCGCTTTATGAAGGCTTAAAAGGAAAATCTGACTCTAAACCTCTGCTTTGGAGCCCTAACCAAACCCGAGATTTCCAACAACTAAAGAAATTACTATACCAGTCCCCAGCCTTGAGAATCCCAAGAACTGATAGACCTTCCCAACTATTTATGGCAGAAAAACAAGGGATGGTTTAGGAGTCTTAACTCAGGAACTTGGCCCTGTCCACAGACCTGTAGGATATCTGTCAAGGAGACTGGACATGGTGGCCACTGGATGACCCAATTGTCTTAGGGTAGTTGCTGCCTTGGCCTTATTGGTGGAAGAAGCCTCTAAGCTTACATTGAGGCAACCCCTAACTGTATATACCTCCCATTAGGTTACCTCTCTCTTGGAAGGGAAAGGCCATTTCTGGCTCACGGATAGCAGGATCCTCAAATATCAAGAATTACTGTTGGAGAATCCAGATCTATGTGTGATGGTCTGCTCCTCTTTAAATCCAGCTACCCTGCTCCTCCTACCTGAAGAAGGTCTACCAGTTCACCAATGTGAAGATATAATATCTCATTCCTTGTTGCCCTGACCAGATCTAACTGAAATTCCACTACAAAACCCCAAGGAGGTTTGGTTAACTGATGGAAGTAATTTTGTTTTCCGAAGGAAACAGGGCAGGAAACGGTGGTCTCCTTGACACAGGTTACTGAGGCCCGACTCTTCCCCCAGGGACCTCAGCTCAATTGGCAGAAATAATTGTTTTAACCCAAGCCTTAACCTTAGCTGAAAATAAGACCCTTAATATATATACTGATTCTAAATATGCTTTTTTGGTTCTACATGCTCATGCTGCTATCTGGAAAGAACGAGGCTACCTGACGGCCAGAAACAGCCCAATTAAGTACGGACCTCAAATTCTTTCCCTCTTGGAGGCAGTTCTCAAGCCTTCCCAGGCAGCAGTGATTCATTGCAGAAGTCACCAGAAGGGTGAAGATGAAATAAAAGGAAATCAGCTAGCCCATCAGGCTGCCTGACAGGCAGTCCTTCAGCCCTTTGTGATAGAGAGTGCCTTAGTTCCTTCCCTTAGTTGTTTCCCTTCCCCATCTTACCTGCCTGAGGAAATCAAATAGGCCATAAGTCATGGGTACCACCTTGACCCAGATGGATGGTACGAGAGAGAGGGCTTAACTCACCTGCCCCCATCGCTCCAATGGAAAATTATTAAATCTTTGCATGAGGCCTGTCACCTAGGGAGAAATGCTTTATGACAGATTGTTTCTTCTATTTACCTGAAAAGGGACTTTACAATGTAGTTAATAAGGTAACCTCATCATGCGTTACTTTTCTGACTAACAATTCTCAGGGAACTAAGCCACCCCCATTGGCTCTTCTGGCTCAGAGACACGAAACATATCCAGGGGAAGATTGGCAAATGGACTTTACAATGGTTCCTCCCTACTGAGGATTTTGGTGTTCATGGACACCTTTGCTTTCTGGGTGGAAGTTTTCCCCACCAGGACAGAAAAAAGCTTTGGAGGTAGCCCAGAAGCTTTTAACTGAAATCATCCCTAGGTTTGGGCTCTCATTGTCTCTTCAGACTGATAATGGTCCTACCTTTTTTCCCCAAACTACTCAGCAGATATCCAAGGGTCTAGATATTGAGTATCACTTTCATTTTTCCTAGAGACCCCAATCCTCAGGAAAGGTAGAAAGAACCAACCAACATTTAGAGAATACCTTAAGAAAAATAACCCAGGAAACCTCCCTCAGTTGGAAGGAAGCCCAACCTGTTGCTCTTTTAAGGATCAGAACAACCCCAACGGCCTTACTTAACCTTAGCCCTTATGAAATGCTGTATGGTAGGCCTTTCTTAAAAGGGGACCTACTGATGGACTCTGACACCTCTGCCATTACATCTTATGTCACCTCCCTTGGGCAATTCCAACAATCCCTCCAGAAATATGGGGTAAAAAGGCTTCCTTTCCCAGAGTCTCCTCCTTGCCTCTACTCTCCAGGAACACAAGTGTTCATCAAAACTTGGAAGGATGACTCTCCTGGTTCTCAACTTCAGTCGACCTGGAAGGGACCCTATCCAGTCTTGCTCTTTTCTCCTACAGCTGTTAAAGTACCAGGGATCACCAATTGTATTTATCATTCTCGGGTAAAGCCCAGGACAGCCACCGAACCCAAGAACATCTTTCCAGCTGAGAACTCCTGTGAATGTTTGGAGGGCCTCCAGCTCCTGTTCAAATGAAAACCGCAAGATAAGTACATTCTAAATCCATGAACTCACCATTCCCACAGCTGGCAGAAGTAATAGGCCTACTGTATCTCCTGACCTTTCTCATTGTGCTAGCTCTCATTCTATTCTGCATATTGTCACAAAATGAATTCACACACTGCCTCTTATTTCCCTAATACAGCATCTCTCCTTGCAGTTATTGGACTTTGCTCCTTTCCCTTCATTTCTTCATATTTTCACCATCCACTAACATGCACTATATATCAAGTTGAAAAATTAAGCAATAAAACTGACTGTTGGATATGCCCCAAGGGAACCCAAAACCTAGAGGAACTCTACTTATTGGCCTTCCCTACCTCCATTGAACAGTTGTATAAATTATTGGGTCAATATTATGGGATGGATTACCTTTTATATGGGAGCCAAAGGCAAGTGGACCCTGACTCTTTTGCCTCAAGCCTAGTCTGCGTAGGTACAGCCTCCGAGCTTCTAGGAAAGGCACAGCTTTATTTCAAGAACGTGGATGGATGGGCACCCACCTTGGGCTGGTTAAATGACTCCTTTTGTAACTATACCCTCAACTTTAATCAGACTAGCCTGGGGTGGGATCCCTGGTCAGAAGAGGATGAATACGATGTACACGAAGGTAATTACACTTTCTTTGAGGAAACTCAAGGAAGAATGCAACTAGGAAATATATTAATGAGGACCATATCCCCATAAACAGCTCAGCCCTGGGAACTGAATATGTAGGGACTGGTGTGACCACTGGACACCTACCTAACCTAACCTCCCAGCAAGATCCTCCTCAAAAATATAATCTAGTTAATATTCAGAAATTTGTTATATCAATCCCCCCGTCACACTCATAATCAGTCAGAACTCAGATTCTCCCTTCTGTGTATAGATGATTACTTCTTCAGAGTTTGGCCTTCCAAATATAATCTTTGGCCATGGGACCCCAGCCTTCTTCTGGAGGAAAACACCCAGTGGGGATACCTCCAATGGGGGTATCCTTGAGGGGCACCAGATTTTCATTTCTACGTGGTTCCAGGGTATATCTAGATCTTCCTACACTTTGGAGGGGCACCTACATGATCATTGCTGCTGTCCCAGAGAAAACCATTATGACTACAAAGGACTTAGCTTCCTCAGGAGGCATTCCCAACCTTAGGTCATTCTTCAAAGAAGCCTTGAGAACTGTCTAGAAGAGACAAAAAAGAACCACTGGTTGGGGGGGCTGGGGGGGGACATGCTCATGATAACCCAATTCTTGATCAGCTCAAAGCAATCCACCATTTCTTTAGAGGAATTATTTTGGTTTGTAGGTATACCCCGCTTAGAGAGGAACATTTTCAATCTTACCATCACGGTCCAGAAATCCTGAAAGTCTATAGTAGCAGCCATTGAAGAGCAACAGTCAGCCCTAGATTCTCTGGCCAAGGTCGTTTTACAAAATAGGAGGGCCCTCAGTGTTATAACAGCTAAGGCCAGGGGTGCCTGTGCCCTGCTAAATGAAACCTGCTGCTTCTATGTTAATACCTCTGGCCAGGTTGAAGAAAACCTTCTGGTTTTAAAGAAAAGCATCAAACTAATATAAGATCTGAAACAGAGAACAAGACAGGACCCTAACTGGCTTCCTACCCTCCTCTCCTCTATGGTGACCCAGATATGGACATGGCTGGGGTCTTTGGACCATTAGTCCTGACAGCCTTTTTTGTTGTTGTTAGGCCCTTGGATCATAAACCTTGTTTAACTCATTTCAGAATGCATACAGGCTGTTTGATTCCAAATGGTTCTGTGAGGTGGTTACCAGCCTGTTCAGCCTGACCCTGAGACTGAGATCTACATGGGACCCCTTGATGGTCATCACTCCAGCCCACCTCCTAGCTGAAAGATAGCAAGAGGAGGGACCCAGTCAAAACTCTGCCCCTTACCAGCAAGAAGCAGCTAGAGTGGTGTCCCAAAGAATTGGGTCCCATACTCTTGAGGGGGGAATGTTAGGTAGTTAGTCATTAGCAGAGGAGATGACAGTGGCAGAAAGACAAGAGGGGAATAATCAAGTCACACCCCAACCATCTGGAGACCCTCCCCTGACATTAGCAACAAGGAGGTGAAAGGACAATAGGGGAGTAATCAAGTTACGTCCCAACCATCTTAGGACTCTCCCTGACCCCATACAGAATAAGCAAAACTATGGGCAGCAAAGGGTGGTGGGCAACTTGTCCTAATAAAGAGGGAGCATGGTAACATGAGGGAGCTTCCCTGGGTTGCAGGTGCCCAGGCTAGACAGGCATATAACCTATAGTAAACCCAAACCCATTATACCATCACTATAATAAAATCTTCATGTGGTTTAGCCCTCCTGCCCCCAGTGGCCTTTTCTTAGTGAATCAACGGTAAGGGCATGCACAATAATGAACTTGTTACATGGCTCGGGACTGTCAATCAAATAATGATCCCCTGCCACTCACATGATCACGCCCCACCTCCTCACAGAACACTCCTTACAAACACCCTTAAGCCTGTACAGGAGTACTGGTTTCATATCAGAGAAACAGCCCACTCTCTCTTTGAGAGTGTAACTATGCTTTAATAAACTTTGCTTTGCTCTTAAGCCTGAAGTGGTAGTCTGCAATTCTTTGCTGGTCTGTGTCTTCCATTGATCTCCTCGGCTGAAACTATTTGACACAATTCATGCCAACCCGGTAACAGTTTCTTGATAAATAGTGCCTGTGCCCTGAGTTCATACCCCACCAGGATGAATGGAGGAGGATGTGGCAGTGGGGAACTGTGTGCCCTCTCCTGGATTAAGTGGATGTCAGTAGAGTAGCTATGGCTACCTAAAGTGTTTAGGCAGATGGTCAGGAAATCACCCCACAGAGTCCTTGAGCTCCATGTTTGCAAGAGAGAGCAGCATGAGCTGTGTGCCCAGTGTGTCACAGAGAGAGCTGGATTGGAAGGGGACTTTTGGAAGGGAACAGAGAATAACATGGCAGGACCTGCATGTAATAAGACAAAGTCCACATGGGCATGAGGATGGCTCAGCAGATTGCAACATGGTCAGATGATAACCTGAGCAGATGCTCCCACCCACCACCATCTGCCTTTACATCTCACTGACATCATTCAAACTTTCCTGGATTGTTAAAAGCAATTCTAAGTAAATGTCAAATATGGATCTTAAATTTACAAAGATTAACTTTGTCTATTTGGAGGAAAGGTGCAAGTTAAATTGAGTGACAAAAACAACAGAGGCTCACACTCACCCTGTAGATGCATATCAAATTTAAGAAAAGAATGAAGCTGGGTGAGATAGTAAATGTTTGGGTGGTTGACCTGGGATCAAAAAGTAATAAATTTTTGGAACTATGGACCCAAACCATCAATATAATATGTTATGGGAATAATGTGTGTACACTATAAATAGTCAGTAGATCACATGGGCTTAGTTGCAGAAAATGTAAGTTGCTAAAGGTTTCAATAGACCTTACAATTCATTAATAAATTATAATGACTAAAGAAAGGGATGACCCTTATCAACTGCACTGATAAAATAATCTTGGAGGGTGTGTGTGTGTGTGCGTGTGAGAGAGAGAGAGAGAGAGAGAGAGAGAGATGGTAGTTATTTGTAATGTAATTTGCTCTAAACTGGTTTGAGTTCAGAGAAATGTAACAAGAATTCAAAAAAAATTAACTGGGTCCAGTATTCTATGAATAATATTGAGACAAGCTGGGACCTTGGACCTGGGACCCTTTGCTTCAGTGCTTGCACCTGGATAAATGTCCCCGGAGCAACAGAATAGAAAGAAACTGTAAGGGACTAAAAATAACTGCATGCATGTGCAGCTGGGGCAATGATGAATAATAAAATACAAAAAGACAGAAACGAACTGCCACTTCTGAGTGCCAGGAGCAAAAGCAGGGCACTGTGTGTAATCCCTGCACACAGCACCACTAAGGGGGTTGGCAGACCACCTAAGCTATGCCCACCTAAGCTTGACCCACCAATCCATCTCCACCCTCACCCCATTTAAAGAACCAGCCCACCTTCCTCAGTGAGGAAGTAAGGGAACCTGTTACTTGTTTTCTTTGTTTTCATTCCCTCTTGCTGCATCAGGAGTCCCAATAAAACCTTGCCTGAATTCCTCATCTGGCCTCCTATCAATTTCTATTGATTAAAGGACTAAGGATCCTGGTCAGTAACAATACAACCATACACCATAAATCTGATTAGCTCAGGGCAGTTCCATTAACACCTGTTGTTCTAGCAATGGCAGGTTTTACATAGCTACCCTCTATATGGAGAACAATTGGAAGGAATGGAGTATTTTTATCTGTAGGTGAGAACTGGGGGACTGGGAAGAAAGAGACTGACCTTAGGTGGCTGTCTCAAACAATAAGGTCTCTTACATGGAGAAGGAATTAATCTTCTCTGTGGTACCAGTGGATAGAATAAGGCCACTTATGAGATATACAAGGAGAAGTATATTTACTAGGAAAAGAGAACTTTTTATACATCAAAATGCTCTGAAAACAGAGTAGGCTTCCCCAAATTGAAGTGAGTTCCCTATCACTAGGAGGCTAATAAAAAACATTGAGGTTTTGCAGTGAGTATATTATAAGGGAAATTCAAATATCAGATGGGTAGTGGGGTCAACTGAATTTTTAATCTTTCCCAAACCTGTTATTCTTAAAAATTTTTAGTTTTGAACCATGTGGGGAATCAGAAAAAGATTTGAAGTGTGAATGAAAAGTGTTGCCAGCCATTATCAGCAATCAAAGGATGCTGCAGCCATCAAGCTATCAGCCACTACACACCCCCTAAACTGAGCCTGAGGGAACTCAAGATGGAGACCAACAGGCTGCATACCAAACCCTCAGCCACTGCAGCCATCCCCAATAGTGCACCCTGAGGGGACTCACGAAGGGAAAGAACAGGATACTGACCCCAGAGAGTTGAGCTGCATATCAAAGGAATGATTTCAATGATTTTTGGGAATCATTGGGAGGGAGGGAAGAATCATATGGGAAGATTATTCCATTTTCCCATAAGAAAAGCACTCAATTCATTAACATGAGATATCTGGTTTTCTTTAATTAACAGTAATCTTTTGAAGTTCTGACTACCTGGTCTTTGTTGCAAAAACTGCTATATATCCTGGCCCCTCCCTTACCTCTTTGGAGAAGTACCTTAAAGCTATCTCAGAGTCCTATCTCCCAGGCTGAAGTTCTCAGAAATTCTGCCAAATCAAACAATTCTCAACTTTTAGGTTGTGCATTTTATTTTCAGTCGACAGAAGAATAGAGAGAATATGATTGTTAGAAATCATTATAGGTTACAAAGGCAGTTGTAGCAACAGAAATAGTTGAAAAAACTTAAGTACTTTCATGTTCCCATTTGTTATAAACCAAAATGTATTATTTGTATTTCCTATGCTGCTCATTTTACTAAATAACGTAAAACCCTTGCCAAATACATTTTGCAAAAAATGAATAACCCAAAATGCAGAAACACTCTTTGGATTTATACAGTCCAATTGGCATCCTCTAGTAGAGTACACAGCCAGTTTCTGGGACTTCAGAGTTTGACTGAGAGACAACTCCCAGGTACTATGACTGTGGACAGTAGAATGAGGATGTGGAAATCTAGGATTTCCTGTTGTCTTTACATGGGTATCAATTAGCATACTTTCCGGAACAAGTAAGAAAACCAAACAAAAAATAAAGATATGTTCTATGTTGTATATATAAAAAAAAAGCCACAATAAGGCATTTACAGGTTTGGTGGATTCAGTGGCAAATGCTGTCAGGCATCAAATTCTCTGTGATTCTTTTTGGCTGTCCCTTCACAGTTGTAATCCGGCTGAAAAACACAAACAACCACATAAGCTAGATGAAGCAGCTGTATAGATAACAGATACTGTTCTCACATTAAAATGTCTAAAGGCAGAAAAAGAGTGTAAATACCTTCTTTTTTAAAAAACATCTTTATTGGAGTATAACTGCTTTACAATGGTGTGTTAGTTTCTGCTTTATAACAAACTGAATCAACTACACATATACATATATCCCCATATCTCCTCCCTCTTGCATCTCTCTCCCTATCCCACCCCTCTAGGTGGTCACAAAGCACCGAGCTGATCTCCCTCTGCTAAGCGGCTGCTCCCCACTAGCTATTTTACATTTGGTACTGTATATATGTCCATGCCACTCTCTCACGTCATCCCAGCTTACCCTTCCCCCTCCCCGTGTCCTCAAGTCCATTCTCTACATCTGTATCATTATTCCTGTTCTGCCCTAGGTTGTTCAGAAGCTTTTTTTTTTTTTTAGATTCCATGTATATGTGTCAGCATACAGTATTTGTTTTTCTCTTTCTGACTTACTTCACTCTGTATGACAGACTCTAGGTCTATCCACGTCACTACAAATAACTCAATTTCATTTCTTTTTGTGGCTGAGTAATATTCCATTATAGATATGTGCCACATCTTCTTTATCTATTCATCTGTCGATGGACACTTAGGTTGCTTCAACATCCTAGCTATTGTAAATAGAGCTGCAAAGAACATTGTGGTACATGACTCTTTTTGAATTATGGTTTTCTCAGGGTATATGCCCAGTAGTGGGGTTGCTGGGTTATATGGTAGTTCTAATTTTAGATTTTTAAGGAATCTCCATACTGTTCACCATAGTAGCTGTAACAATTTACATTCCTACCAACAGTGCAAGAGAGTTCCCATTTCTCCACACCCTATCCAGCATTTTTTTTTTGTAGATTTTTTGATGATGACCATTCTGACTGGTGTGAGGTGATACCTCATTGCAGTTTTGATTTGCATTTCTCTAATGATTAGTGATGTTAAGCATCTTTACATGTGATTGTTGGCAATCTGTATACCTTCTTTGGGGAAATGTCTATTTACATCTTCTGCCCATTTTTTGATTGGGTTGTTTTTTTTGTTTTGATACTGAGCTGCATGAGCTGCTTGTAAAATTTGGAGACTAATCCTTTGTCAATTGCTTCATTTGCAAATATTTTCTCCCATTCTGAGGATTGTCTTTTCATCTTATTTATGTTTTTTTTTTTTTTTTTTTGCTGTGTAAAAGCTTTTAAGTTTCATTAGGTCTGATTTGTTTATTTTTGTTTCAATTTCCATTTCTCTAGGAGGTAGGTCAAAAAGGATCTTCCTGTGATTTATGTTATAGAGTGTTCTGCTGTTTTCTTCCAAGAGTTTTAAAGTGTCTGGTCTTACATTTAGGACTTTAATACATTTTGAGTTTAATTTTGTGTATGGTGTTAGGGAGTGTTCTAATTTCATTCTTTTACATGTAGCTCTCCAGTTTTCCTAGAACCACTTATTGAAGAGGCTGTCTTTTCTCCATTGTATATTCTTGCCTCCTTTATCAAAGATAAGGTGGGGCTTCCCTGGTGGCGCAGTGGTTGAGAGCCCGTCTGCCAATGCAGGGGACACGGGTTCATGCCCTGGTCTGGGAGGATCCCACGTGCCGCGAAGCAGCTGTGCCCGTGAGCCATGGCCGCTGAGCCTGCGCGTCCAGAGCCTGTTGCTCCGCAACAGGAGAGGCCACAACAGTGAGAGGCCTGCGTACCACAAACAAACAAACAAAAAAAGATAAGGTGACCATATGTGCGTGGGTTTATCTCTGGGCTTTCTATGCTGATCCATTGATCTATATTTCTGTTTTTGTGCCAGTACCATACTGTCTTGATTACTGTAGCTTTGTAGTATAGTTTGAAGATCAGGAGCCTAATTCCTCCAGCTCTGTTTTTCTTTCTCAAGATTGCTTGGGCCATTCAGGGTCTTTTGTGTTTCCATACAAATTATGAAATTTTTTGTTCTAGTTCTGTGAAAAATGCCATTGGTAGTGTGAGATGGATTATATTGAATCTGTGGATTGCTTTGGGTAGTATACTCATTTTCACATGTTGATTCTTCCAATCCAAGAACATGGTATATCTCTCCTTCTGTTTGTATCATCTTTAATTTCTTTCATCAATGTCTTAGAGTTTTCTGCATAGAGGTCTTTTGTCTCTTTAGGTAGGTTTAATCCTAGGTATTTTATTCTTTGTGTTGCAGTGGTAAATGGGAGTGTTTTCTTAAATTCTCTTTCAGACTTTTCATCTTTAGTGTATAGGAATGCAAAAGATTTCTGTGCATTAATTTTGTATCCTGCTACTTTACCAAATTCATTGATTAGCTCTAGTAGTTTTCTGGTAGCATCTTTAGGATTCTCTATGTATAGTATCATGTCATCTGCAAACAGTGACAGCTTTACTTCTTCGTTTCTGATTTGGATTCCTTTTACTTCTTTTCTGATTCCTGTGGCTAAAACTTCCAAAACTATGTTGAATAATAGTGATGAGAGTGGAAAACCTTGTCTTGTTCCTGATCTTAGAGGAAATCTTTTCAGTTTTTCACCATTGAGAGCAATGTTGGCTGTCGATTTGTCATATATGGCTTTTATTATGTTGAAGTAAGTTCCTTTATGCCTGCTTTCTGGAAAGTTTTCATCAGAAATTGGTGTTGAATATTGTTGAAAGCTTTTTCTGCATCTACTGAGATGATCATATGGTTTTTCTCCTTCAATTTGTTAATATGGTTTTTCACTTGGATTCATTTGCATATATTGAAGAATCCTTGCATTCCTGGGATAAACCCTACTTGATCCTGGTGTATGATCCTTTTAATGTGTTGTGGGATTCTTTTCGCTAGTATTTTGTTGAGGATTTTTGCATCTATGTTCATCAGTGATATTGGCCTGTAGTTTTCTTTCTTTGTGACATCATTGTCTGGTTTTGGTATCAGGGTGATGATGGCTTCGTAGAATGAGTTTGGGAGTGTTCCTCCCTCTGCTATATTTTGGAAGTGTTTGAGAAGGATAGGTGTTAGCTCTTGTCTAAGTGTTTGATAGAATTCCCTGTGAAGCCATCTGGTCCTGGGCTTTTGTTTGTTGGAAGATTTTTAACAACAGTCACAATTTCCGTGCTTGTGTTTGGTCTGTTTATATATTCTATTTCTTCCCAGTTCGGTCACAGAAAGTTGGGCTATTCTAAGAATTGGCCCATTTCTTCCATGCTGTGCATGTTATTGGCATATAATTGCTTGTAGTAATCCCTCACGATCCTTTGCATTTCTTCAGTGTCAGTTGTTACTTCTGCTTTTTCATTTCTATTTCTATTGATTTGAGTCTTCTCCCTTTTTTCTTGTTGAGTCTGGCTAATGATTAATCAATTTGTTTATTTTCTCAAAGAACCAGATTTTAGTTTTATTGATCTTTGCTATCATTTCCTTCATTTCTTTTTCATTTATTTCTGATCTGAGCTTTATGCTTTCTTTCCTTCTTCTAACTTTGTGGTATTTTTTGTTCTTTTTTCTCTAATTGCTTTGGGTGTAAGCTTAGATTGTTTATTTGAGATTTTTCTCGTTTTTTTGAGGTAGGATTGTATTGCTATATACTTCCCTCTTAGAACTGATTTTGTTGCATCCCTAACATTTTGGGTCATCATGTTTTCGTTGTTACTTTTTTTCTAGGTATTTTTTTGTTTCCCCTTTGATTTCTTCAGTGATTTCTTGGCTATTTAGTAATGCGTTGTTTATCCTGCATGTGTTTGTATTTTCTACAATTTTTTCTTGTAATTGATATCTAGTCTCATAGCATTGTGATAGGAAAAGATACTTGATACAATACCAATTTTCTTAAATTTGCCAAGGCTTGACTTGTGACCCAAGATGTAATCTATCCTGGAGACTGTTCCATGAGGACTTGATAAGAACGTGTATTCTATTCTTTTTGGATGGAATGTCTTATAAATATCAAGTCCATGTTGTTCAATGTATCATTTAAAGCTTGTGTTTCCTTATTTATTTTTATTTTGGATGATCTGTCCATTTTGAAAGTGGGGTGTTAAACTCCCCTACTATGATTTTGTTACTGTTGATTTCCCTTTTTATGGCTGTTAGCATTTGCCCTATGTATTGAGGTGCTCCTATGTTGGATGAATAAATAATTACAAATGTTATATCTTCTTGGATTGATCTGTTGATCATTATAGAATGTCCTTCTTTGTGTCTTGTCTTCTTTATTTTAAAGTCTATTTTGTCTTATATGAGAATTGTTATTCCAGCTTTCTTCTGATTTCCATTTGCATGGAATATATTTTTCCATATCCTCACTTTCAGTCTGTATGTGTCCCTAGGTCTGAAGTGGGTCTATACGGGTCTTGTTTTAGTATCCATTCAGCCAGTCTATGTCTTCTGGTTGGAGCCTATAATCCATTTACATTCAAGGTAATTATCAACATGTATGTTACCTATCAACATGTATGTTACTTATTACCATTTTCTTAATTGTTTTGGGTTTGTTGTTGTACGTCTTTCCTTCTCTAGTGTTTCCTGTCTAGAGAAGTTCCTTTAGTATTTGTTGTTAACCTGGTTTGCTGGTGCTGAATTCCCTTTGTTTTGCTTTTCTGTAAATGTTTTCATTTCTCCGTCAAATCTTAATGAGATCCTTGCTCGGTAATCTTGGTTGTAGGGTTTTCCCTTTCATCACTTTAAATATGTCCTGCCACTGCCTTCTGGCTTGCAGAGTTTTTGCTGAATGATCAGCTGTTAACCTTATGGGGATTCCCTAGTATGCTATTTATTCTTTTTCCCTTGCTGCTTTTAATATGTTTTCTTTGTATTTAATTTTTGATAGTTTGATTAATATGTGTCTTGATGTTCTTCTCCTTCAATTTATACTGTATGGGACTTTCTGCACTTCCTGGACTTGATTGACTATTTTCTTTCCCACGTTAGGGAAGTTTTCAATGTTATCTCTTCAAATATTTTCTCAGTCCCTTTCTTTTCTCTTCTTCTTTCAGGACCCATATAATTCAAATGTTGGTGCATTTAATGTCATCCCAGAGGTCTCTCAGACTGTCCTCAATTCTTTTCATTCTTTTTTCTTTATTCTGCTCTGCAGTAGTTATTTCCACTATTTTATCTTCCAGGTCACTTATCCGTTCTTCTGCCTCAGTTATTCTGCTGTTGATTTTTTATTTCATTTATTGTGTTGTTCATCATTGTTTGTTTGCTCTTTAGTTCTTCTAGGTCCTTGTTAAACGTTTCTTGTATTTTCTTCCTTCTATTTCCAAGATTTTTGATCTTTACTATATTACTCTGAATACTTTTTCAGGTAGAGTGCCTATTTCTTCTTCATTTGTTAGGGCTGGTGTGTTTTTACCTTGCTCCCTCATCTTCTCTGTTTCTCTGTCTTCTCAGTTTGCTTTACTTTCTATGTTTGGGGTCTCCTTTTCACAGGCTGCACAGTTGTAGTTCTTGTTGTTTTTCGTGTCTGCTCCCAGTGGCTAAGGTAGGTTCAGTGGGCTTCCTGGTGGAGAGAACTGGTGCCTTTGTTCTGGTGGGTGAGGCTGGATTTTGTCTTTCTGGTGGGCAACACCACGTCCAGTGGTGCGTTTTCAGGTGTCTGTGACTTTATTATGATTTTAGGTAGCCTCTCTGTTAATGGGTGGGGTTGTGTTCCTCTCTTGCTCGTTGTTTGGCATAGGCTGTTAAGCACTATAGCTTGCTGGTCATTGAGTGGAGGTGGATATTAGCATTGAGATGGAGATCTCTGGGAGAGCTTTTGCTGTTTGGTATTATGTGCATCCCGGAGGTCTCTGGTGGATCAAGGTCCTGAACTCAGCTCTCCCACCTCAGAGGTACAGTCCTGACACCTGACCAGAGCACCAAGTCCCTGTCAGCCACAGAGCTTTTGGGAAGTCTGAGGTCTGCCAGCGTTCAATAGGTGTTCTGTAGGAGTTTTCCACATGTAGGTGTATTTCTGATGCATTTGTGAAGAAGATGATCTCCACGTCTTATTCCTCCACCATATTGAATCCCCCGCCCAAAATACTTTCTTGTGTTTCTTATTAAGACAGAGTAAAACTTTCCCAGAAGCCACATAGTAGATTTATGCAATAGCAGACAACTCATTGGATAGTAACCAGTGTGTCCATGTGACAAAAAAACACTGATAAAGGAGATGGAATTACCATGAATTATTAGGTACACATTGGTAAATGAATATTTAATATCTGAGCAAGTTTACGATTGTCTAAACAGGGAAGAAAAGTGATGGGACAGGGATAAACTTTGACTAGGTAACCAACAATGTCTGCCATAGCCATCTTGTTCCAGGTTCCAATGTCTGCTCTAACACAAAAATACCTGCTATTTTAGTTTGCTAGGGCTGCCATAGCAAACTATCACAACTTTGCAGGCTTAAAACAACCGAAATTTATTGTCTCACAGTTCTGGTAGCTAAAACTGTGAAATGAAGGTGTTGACAGGACCATGTTCTCTCTAAAACCTGCCCAGGACTCCTTCATGGTGTCTTCCTAGCTTCTTGTGTTTGCTGGGAATCTTTGGTGTTCCTTTGCTTGTAGATATAGCACTCCAATCTCTGCCTCCATTATCACATGGCTTGACTATTGCCTGTATGTCTCTGTTTTCTCTTCTCATAAAGACTTAGTCATATTAGATTAGGGCCTAACTTAATGACTTCATCTTTACTTTGTTACATCTACAAAGACCCTATTTCCAAATAAGGTCACATTTACAGGTCCCTGAAGATAGGAATTTAACCTACTTTTTTGGAGGAACACAGTTCAATCCATAACACCTACACAGTGATGCTCTTTCAGGGTTACCAATTCAACTCATAACACCTACATAGTGACCTTTTAGGGTTACCAATGCTGTAACATTGTTTCTTGTGAGTCTTTCCCTGTGAAACTAGGTCTGCAGTCTCCATGTCATAAGACAGCAGGGTCTAATAGGGTTCGAAGACTTGAGTACTATTTGGGTCATCTTGGGAAAGCCACATATTTTCTGTGAAACTGTCAGTTTCCTTACCACATAAGAACTTCACAATATGATACTCTGATCAAAAGACTATTTGTCTGGTCTCAGAAGAACCCTCTAAAGGAGATGAATTTGCCCACCATTTTTGATTATATTAAACATTAGATCATTTAATTTACCACTTTCTACTGTCATACTCATGAAATATTCTGATTATAAAGTCTTTCCATGTGATAGGTTTATATAATATGTGAATTCTCTCTCCCTAAAGTTGTTACATTTCACAGTATAATTTGAACCATTGGCTTTAAAATATTATGAAAAAACAGATTTTGATTTTTTTTTAATTTCCAAATTCTCAGTGGTAGAACTTGATGATCTGCCTTCTATTAAGGCAGGTTCTAAAAGGCAATGTGACAGTTTCATTTTCGTTAATGTATAATGTGTTTACTTGTTGGGAAATTTGCAATTTGAGGTGCTTATGGTTTAATAGTAGAGACATAATTATTGATTGGGATATTACATTATTGAATATAATAGGAAAGTATAGAGCTGAATGAGGTCAAGTTTTTACAGGTGGAGTTTGTGAAGAAAAACATCCTCACCTCCAGTTACAGGATCAAGATGGTCCAGAAGAAAGGGAATTTCTCTAATTCCACTAACATCTTTAACAAAGTTTGAAGAAGCCAAGTGTGTGAGTAGACAAGCCCAGCACAGACCAAGTTGGGTTTCAGGAGAGTCACAAGAATTCAAAGAGACTCGAATGAAAAGGTGAGAGTTGGCTCTGATGCTGGGACAGGACTCATGCTTTAGTGACTATAGTAATTACTATTTGTGTCTGCCTGATGATATGCTGCTTGCTTCAGTAAAAATAGGAATATTTTACAGAATATTTACAGACCCAGCTTGAATCAATATTTTTAATGTTGTTGCTGTGTATTTAAAATGCATCTTTGTGCTAAATTACTTTTTTCTCTGACAAAGAATCACACAAGAAAGAGTATAAAAACATTAATTGTTAGTTGGAATAATCAAAAATCTGTTCAGCATTTCCTTTACAATACTGATTTCTACACATTTCTATCAACTAGAAAAATGCTCTGTAGGGAGAACATTGCAAATATTGTTTCAGTGGGGTTTTTAGGCTTGTTTTATTCTTTGATTTAGTACTCTGTGTATTTTTTTTTAATTTTTATTTTATATTGGACCATAGTTGATTAACAATGTTGTATTAGTTTCAGGTATACAGCAAAGTGATTCAGTTATACATATACATGTATCTATTCTTTTTCAAATTCTTTTCCCATTTGGTTATTACAGAATGTTGAGCACAGTTCCCTGTGCTATACAGTAGATCCTTGTTGGTCATATATTTTAAATATAGTAGTGTGTACATGTCTATCCAAAATTCCCTATCTGTCCCTCTCCCATCCTTCCCCACTGGTAACCATAAGTTCACTCTAACTCTGTGAACTTGTTTCTGTTTTGTAAATGAGTTCATTTTAATCATTTTTTTAAGATTCTGCATATAACTGATATATGATATTTGTATTTCTCTGTCTGACTTACTTCACTTACTATGAAAATCTCTAGTTCCATCCATGTCACTGCAAATGGCATCATTTCATTCTTTCTTAATGGCTGAGTAATATTACATTGTATATAGGTACCACATCTTCATGCATTCATCTGTCGATGGATATTTAGTTTGCTTCTGTGTCTTGACTACTGTAAACAGTGCTGCAATGAATATTGGGGTGCATGTACCCCTTCAAACCATGTTTTCTCTGGATGTATGTCCAAGAGTAGGATTGCTGGATCATATGGCAGCTCTATTTTTAGTTTTTTAAGGAACTTCCATATGTTCTCCATAGTGACAATATCAATTTACATTCCCACTGACGGTGTAGGAAAGTTCCCTTCTCTTTTTTTCACATCTTTATTGGCGTATAATTGCTTTACAGTGTTGGTTAGTTTCTGTTTCACAACAAAGTGAATCAGCTATATGTATACATATATCCCCATGTCCCCTCCCTCTTGAGCCTCCCTCCCACCCTCCCTATCCCATCCCTCTAGGTCATCACAAAGCATTGAGTTGATCTCCCTGAGCTATACAGCAGCTTCCCACTAGCCATCCATTTACTTTTGGTAGTGTATATATGTCTATGCAACTCTTTCACTTTGTCCTAGCTTCCCCTTCCCCCCACCGTGCCCTCAAATCCATTCTCTACACCTGCATCTTTATTCCTGCCCTGCCACTGGGTTCATCACTACCACTTTTTTAGATTTCATATATATGTGTTTAGATTACATATATATATGTGTGTTAGCATACGGTATTTGTTTTTCTCTTTCTGACTTACTTCACTCTGTATGACAGACTCTAGGTCCATCCACCTCACTACAAATAATTCAGTTTCATTCCTCTTTATGGCTGAGTAATATTCGATAGCATATGTGTGCCACGTCTTCTTTATCCATTGATAAATTGATAAAGACATTTAAGACATTTAGGTTGCTTCCATGTCCTGGCAATTATTAGTGCTGCAATGAACATTGTGGTACATGTATCTTTTTGAATTATGGTTTTCTCAAGGTATATGCCCAGTAGTGGGATTGCCGGGTCATAAGATAGTTCTATTTTTAGTTTTTTAAAGACCATCCATAGTGGCTGTATCAATTTACATTCTCACCAACAGTGCAGAAGGGTTCCCTTTCCTCCACACCCTCTCGAGCATTTATTGTGTCTAGATTTTTTGATGATGGCCATTCTGAACTGTGTGAGGTGATATCTCATTATGGTTTTGATTTGCATTTCTCTAATGATTAGAGATACTGATCATCTTTTCATGTGTTTGTTGAACAAATGTATATCTTCTTTGGAGAAATTTAGGTCTCCTGCCTGTTTTTGGATTGTGTTGATTGTTCTTTTTCAATTGAAATGCGTGACCTGCTTGTATATTTTGTAGATTAATCCTTTGTCAGCTGCTTCGCCTGCATATTTTCTCCCATTCTGAGGGTGTCTTTTCGCCTTGTTTATTGTTTCCTTTGCTGTGCAAAAGCTTTTAAGTTTCATTAGGTCCCTTTATTTTATTTTTGTTTTTATTCCCATTACTCTAGGAAGTGGGTCAAAAAGGACCTTGCTGTGATTTATGTCATAGAGTGTTCTACCTAGGATTTCCTCTAAGAGTTTTACAGTGCCTGGCCTTACATTTAGGTCTTTAATCCATTCTGAGTTTATTTTTGTGTATGGTGTTAGGGAGTGTTCTAATTTCATTGTTTTACATGTAGCTGTCCAGTTTTCCCAGCACCACTTATTGAAGAGACTGTCTTTTCTCCATTGTATATTCTTGCCTCGTTTGTCAAAGACAAGTTGACTATAGGTGCATGGGTTTATCTCCGGGCTTTCTATCTTGTTTCATTGATCTATATTTCTGTTTTTATTCCAGTACCATACTGTCTTGATTACTGAACATTTGTAGCATAGTCTGAAACCAGGGAGGCTGATTCCTCCAGCTCTGTGGTCCTTTCTCACAGTTGCTTTAGCTGTTCAGGGTCTTTTGTGTTTCCATACAAATTGTAAAATTTCTTGTTCTAGTTCTGTCAAAAATGCCATTGGTAATTTGATAGGGATTGCATTGAAGCTGTACTATAGTATATAGTCATTTTGACAACATTGATTCTTCCAGTCCAGGAGCATGGTATAGCTCTCCATCTGTTTATATTATCTTTGATTTCTTTCATCAGTGTTTTATAGTTTTCTGAGTACAGGTCTTTTTCTTCTGTAGGTAGGTTTATTCCTAGTATTTTTATGCTTTTTGTTGCCATTGTTGTTAGTGTATAGGAAAGCAAGAGATTTTTGTGCATTAATATTTTGTCCTGCAACCTTACCAAATTCTAGTAGTCTTCTGGTGACATTTTTAGGATTCTGTATCTACATACAGTATCATGTCATCTGCACACAGTGACAGTTTAACTTCTTTTCCTATTTGTATTCCTTTCATTTCTTTTTCTTCTCTGATTATCAGGGCTAGGACTTCCAATACTATGTTGAATAAAAGTGGTGAGAGTGGTCATTCTTGTCTTTTCCTGATCTTAGAGGAAATGCTTTCAGTTTTTCACCATTGAGAATGATGGGTTTGTGTGGGTTTGTCATATATGGCTTTTATTATGTTGAGATAGGTTCCCTCTATGCCCATTATCTGGAAAGTTTTCATTGGAATTTTGTGTTAAATTTTGTCAAAAGCTTTTTCTGCATCTTTTGAGATGATCATATGGTTGTTATTCTTCAGTTTGTTAATATGGTGTATCACATTGTTTTGCATATTTTGAAGAATCCATGCATCTCTGGGATTAATCCCACTTGAATACAGTGTGTGATCTTTTTAATATGTTGCTGGATTGTCAGTATTTTGTTGAGGATTTTTGGGTATATGTTCATCAGTAATATTGGTGTGTAATTTTCTTTTTTGTGTGTGATACCTTTGTTTGTTTTTGGTATCAGGGTGATGGTGGTTTCATAGAATGAGCTTGGTAGTGTCATCCCTCTGAAATTTTTGGAAGAGTTTGCAAAGGACAGGTTTTAACTCCCCTCTAAATGCTTGATAGAATTCACCTGTGAAGCCATCTGGTCCTAGACTTTTTTTTGCTGGAAGATTTTAAATTACAGTTTCAATTTCATTACCTGTGATTGGCCTTTTTAAATTTACTAATTCTTCCTGGTTCAATCTTGGAAAGTTATACCTTTCCAAGAATTTGTCCATTTCTTCCAGGCTGTCCATTTTATTGGCATATAGTTGCTTGTAGTACTCTCTCATGACCCTTTGTATTTCTGAAGTGTCAGTTGTAACTTCTCCTTTTTCATTTCTAATTTTATTGATTTGCGTCCTCTCCCTTTTTTTCTTGATGAGTCTGGCTAATGGTTTATCAATTTTGTTTATCTTCTCAAAGAACCTTTTAGTTTTATTGATCTTTGCTATTGTTTCCTTCATTTCTTTTTCATTTGTTTCTGATCTGATCTTTATGATTTCTTTCATTCTACTAACTTTGGGTTTTCTTTGTTCTTCTTTTGCTAGTTGCTCTAGGTGTAAGACTTGATTTGAGATTTTTCTTGTTTCTTGAGGGAGTTTGAATTAGTATAAACTTCCCTCTTAGAACTGCTTTTGCTGTATCCCATAGGTTTTGGATTGTCTTGTTTTCATTGTCAATTTTTTCTAGGTATTTTTAAATTTCTTCAGTGATCTCTTGGTTATTTAGCAGCACACTGGTTAGCCTCCATGTATATGTGTTTTTTTACAGCTTTTTTCCTGTAACTGATTTCTAATTTCATAATGTTGTGGTCGGAAAAGATGCTTGATAAAATTTGTTTTCTTAAATTTTCCGAGGCTTGATTTTTGATTCAAGATATGATCTGTGCTAGAGAGCGTTTCGGGTGCACTTGAGAAGAAAGTGTATTTTTCCACTTTCAGGTGGAAAGTCTTAAAAATATCAATTAAGTTTATCTGGTCTATTGTGTCATTTAAAGCTTGTTTCCTATTTTAATTTCTGTGTGGATGAACTGTCTGTTGGTGTAAGTGGGGTGTTAAAGTCTCCCTCTATTATTCTGTTACTGTTGATTTCTCCTTTTATGGCTGTTAGCATTTGCATTATGTATTGAGGTGCTCCTATGTTGGGTACATAACTATTTACAGTTTTTATATCTTCTTCTTGGATTGATACCTTGATCATTATGTGGTGTCTTTCTTTGTCTCTTGTAATAGTCTTTATTTTAAAGTTTAATTTGATATGAGAATTGCTACTCCAGCTTTCTTGTGATTCCCATTTGCATGGAATATGTTTTTCCATTCCCTGACTTTCAGTCTGTATGTGTCTGTAGGTGTGAAGTGGGTTTCTTGTACACAGCGTATATAAGGGTTTTGTTTTTGACTCTATTCAGCCAGTCTGTTTCTTTTGGTTGGAGCATTTAATCCATTTACATTCAATGTGATTATCAATATCTATGTTCCTATTACCATTTTCTTAATTGATTTGGGTTTGTTTTTGTGGGTCTTTTGTTTTCTTTTGTTTCCCACTTAGAGAAGTTCCTTTAGCATTCGTTGTAAAGCTGGTTTTGTGGTGTTGAATTCTCATATCTTTTGCCTGTCTGCAAAGATTTGATTTCTCCATCGAATCTGAATGAGATCCTTGCTGGGTAATCTTGTTTCTAGGCTCTTTCCCTTCATCACTTCAAATATATCCTGCCACTCTCTTCTGGTCTATAGATTTTCTGCTGGGAAATCAGATGATAACCTTATGGTTATTCCCTTGTATGTTATTTTTTGCTTTTCCCTTGCTGCTGTTAATATTTTTTCCTTGAATTTAATTTTTGTTAGTTTGATTAATATGTGTCTTTGTGTGTTTCTCCTAGGTTTTATCCTAGGAGAT